>NC_034607.1:13356012-13361011 GCF_900095145.1 Mus pahari | reverse complement strand
TTTCCCCTTTCTCTTCTCTCTCTTCTCTTCTCCCCTCTCTTCTCTTCGCCCTTTGCCTGTTGGAAGCTTATGCTCTCCCTCTCAAGAGCATTAAAGCGTTGCTGCAGAAGGATCCTGTTTGTGTGCCGCGTCATTTCTTGCTGGCGAGAAGGTAGCGCGGGACACACAAGAATCACCCGTAGGTAGAACACTGGCTGATCTTCCAGAAGACAGGGGTTGGGTTCCCAGAACCTGCATGGTGGCTCTCAGTAAATCTATAACTCCAGGTCCAGGGGGATCCAATGCCTTCTGGCCTCTGCCAGCACCAGGCATGCACATGGTACACAGACATACATACAGACTAAACAGCCCCGTGTATAAGATAAAAATCAAATTTTCTTAAAAGGCATCTGCGGGCTCTTCTTCCTCCCTTTTATATATATTTTTTCTTGTAACATTCATTACTTTCAGGGTTTTTTGTTTGTTTGTTTTTCAAGACAGGGTTTCTCTGTGTAGCCCAGGCTGTTCTGGAACTTGCTCTTTAGACAAGGCTGGCCTCGAACTCAGAGTCCTGCCTGACTCTGCCTTCTGAGTGCTGGGATTAAAGGCATGAACCACCACCGCCCAGCTTTTTTCTTTTTTACATAATATATTCTATTCTTTGAAAGTTTCATACATTTGTATAATATATATTGATCATCTCCACCCACTACCTCCCTCTGACTCACCCCTGTACCCTCACTCCATTTCCCCCTAACTTCATCTTTTCTTTCCTGTTGTTATTAATAGCACTTTGAGTCCTGTCTAAGCTGCCCCTGTGCACAGTGGGTGTGGCCATCCACTGGCCGGCTAGGAGCAAACTGCCAGCAGCCATGTCCCCAAGGGAAATCGATGTTTCTTTTCTCAACATTGATCAACAGCCAAAAGTTGGGTGCACCTTGGGGGCCCATCCTCCTTGCTTTTCCTTTGAGACAAGGTATCACTAACCACCCCAGCCAGCCTCGAACTTACGATCCTCCTGCCTCGCCCTGCCCAGTAGCAGCAATTACAATTTGTACTACAAAATGGCTCATCTTTACCACAGAACTTAGCAAAGTGTCTAAAAACAAAATGTCCTAAGCACAGGTCACTAACAAAATGATGGGGGGGGGTACCACTTATGAAAACAACATCACATAAAACACATTTTAAAATGTGCAGGCTTAAGTGGAAAGAGCTATTAAACCCAAACAGGGAACACTTCATAGACCTGAATAAATAAAGGGGGGTCTTGCTCATGGAGAAAGAGCCGGCTTCTGAATACACCACTATCTCGGAAAACAAGCTATCGGGTCAGTGGACTACGTATGGGCACGAAGGATCTGTTGCCGTGGGAGCCGTGGGATGATGACAATTTTAACTGGGGGACAAAAAACATATATAAAAGAATAGACAGAAAAATTCCAGAGAAAAACAAAAGTGCACTAAGCGAGCAAGGAAGGGTGGGTCTGTGAGACGTTCTGCAGAACACTGCACAGCAAGAGTAATTAAAATGGCTGGAGCCCAGAGTCCGCACAGGGTCAGCTGTGAAGAATAAAAGGACCCAAATAAACAGGAGAATTCAATAAATTGAGTCACTCCACCAGATATTTAGATGGTAAATAAATAAATCTGAACTCCTTACCTCACTCTTAGCATGGAAATAAATTCCAGCAGGATCAAAGAACTGAAGAAAACACTGGAAAAATAAAACCATAAAAGAACCAAAAAACAAAAAATCACCATATACACGAGTCAAGGGATCTGGCTCAGCGGTTAAGAGCACCAGCTGCTCTATGCTGAGGTTCAGTTCCCAGCACCCACATGGAAGCTCCTAAGTTCTCATAACCCCAGCTCCAGATAATCCAGCACCCTCTTTGGGCCTGCAAAGGCATAGCATGCACATGGTGTACATACAGACAGGCAAGTGCACGCACTCGTGTGTGTGTGTGTGTGTGTGTGTGTGTGTGTGTGTGTGTGTGCGCGCGCGCGCACACACACACACACACACACACACGTTTAAAAAAATGTGAAAATGATTGTATGATTCCTGGGTATCAAGTTTCCTAGTCACAGGACAAACAGAAGTCATAACAGAAGTGATTAATACAAGCACCCACAAAGAAATTACAAGGGAAGACATTATAAATAAAAATCAAGAGATTAAGTCAGAGATCAGAGGAAGACACCTGTAAGATGCATGACAGTGTACTGGTTTTCATAAGTTAAAAGCATCGGTTTTGGTTAGTTTGAGTGTGTGTGCGTACATGCATGCACATGTGTGAGTGTATGTTCTGTGAATGCATGTATATGTGCGAGCATGTGTGCATGCATGCATGTCCTATGAATGCATGCATATGTGTGAGCATGCATGCATGCATGTAGAGGATACAAGTCAGCCTTGGGTGTTGTCCCTCAGACACTGCCTTCCTTGCATTTGGGGACATCATTGGGATGTGGGGCTTGCCGCTGATTTAGGTAGACTGGCTAGCGAGAAAGCCAGAGGGCTTACTTGTCCCCATCTCCAGTGCCAGGACGATAATGGCTTTTTGTGTGGTATCTGGGGATCATGCACAAGTCTTCACACTTGCATGGTCAGCAGTTTACCCACCAAGCTATCTCTCCAACACCTGGCTTGTTTTTGTTTTAGGAGACGTCTCGTTGTCGCCCAGGCTGGTCTTGAGCTAGCATCCTCTGGCCTCAGCCTCCTGAATTCTGGTATTCCAGATGTGCACCATGATGCCTAGCAAAAAATAAATGAATGATTATTACCTTTCAAAGAAAAAAAGCAAAAAGCCAGAGATCCAATAGAAAGCACAACAAAGAATATAGCAAGGCTCCCTCCCTCTCTCTCTCTCTCTCTCTCTCTCTCTCTCTCTCTCACACACACACTCACACACACACACACGCGCACACACACACCTAGCAAATAAAAATATAATATCTAGGGGCTGGAGAGATGGCTCTGTGGTGAAGAGAACTTGTTACGATCACAGAGGACTTGGGTTCCATTCACAGCACCACATCGTGGTTTCAAACTGTCCTTAATTCCAGTCCCAGGAGCTCCGTCCTCTTCTGACCTCTTGGGCTACCAGGCACACTTGTGGTACACATGAATGCAGTAGCACCCAGGGCTGTGGAGGATCTGGCTCCGAAGGCCGTCTCCCATAGCGCCATCACAAAGAACAGTAACACATCCTGAAGGGCATCCCAGCACTGTTAGTAAACTTGGCAGCCTTCCACCTAGAGTAAAAACTTTTAGGGTTTTGTATATGTTTTCCTTTTCTTGTGAAGGCAACTAGAGAAATGCCCAACAGACACATATACAAAAATGTGTATCACAGAGAGAGAGAGAGAGAGAGAGAGAGAGAGAGAGAGAGAGAGAGAGAGAAAGAGAGAGAGAGAGAGAAAGGAAGGAAACACATCTGTAATCCTAGTACCCCAGAGGCTGAGGCAGGAGGATCTCAAACTCAAGGTCGTCCCTGGGCTACATAGCAAAACAAACAAACAAACAAACTGCCTTTTAAAAGAGAGAGAGAGAGAGAGAGAGAGAGAGAGAGAGAGAGAGAGAGCTGGATGCAGGGCTTCCAGAGTTGGATATGGTAATTCTGAAGTTGGGGAGTTAAGACACGAAGATTGATCAGGAGTTCAAAATCAGCCTGAGCTACATAGAAAATTTAAAACCAGCCTGGTGCACATGCAAAGATTCTGCAGTGTGTGCCCATTCCCTTTAATCCCAGTGGAGACCTGTTGGCTCTATGCCAGCTGAGGCTACAAAGTGATACCCTGTTTCCAAGAAAACAATCAAATGAACAAACAAGCAAAAAACAAAAAAAAGAGGAAAGAATTTAAAAAAAGAAAGAAAGAAAGAAAGAAAGAAAGAAAGAAAGAAAGAAAGAAAGAAAGAAAGAAAGAAAAATAAAAAGATCAGCAAGATGCCTAAGGGGTTAAAAAATGCTTGCCATTAAGGCTAATCTCCTGAAAGCCTTGGAGACAGAGGGCCCCTCTTCCTACTGCTGGTGGCACCACAGGATATATGCTTGTCACCTTCGTGTCCCCTGACTTTCTCTCTAGCCACCTCCTCCACCCCACACTTGCCCCTCAAGATGTGAGCAAAGACGTCCTTCTGGAAAGGTCTGTGGCCACCTCTGGGGTCATAGGTGAGAGGGCCTCCCGGATACCGAGGGTGGGTGGGAGCCAGGAACTATGACGGCTGGCAGCTGGGCTTGTGGGTGAGTGAGCAGTGGCTGCTGTGGTGAGGAGGGAAGAATTTGTGGGAAACATGGCTGGCAGAAATAGCTGCGGGTGTGCGCACCCGCACGCAGCCTCAGAGAGGGGCTTCTTGCCCTCATCCGGCTTGCCCAGGGTCCGTCCTGCAGACTGCTGGCCACCCGGCTCCTCTGCAGGCTTTGAGTCACTTCCTGTGTTTTTTCTTTCCCCCAGGTATGCTCCTGACTCACAACTGTCTTTCCTGTCCCTCCCTGTCTCAGGGGCAATGACAAGGGTCGGGAGAAATGTTAGATACCTTGTCCCTTCTGTCCCCGAAGCTGTGACCACAGTTGTAAGGAATGTCAATTCAAGGGTTATTTCAGCCAGTTCCGCACCCAAGAATCTCAGTGACTGTGACCCTGACCCTTCCCTCAAGGGACGAGGACTGTAGGGCAGCTGGATCCAGCACCAACTCCAGCTCCTTCCCTACACTCTAGTCCTGTATCCCAGGATGTTCAGGAGGGGTTTTTGGGGGGGTGGGGAGAGGAAGGCAATGCATTCCTAGAATCCTTCCTCTGAGTTTTTAACAGTCTTTTCTTCAAAACTGGTAATCTGTTGACTCTCTTTTTCTGTCAGATCTTACCTTTTTGTGTTTTGATATTTTGTGACAGGAGTCTCATTAAGTTTACCCAGTCTGGGCTGGTGAGATGGCTCAGTGGGTAAGAGCACCCGACTGCTCTTCTGAAGGTCCGGAGTTCAAATCCCAGCAACCACATGGTGGCTCATAACCATC
>NC_034607.1:13351479-13355543 GCF_900095145.1 Mus pahari | reverse complement strand
GGAGGAGGAGGAGGAGGAGGAGGAGGAGGAGGAGGACAGAAAATAAAAATAAACACACCCAGGCATCTTCCCCTTTGGGGAGGCCTTTTGTCAGCCCCTGCGTCAGATCTTCAACCTCTCCCTCCAGCCCTTTCCTCCTCTGGAGTCCACATAACTCTCGTGACTCACCTGCTAGGCAAAGAACCTACATTACCCCGACGGGGAGTTACAGGAATGAGCGTGTGGCTGAACTTTGGCCGATGAGACCCAGAAGCAGGTTCTGGGAACGCTTCTGGGGAAAGTTTCCTTAATCTTAAAGACAGACAGGTCTCTAGACAGACAGATGGGTTTCCTGCAGTCCCTGAGCACATCACCTCGGGACAACATCTCTGGCGCTTGCTTCAGCCGCTATCGGTCACCCTTGAGGATAGCGGCAACATCCAAGGAGTGAAGCAGCGCCTCAAAGAGAGAGAGAGAGACAGGACTAAGTTCTGGAAAGTACAGTTCGTCGGAACTTGCCTTTCTGCCACATGAGTAGATTGCCTTTCCGCCACATGAGTAGATGCCTCGGGCCCCTGCTGTCATAACCTTCCTCCATAATGGGCTGTATCCTCAGAATGCAAAGGCCGGAAAGACGTTGTGCCTCGCCAGAGGACAGCAGCTGACAGTCAATAGACCAGCTAAGTTGGGAAAGAAAACACCCCACTTCCCCCAGCTATGTATATATAGAAATTGATTCCATCAATGCTATAACCAACACACGAAATTGGAAAGATGCTGACTCAGACCGTTGTTACTGATCACGTGGGGGGGGGGTTGTCTCTATATTCAAGACCAGATTAAAATAAGAGGACAGATAGCATCTAGAAAGATGGCTCAGCAGTTAAGAGGCCATACAGCTCTTGCAGAGGACCTGGTTCAGCTCCCACCACCATATGGCAACTCAAAGTCATCTATCTATGGCTCCAGTTTAAGAGGGACGCCCTCTTCTGGCCTCCATGGGCATTGTGCACACAGGTTACACATATGCATGCAGATCAACAAACACTCATATACATAAAATAAAAATAAATCTTGGAGAGAGAGAGAGAGTGACTTGAAGACATTGGAAAGCAATTAAAGCAATTAGTTCTCAAAGAGCCTCTACTAATGTTTCCCAAAGGGAAGTTGGTCAACTGTCGTCTACTCCATTATAAACACAAGAAGACTCCAAAACTGGCATACAGCCTACCATACTCTGAGCATCGCTACTCGCTAAAATGCACTAGGATGGTACTGTAACTTTTTACTCTTTAAGACCTTTTCTTCATTTTAGTGTGTGTGTGCGCGCGCGTGTGTGAAGATATATGTGTGTGTAGATATGTGTAGGAGAGCCTTCAGAGGTCAAAGCAGGATGTTGGATCCCCTGGAGCTGGAGTTAGAGGTGGCTGTGAGTTGCCTGATGTGAGTGTTAAACTCTAGTCCTCTGGAAGAACAGCCTGTGCTCTTAATTGCTGGGCTGTATCTCCAGCCCTTGCGTAATTGAGGTGGAGGTGGTGGAGGTGGTGGTGGTGGTGATGGTGGAGGTGGTGGAGGTGGTGGTGGTGGTGGAGGTGGTGGTGGTTGAGCCAGGATCACACTGTATAGCTCTGGTGTGGAACTCACTCTGTAGACCAGGCTAGCCTCTGGTTTATAGGTTTAACGGTGTGTTGATATCCAGGAATCTAGAAAATGGAATTGAAAGGCAGGTCTATTGTAAACACACAGTCTGATGTCCCGAGGGAATCTTTCATCAGTTAATTTGAATATTTACCTTTTTCCCTTTTGTGGTGCTTTGTGTATGCTAAGTGAATATTCAAGTGGATAAAATCCTTTAGTTAAAAAAAAAAAAAGTCTTCCTAAGGAAAAAAACCGAAAAGAGAAGCCGATGTAGCAGCATCTGGCCGATTGCCCCCGAGCGCAGCCGCCCCGCCTCAGGAGCTCTCTTGTTGGGCAATAATAACTTCCTGTGTTCTCTTACTCATTTGAGTTTCTATTACTTGCAGCCAAAGGGCCGTGACATTACTGGGCACTTGGGAAGCCAAGGGTATCTTTGTCAGCACGTGGGTTCCGTGGCCGAGGAGGAAGGAGGTGTGTTTTCCAAACCTGCTGTTTATGTCTCACTGAAGACCCCATGAATGAGCCACCAGAGAGCCGAGGGAGGCCTTAGGAAGGGAGATCAAGTGTGAATAAGGAGACAGATGGAGGTGTCCGGGGACCTGAGGGAAAGGCTCAGAGGCAGAGGCCGTCCTTACTGTTTGTCACCATTCACACCGCCACAAAGTATAGAAACTCTCAGAATCTCGTTCATAGAAAACTGGTTTCTTACGATAGAGAATAATATATCCATAGGGCGGTCACCAACCTCCCCAAAACAGAAGATGCCAGTCAAGTGGGAATTAGATGATGCCACACAACAGCCTTCATCAAGGGCCTATCCCTCCACCTTGAGGGAGGGGTCTCTGGGTTCCTCCCCAGGGTGTTCAAGTAAAGTCTCTCTCACCTCTGGTAGTCCTGCTTCCCCTGGAAGCCAGGGGCCCCACTTCTATGTCTCGGGGCCATGAAGGCCCAGCTTAGAAGTTGGACTGAACTACCTGGGCCCCCTGAAGGAAGAATCAACTGCTAAATATAGAAGAGATGGCACAGAGAAGAAAGGTAAGAAGTCAGGAAAGCCAGGTTCCGGGCAGGGTACCATGCAGCGCCTGAGAGAGGCCAAGGAAGGGACAAGGAAGGAGATAAAAGTGGGAGTAGGGTCAGCAGGACTCCAAAGAGATTGAAGTCCACACAGCACGAGGAAGGACAGTGAGACAGTCCACAAGACTGACTCCCAGTGCAAGGTCTACACAGCCATGGGCACAGAAACCTGAAGTCAATGTTTTTTAAAACGAATGTAAGATATGTACACGTGTATGCTTGTCTGGTTAGAAGCAGATTGGACCCAGTTCCAGTGTCTGACAGGGACACAGTATGTTGCCCACAGTAGGACAGAATAAAGGAAAGGAGGAGCAATGGAGAAAGTTGGGGGGGGGAGAGGAGGAGCTGGCTCTATGAATGGTCTCCAAGGAGGAAAAGGCTGAGGCCAAGCCCTTCCCACACACTGAAGCCTGAGGAGGCCCTACTGGAAATCCTCAGTCCATCTCACTGCAGGTGTCCAGGGCCAGGCACAGGGGAGCTGGCGGGGGCCCAGAAGGACAAGGGCTGGGTTAGCTTCTCTAAGACAGGCCTTCTGGGGAAACTGGGGGCCATTGGGAGGAGAGGACATAGTTAAGTTGAGGAGGGCTTAAAGTCAAGTGTCTGTTCTCATGGGGAAAAGACAGACCCTCTCTGGTTGGTGCTGGCAGTCTAGACAAAGAAGGTAGGCCGAGTGCGCAAGTATCAGGAAACACCCCTAGATCTTTTCCTCCACCTGACTCCAGCCCACACACCCCAACATACATGATGCTCCTGCTCAGGGGGAGCCTTGGCGTTTTGTTTGCCCTGTGGCTAGTTGACTTGTCATGTCTGTTTTCCCATCTGTCAAACAAGGCTGATTAACCGGCACTTAAGAACTGCCCATGAGTAACAGAATGGTCCACAGGAAATGCTGGGAGATAGTGACCACTGGTCAATGTCCATACCTTTCCCAGGGCCCCAGGCTGCTTCCTGAATAACACTCAGCCTCTAAACTTAGACCTCGGTCCCACTGCCTGTCTGCTCTGAGACCTGTGACCTCCTAGGGTCAAGGCGGAGGTGAGCTGAGTCAGAAAAGAACAGTCCAAGAAGGCCTCCCAGAGGAGGTGAGATGCAGGAATAAAGGACTGAGGATCAATCAAGGAAGGCAGAAAGCCAGCTCCCCAGACAGGAGGCCTGATGTCCGCAAAGATGCACTGCAGGGAGCTGGGGTGGGGACGCCTGGCACACCAGCTTGAGCCTGGGCCAGCTCCCGGCACTAGCAAGAGGTATAGAGAGGTCCAAAAGGCAGGGCATGTGCCTGACCCTAGATCCTAGATCCAGCAGGGAGACGAGGGAGGAACATGCAGGAACTTGAACACATGCACGCACACACACACACACACACACACACACAC
>NC_034607.1:13338457-13351185 GCF_900095145.1 Mus pahari | reverse complement strand
CACGCACACATACACACACGCACACTCACGCACACGCACACACACACGCACACATACACACACGCACACATACATACACGCGCGCGCACACACACACGCACACATGCACACATACACGCACACACACGCACACACACACACACACACACGCACGCACGCTCGCTCACACGCACTCACCAGGTAAGCAGTCTCCGCCTCAATGACAAAGCTGCCATCTGCCACCAGGAACTGGCAGTGCTGGCAGAGACAAGGGCAGAGACCCAGAGAGGGGAACAATGCACTTTGTGTTCAGTAGCCACAGTGGGACGAGTAGCTCTCTCCATTTTCCTAGAATAAGTGGAGGCGTGGGAGTGGCTTGAGTCCTGCTCTGCCTAGGAAACCTGACTTGATCCTGTGCGCTCGGCAGGAGTCCCTGTTCCTCACCCTCCACCTTCAGCGACCCCTCCACAGCCGCCCCACCACAGGCCCAAGCTGAAACTGGTGTGCCAGGCATCCCCACCCCGGCTCCCTTCGGTCTTTGCAGACGATATTTCCTCTAGCCACACACATACCCACTGGCTCCTCCTGACACACACACATGCCCTCACCTATATACTTCCTACATCTGCATGCTTGCCCTCACCTGTACCTACTACATACACACACGCTCACCTTCGCCTGTGTCATACACATGAACACTCACTTGATTTTGTTGTGTGCACACACATCTTCACTCGCGCCACTGTATATACTCAGGAGCATACCTGAGCCTGCTGCAGAGACTCACACAGGCCCAACACACACACACACACACAGAGAGAGAGAGAGAGAGAGAGAGAGAGAGAAGGTGGGGCAAGTTGATTGAGAGGCAACCTTCCACAAACCAGACCATGTCAAAAGTCACCATGTGAGGGCCAAAAAAAGAAAAGACAGACAGACACAGACACACACACACACACACACACACAAAGATGTACATGGGCCTCTGAGATGGTTCCCCAAGTAAAAATACTTGCTGGCCAAGTCTAATGACCTGGGTTTGAAGACCAACTTCAAAAAAATTTACTACTAGCAGTAAAAATTTACTACTACTGGGCAGTGGTGGCGCATGTCTTTAATTCCCAGAACTCAGGAGGCAGAGGCAGGTGGATTTCTGAGTTCGAGGCCAGCCTGGTCTACAGAGTGAGTTCCAGGACAGCGGGGGCTACACAGAGAAACCCTGTCTCGAAAAACAAACACAAACCCCTTTAACATCCTCAAGGGTACTAAGGCAGACACATGCCTCCTCCTCTTCCTCCTCTCTCTCTCTCTCTCTCTCTCTCTCCCATACATATACAGGCTAGTAATAAAATGAATATTACTTTTAAAAGAGGAGAAACTAAACAAGTCAGGAACAGAGAGAAATGGGACAAGAAGAGAAAGGAGATGATACAGAGCTGAGAGGGAGGACCACGGAGGAAGGACCAGGGAGGGAGGACTACATGCGAGGAAGCTGCTTCTCAGCTCCAGCAGCTCTGGAAAGTAATTAACCGAGCTCAGGAGGCAAAGCAAGGGAGTTAATTCTGCTCGTGAGCTCAGGGTTTGGCAGGGCTGGTTGTCTCTGGGTGGCAGGCTGTCCCTATGCATGTGTGCATGAGTGGGTATGCCCACAGAGGTCACATGGCCTTTGTCACCCTCCACTATTCTCCTGAGACTGTCTCTCAGTGAACCTGGACTCCTCTTCAAGTAGTCTGGGCAGCCAGCAAGCCTCAGAGATCCTCCGGTCTCCCCAATATTCTCTCCTCTTGATCCCTGCTGCCTCTGGGCTTTCTGCAGCAGATCAGAGGGCTGGATCTGAATTCAGGGCTCCACGCTTGAGCAACAAGGACTCCTGCCCACAGCCCCACCTCCTCCTTTAAAAAGCTGCCATACTGTCTTTTCTTTGGCAAAGCAAGACAGCTCTGTACTCCTGTGCCTAGTTCCGTCAGAACCTCTCGCTATTAGGCCGTCGGTGAAAACGGAGCTGCAGTTGAGGACAGCTGGATCCTGTCCCCTCTGACACTAGAGAGGACAAGGCTTTCAGCACAGAACCCCTTGCCAGGCCACCTACAACCCCACAGTCTGCCTTCTTGTCCCAGTACTGCTACGGGTCATTGGAAGACCTGTTCAGGAATGAGAGGGGAGCCAGAGTCCTAAAAGAAAGAAAAGAGAGGGAAAGAAGGAAGGGCAAAGAGAGCTGAGGAAAAAAAATGAGCAAAAATGGAAGGAAGGGTCTCCACTGTGGCCATCTCCACAAAAGACATGCAAAACTGTGGCAGGAGACCCGGCTTGGATAACAGAGAAAGTCGGATGGCAGCATGGGCCTGGGACCACAAGAAGGGCAGAGCACGGGAGCGTGCTAGACGAAGCGTGACAGTCAGTCTTCCCGCCATTCTCAGCCCTAGGTGTGAGTCAGGGTTCCACAGAACTGTGTGTCTCCCTCTCGACGCTCAACCATCCCCTGAGTGTTCTCCCCCTCCACCCCACCCTCCCAAGCTGGAGAAGTTAAACCTTCAACTGTCCTGGAAGCTTCACTCTGAGTCAGCACCACTGGAACCATCTTTCGGCCTGGCCCAGGGCCTGCCTTGCCTCCCACAGTGGGGCGCTTCCTGGCTTTGCCAGGGTCCTTTCCTTGGCCTAGAACTCTCTTCCCAGACACAGCTTCTTCTCCGCTGCTGGGATGGAAGTCTGAAGCTGATCGCTTTTCCCAGAGCAGGCACCTCCTGTGTGGATGGGAATGAATGAAGAATTCAGGGAATCGATGGGAGCAAAAGACAGCATGTTGGGGCCTCATCTCCAGCCCAGCCCTCAGGGAGCCCCCCCAAAAAGCAAGGCTGAGTATGGGGACTACCGTGAGCACTCCCTGAGCCCCATCATGCCATAAATATGTGTATTGGTCAAGGCTTTTAAGCTGATTGAATGGAGATATATATATATATATATATATATATATATATATATATGGATCTATTAGATTGACTTTCCAGGCTGGGAGTCCAACATAGGCTGTTTGCACTCTAAAGAGGCCGAGACTCCTGTGGCTACTCAGTGCACAGGGCTAGGGGCTTCGGCAGTCTACGGTCTGATGCTGAGGCCCTGGGGGGTTCCTGGAGCTTCATCCATCGGAAGATGAAGCTGGGTTCCGAGAGCAGAGAAAGATGCAGTGGTGGGTGCGGCAGAGTAGATGTGTACACCAACAGGGAGCACCCTCGATGGTGCTTTAGAGTGGAGCAGCCACCGCCTGAAAGGACCACCTACTCTCCTTCAGCTAATCCCTCCAGGAAATGCCTTGGAACACCCACCCAGAGGCACCTCCCAGCCGTCCTGGAACTTAGATCCAATCAAGTTGAAAATCACTGCCCGTCTGTACCTGTTTGCTTTAGTGAGTTGCTCACTAATGCTTCGAGGGGGGGAGGGGGGAGATGGAGGTGGGCGGAGAGGAAGAGGGGAGAGAAGGAGGGAGGGGGAAAGAGGGAAGAGGGCGGGAAGGAGGAGGTGGGAGAGAGGAAGAAAGGAAAAGGCAGTGAACAGGAGGAGGGGAATCAAGAGGGAGTTGAGGGAGAAGAGAGAGAAAGGAGAGACAAGAGGAAGACAAGACTGGAAGGAGGGACTAATTGGGCCTTCTCCATCTCTGCCCCAGGGCCTGGCTTAGGAGGACACAGAGTGGCTGTGACATGCTAGGGAAGAAAGTTGACTGAAGCCAGGCCTCCTGGGACTAGAGAGGTGGCTCAGCAGTTAAGAGTGCTAACGGCTCTTCCAGAGGACCTGAGTTCAACTCCCAGCAAGCACATGGTGGCTCACAACCATCTCTAATGGGATCCAGTGCCCTCTTCTGGTGTGTCTGAAGACAGTGACGTATACTCACATACATAAAATAAATAAATCTTTAAAAGAACATGAAGAAGAGGAGAAGAGGGAGGAGGAAGAAAGAGGAGGAGGAGGAGGAGGAGGAATCAGGAGCCAAGCTTCTTGCAGGACCTGAGCATTCTTGACAAGGCTGTCATACATCGGCCTGCAACTCCAGTGGAGGAGTGGAGGTGCTGGAGTCAGGGAGGTAGGCTCTACAGAGGCAACCAAGGCCATGAGGCACCCTCTGGGACATGCGGGTGGCTGAACCTCCAGTTTGGCCTCATAGCACTGCCAGTGGGGGAGTCAAGATGGGACTCAATTTCAGAGCACAGGTAAGATACGGGTCTTGGGAGGAGAGAACCCGAATGAGGGGAAGATGAAGCTCCCTGGAAGGCAAGGGAAGTCGCTACAAAGTCCCCAGCCCAGGGTGGGAGGCCCGTACCTAATCAGACTTATAGCTTCAGGAAGGTGTGTGAGCTTACATGAATGAACCCTTCTAGCCTCAAACAAAAACCTGAGGCCACGGCCCAGTGAGCAGAGCATCCACTTCCTTCCTGGGGCAGCTGGGAACTACAAGGTGCTAGAGAGAGGCCGCCATATGTGGTGCCCTGGGAGTGGCTACTGTAGTCACAGAGGAGGGGGAGACAGAATCGAGGAACCCTCCTCAATCACTGGTCTGAGATGACGGCGGAGCCATCAGCCTGCCTGGCGGAATGGGACTTAGAGGTTGGAGAAGAAAGTCAAAAGGCAGAGGCCTTCTGGGTTTGGGGGTGGAGCTTAGAGTGGGGGGGGTGAGCAGGTAATTGGATGGACGGCCCCTCCTCCAGCAACCTGCACCTCAGCCACTCATAAGTGGGGAAGTGACAAGTGTTTAACAACCACTCATACAGATTGAGGCCAAGTTCAAGGGTCAAACAAACAAGAACTCATTGAAAAAAAAAAAAAATGAAAGCTATGACGTCAGTCCTATTGACAACCTAGTCACAGGTGGGAGGCACCAGAGAAGTTATCAGTACCACGTGGCTCAGTACCACGTGGCTGGGAAGAGGCTGAACCAGGACTTGAACCTGGCATAATATTGCCCCCCCCCCCCAGCCCTATTGCTACTGTGACTTCAAGACCTAGCTGGGACCAGAGAGAGTGGGGATCAAGCGTCTGAGATCAGGAACGACCTGCCTCTTTAGAAAGCCTTGGCCTTTCATGCAGAGGTCACAGGGCCTCTCCCAGTGAGAGCCCTGGGCTGGGCAGGAAGCTGCTAATACAGTTGCTCTCCTTTGCTGAAGCTGGAGTTGGCTCAAGTCCAAGGGGTGTGCCTGTAATGACAAGGGCCTGGGCCAATGGCAGGGCCCCAGCCACCCCCACCCCGGCTTGCCAGTGAGAAAGAAAACCCCTCCTGGGTGTTTCTATTCTCTGCAAAGAAAGTGAGGCGGGAAGAAAAGTTGGCAGGAAACACACTGATGTTGCTACTTCATTGAATAAACCAATCCAGTCCTGCGGTTCCCTCCCGCTGTCCCCTCGAGGGAAATCCAGGCCAGGCCTGAGGCTGGGAACCATAAAAGTTGTCCAAAGGACCTCCCAGCCTCCAGTTTCCCAGCGGGGCCTCAGCCATGATGGGGTCCATTCTCCTGGAATCAGAGGCAGCCCTCCTCAGCTCTGCTCCACTCTCCACTCCCACAGCTCAATGAGAAGGAGGTCCCCTCCCCCCAAAATGCATGGCTGTTATCATGCACTCTTAATCCAGGTCATGGATCTGAGCCATGAGAGTGGGGAACTTCAGTTCACAAGAACTGTCCTAAAAAGTGCTGGCATGTGACCTCCTCCCCCAAAAAGGAGCATGCACCTTTCAAAACAGTGGTCCAGGGATTGAGGGGGCAGAATTGACTCCTCATTACCCCACCCCCAGCCCCCTCAAACACTCACACGGGCTCATATGCACCTTGGTATACACCCTCACAGTTGTTCATTCACACGAGCTGTTGTACATATATTCTCATGCCTACACAACCTATACCTACACATACCACACACTCATGTAGACTCACTTTGCATTCGTGCATATACATAGACTCATAGACAACAACCATGCACACACAAACACACGCTCACATGCACTTCATATGCACATCGAGACACACTCAGGTACATAGATAGGCACATACGTACCACACATGTTTTCCATGCACACATCCACATTGTCACCCTGCCTGAGCCTCTTTCAGCACACCTACCCCACGGGGGCCAGGGAGCGGTTAGAAGCATGGGAATTTGAAAGTAACTGGGTGGATAGGCTGAGCGGCGGCTGCCAAGGAGCAGGCAGAGCCTGGGATCAGGCTGGGAGCCCAGGAACAGGGGTGGCAATGTGGGCTGCCATGCAGAGGCAGGAATATGAATGAAAAATGCCCTGTTCCTGCCCCTTGGCTAGCCTGGTCAGGCCAGCCTTCATGGCTGTTCTGTCTCAGGCACTTCAGGCAAGGTTCCCAGGACTGCCTGAACTCAAGCCCTGCCAACCAGCGTTCCAGCCTTTCTGCCTTCCCCCAACCCTCAGGTGGAAGTGAGAGGAAGGAAAGTCCCCAAACCTCTGGTGTCCATCCCTCCACCACACAGGACAAGGCTGACCCCCCAAAACCAGGCTCCCTCAGTTCCCCCCCACCCCACCCCATAGGTAGCCTGGTCAGAGCAGGGCTCAGCCTACCGGTCCCTTGGCTGTGACACCAGCTCTACCTATTCCTGGTGGCATCTGCCCTTCTCCTGCACTGAACTAGCTCAGTTTCAGGCAGGCTGTTTCCCTCCCTAGGCCCTCAAAAAGGCAATGGGAACCACAAGTTATTTGACTCTTCGAGGACCAATGAGGGCTGGCGATGGAGCTCAGTTGCCTGGCAGCATGCTTTGTTAGCACGCACAACGCCTTGGGTTCAATTCCCAGTAATACCTATGTACCGGGCATGGTGGTACTTGTAATCCCAGCACTCGGGAGGTGACACAGAAGAATGAGAAATTCAAGGATAGCCCCAGCTTCAAGGAGGCCAGCCATATTTCATGAACCAAAAAAAAGACAAATGAACAGCACATGAACACACATATGAGAGTATGTGCACTCTGGTGAGCTCATGTGCACGCGCGCGCGCGTGCACACACACACACACACACACACCTGGTGGGAACGGAAGGGTTCAGGGGCACCTAAGCAGCCCTACTCAAGAAACTGTGTCTACCCTGGGTCTATGAACCCTCTCCTCCGCCTGCTTTCAGCAGCTACAAGCATGAGGTCCCTTTCCTCCCCAGAGAGCAGGGCCACCCCACGCGGCTATGACCCCTGAACTTGGAAAGAAGACCAACCGTTCTATGTCTTCTCTCGGGAACTTGAAACACACACACACACACACACACACACACACACACACACACCGGGGCCCACAGGCTAACAGTGCCACCTCTCTGGCTCACAAGGTTCCTCCCTGTTCTGGGTGGCCCCTGGGGCAGCCCAGGATTCTCCCCAACCTGCTCTCCACCTGAGCCAGAAGGTTTTTTCCAAAACACAAATCGGATGCCGTCTAATCCTTGCTTTTGAAACCTTTGAAAGAGTTCCCAGAACCTTCTGGATGTTTGCTGAGTGCTCATGCGATGCAGGTCTGCTCTGTGAGGGCTCCACACACACACACCATCTTTACCAAATGAAAAAGAGTCCTCCCTTCCCGGATGCTGCCTCCCGACCCTCCTCACTAAACCACGCTTTGCTGGGACGCACTTTGGTTACATTGAGATGAAGTGTTTGGGGTGGGGGGGGTGAGTTCATGCCGGCTCCCCTAGAGCTCCTGAGTTGCCCTGAAGAGTGAGGCCCTTGGCAGACAGAACCTACAGACGCTCCCTCAGGCTGGACACCACGATCTGCTGAGAAATGAGGGTAAGCTTCGAGCACTCTCCACTTGACACTCTCACCTGGGCCACTGGGGAGTCGCATGAGCATCTGAGGAAAAAGACCAGTTCCTAGCACTGAGGATTCAGGGTCAGGGAGAAGAGAGCAAGCCTGCTTAGAGTAGGCTCCACCAGCAAGACCCAGGAGAGGCCAGGAGTCAAGTGTAAAGTGGGGCCTATGTGGTCTCCCCCTATACACACCAACCCACCAGCCTCTGTCACGACTCAGTCACCTCCCCCCAGCCCAAGTCTCCAGCGCTCTCAGTGCCTGTAAGCATAGGTCAGACGCCTAGTGCATAAAGGGATGGCTGGGTGACGCCCACAGTGGGCAGGGAGTGCAGCAGAGCAGGTACGGGGTTGACTCCAATACCTTGTTTACATTTCCTAACACAGGCAGTTCCATGCTGCCTGAAAACGGGACTGAAGCCATGAAGCAGGAGAAGGGACTTAAGGATGGAGCTTGAGAAGTTGTTGCAAATCTCAGGGTAGCCAGAGCTGATGACCTATCTCCTCACAGTGCTCTCCATATTGATGATGGCCAGGAGGCCCAGGATAGCTGCCGCTGACCTCGATGCAAGCACTTTTTTTTAAAAAAAAGATTTATTTATTTTATTTTATGCGTATGAGTACACTGCAGCTGTAGATGGTTGTGAGGCATCATGTGGTTGTTGGGAATTGAACTCAGGCCCTGATCACCTTGGCCCAAAGATTTTATTTATTATTATAAATAAGTACACTGTAGCTGACTTCAGACACACCAGAAGAGGGCATCAGATCCCATTACAGATGGTTATAAGCCACCATGTGGTTGTTGGGAATTGAACTCAGGCCCTGATCACCTTGGCCCAAAGATTTTATTTATTATTATAAATAAGTACACTGTAGCTGACTTCAGACACACCAGAAGAGGGCATCAGATCTCATTACTGATGGTTGTGAGCCACCATGTGGTTGCTGGGATTTGAACTCAGGACCTTTGGAGGAGCAGTCAGTGCTCTTACCCGCTGAGCCATCTCTCCACACCAATGGGAGGTTCCTGGCTACCTGCCGTTGGTGCTGTTATGTAAGGAAACTAAGCTAACACATCAGCGACATCTCCATGCAGGACATCCTTCCTGCATTTCTACGTTCGTTCAACTTGAACACACTTCGCAGCTTTATTTCCCTCATGCGTAGTAGGTCTGCTGTTCCTTGTGTGGTTCCCTCCTCCTACGAACCCTCCTCCCTTCTCCCATCACTACTTCTAGAACCTATTCCCATCTTTTCAAGATCAGACTATGGTAGCATCTCTCCTGTGAGTCCTCATTGCTCAGCACAGTCAAAAGTGATCTTTTCCTTCCCTGGGAGAACTGTCGAAAACAAACATCACAGCAGTTCCTGGCACTGGGTGCATGCACAGAAAGTTGTCACGACCACACCCGAGCTCTGAACACTTTACATTCACTGACTCATGTAATCCCTACTGCCACCAACGGTTACAGGACTGTTAGTGGCTCGCTCTAAGGATGGAAAAAACAAGGCAGGGAGAAAAGCCAGCTTCCCTGGGAAGGAAGAGCTGAACTGATCTAGTCAACTAACCGTGGAGGCCATGTGCGTGTTCCTGGGTGCCACCAACAGCTGAAACACGCCTGCTTGTTCATCTCTGTCATCCCCCAGCCCAGGTCCTGGCTCTGAGTAAGAACTTAGTCAACCCGGTTGGCTGTTTGCAGCATTTCCTATTGTGTCAGTGCTCCCGTATGGACAAGGGCCTAGGGCTAGCTCAGAGGATCCCAGGAAAATGTGACCAACTGACTCTACTTGCCTGCATACCTACAGGTATCCTCAGACACGGGAGTGCTATTCTAGGGGAGGAGGAGATGGGATAAGCTGTGTGTGCTTTACCCAGCAGTACGGGACTACCTAAAAAGCCCTGCTAATCGGATCGGCAGTTTAAGAGATTACTCTGCCCATTGCCGTGTCATGGTGTCTGGAGAACCCAAGGCAGAGTAGACAGAGAAAAATAATCACACAGGGTGAACCTTGGGGATAAGAGGCTCCCAGGACCTAGGTTTTAGCAAATGAAGAAACTGAGGCTCATGAGTTGGAAAGGCTTGCCTGAAGCCAAAAAGCATACAGAGACTCACAGAAGTGGCAGCATAGCTCTGGGTCACTTTTCTGGGCCTGGGCCCACGTATTCCCCAGGAGGTATCTTGACATCAGCATCCCCCGCACAGCCAGTGACCTGGAGTTCTAAACTCTGGGACCATGAAGCACTGGAGAAAGGGGACCAGCAGACAGCTCCCCTCTCCCAGGCCACGTGGCAGCCAACAGCAGGCCAGTTGAGGATACTGAGAAGTTGGGAGAAGGCCAGCCACTAATTGTGGAAAATAAATCAGGGACATCTAAACCAGGCAGCTGAAGAAGGGCTCTGGCTGCACGTAGACATGTCTCCTTGGTGCGCTTGCTCACCAGGCTAAATTGTCCATTGAAAGGCATGAGTTATATAAGTTTCATGGAGACCAAAGAAGGAAAGAGCTGTTGAAAATAAGCCACTTGCTAAGAGGTCCGGTGACTGCAAAGGGTTTCAGGAAATGCAAAGCAGCCGAAGAAGGCAGCTGACCCCAGGAAGACATCCAGGGTGAAACAAACGGCCCCTGATGACAGCACCCTGGCTCTGCAGAGACACCCTGCCTACGGTTTTTAGATCGACATCCTCCCTTTGGCTTCTAGTTGTTGATTCTTCAAAACGTCACACAGACGCAGCATAATGCTGGTTTCTCAGTTTCTCTCTGACCCGGAGCCTCTCTGGACTTAGTCTGGGGCCCCTGGAGGATAGGGTGATCCCTCTCAGGCTGGATCTCCCTCAGGGCAGATAAAACCTCCCTCAGTATGGATAAGCAATCTTTTCTCCCAAAAGAGTAGGATCCCTCTTATGACAGAGCTACGTGATCCCCCCCCCCTCTAGTTTGAGGACGCTTTCCTCCCCTGTCAGCTTAGGATTCCCTGAGGCAAGGCCATAATCTCTCCATTAATCAGCCTCATGCAACCCTGACCAACTTGGATTGATAAGCAGAGACACGAAGCTATTTCCCTCTATGGAAAAGTGTCAGGCCATGCCCTGGGTTGGCACAGGAAGGGTTAAGACAGGCCGAAGAAGCATAGCCCTCAAGGGGCACCTTTCTTATTAGCCTGCCCTCCCCTTCCTACCCGCTGCCAGGGCTTGGTTTGTCCTCTGATGGGTTCCAGCTGACAGCTGGGCCTCCTCCATTCTCACCCTCGGGCAGTAGTGTCCTGTCATGACCCCACCCGGGTCCCCCCACCACCCAAGCTGAGGAGGACTGGCATCGGGCATCGGTTGAAGTGAGACGCAGGGAGAAGCTGGCTGTTCTGCCTTAGGAAAAAAACAGGACACGGGTGGACAGCGGGAATAGGGAATCTGAGGGACAGCAGCTGCCCCTCGCCACTCGGCCCTGTTGCCCTGGGACCCGGGGCAGGAGGGCAGGATTAGTTTCTTCTGCTGCTACCATTTTGGAGATGGTGGCTTCCCTGTGGTCTGTTTGCCTGGACAGCAGTCCCGTGGCACCCCCAAGCCCCTCCTTGGCCATAAGTCATTCCTAGTAGCCTATGCAAGCATTTTTAACAGCCAACCTCATCCAATTGCCTGCAAAAGTGAGCAAGCTAAGAACCGACTAGACCCAGAGCTGGGTACAGGACCACCCTGGCCTGGCCTTTGGAGGAGCCTGACTCTGGGTCTAACGAAATCTCTACTTTGATTTCCCACATAAGACTGTCTCCTTTGCCCTGGCCCCTAGCTCTCCTCTCAGCCTCCGAAGGCCCCCAAAATTCACCCCTGGCCCTATGGCTGGCCCTTTGTGTGCCTTCTTCATTTCTTCTCTCAAGTGTATATGGTATACATGTGTGTGCACATGTGTGTTCCGGCACGCTGCCTTGTACACGCATGTGTGGAGGTGAGAGACCAACACTGGGGTCTTCCCCCTTTTACTCAATCAATGTTTTGAGACAGGGTCTCTCATTGAACCTGGAGCTCACTGTTTACGCTAGACTAGCTGGTTAGGGAGCCTCTAGCGATTCACCTCTCTCAGCAACCCCCAGTCCACTGCTACGGTGAAAGGCGTGTCCTGCAGACCTGGAATTTTTTTTTTTTTTTTTTTGGTTTTTCATGACAGGGTTTCTTTGTGTAGCCCTGACTGTCCTGGAACTCACTTGGTAGACCAGGCTGGCCTCGAACTCTAAAACCCGCCTGCCTCTGCCTCCCGAGTGCTGGGATTAAAGGTGTGCGCCGCCACCGCCCGGCTGTGTCACCTCTTTAGATGGGGAGCTAGGAAATGCCTCTGCTTCTCTCCTCCCAACGCTACCAACACTCAGCCCAGGAATGGGGGGTGTTTGTAACAGTTTTCAAAGATGAGGATAGCCAGGACTTAGACCCTAAGAAGCCAATTGTACTGGTCCCACGCCCTGCAAAGTTCTACCTGCTGTGCCTAAACAAGGCCAGGAGAGTCCCCATCCAGCACTGTTCCCTGGTGCCAGAGTCTCTGACAGCCAAGCACGGCGCTAACACCGATAGGCTGGTGGTACCCCAGAGATGCCAGTGCTGCCCAGTAGCAAGAGGTAAAGAGGCACGAAGGCTGTCTTCTACCCCCTTCCACTCGTCTGAGAACATCTTGACCAAGCCTGGAATCTTGGGAATGCTTAAGGACCAGTGTGTGGTGGCCAGCAGCATAGGCCATTCTCAAAACCCATCCCTACCCCACCCCCAACCACGGGCCTTCCCAGGTGGTGAGCGAGGAAAACCCTGTCACAAGTGGCAGGTTGAATTGTGTTGAACTGAATAGAGTTGTACTTTATTCTGAGAGCCACTGATAGATCTAAAGGTGGCTGACTGCTGGGCGGTGGTGGTGCACGCCTTTAATCCCAGCACTTGGGAGGCAGAGGCAGGAGGATTTCTGAGTTCGAGGCCAGCCTGGTCTACA
>NC_034607.1:13332435-13338452 GCF_900095145.1 Mus pahari | reverse complement strand
AATAATAATAATAATAATAATAATAATAATAATAATAATAATAAATAAAGGTGGCTGACTAACATCCTAAAAATCTACTTTATGACTGGATATAGTGGCACATGCTGTTAGTTCCAGCACTTGGGTGACAGAGGCAGGAGGATCTTTGTGAGTTCAAGGCCTGATTTATACAGAGTATTGCACAACAGCCATTGCTACATAGAGAAATCTTGTGTCAAAACAAAACAAACAGAAAAACAAAACCACCTTACATTTCATATATATATGAAATATATGGAGGTATATACAGATAGATAAAAAAAAGATAGATGGAGTCAGGTGTGGTGGTGCACGCCTTTAATCCCAGTACTCGGGAGGCAGAGGCAGGGGGATTTCTGAGTTCGAGGCCAGCCTGGTCTACAGAGTGAGTTTCAGGTCAGCCAAGGATACACAGAGAAACCCTGTCTCAAAAAACAAAAAAAAAAAAACAAAAAACAAAAAACAAACAAACAAACAAACAAAAAAGATGGATAGATAGATGATAGAGAGAGATGTAGATATATAAAATATATATATATTGATATATATAGAAAATGAAAGATAGATAGATAGATAGATAGATAGATAGATAGATAGATAGATAGATAGATAGATAGATGGGAATAGAAACATGGGCTGTTGGTTGGTTTAAAATTTAGTCCCACCCCTCTGGTCAAGTGGTCAACTTTGTCTTGGCTCATTGACTCCAGCTCAAACTTGGACATTTAGGCTCCTCCCAGCTTAAATTCACAAGTAACTCCAGCTCAACCAATCAGATGCACTCACAGCTCCCTGGAGACTGGAAAGCAGAGTTCCTGTTGCTTTCTGGGGAATGATGGAGGGGGGGCGGAGGGGGCAGGTTATGAATGTGTGTGTGAATGCGGGAATGAGCAAGTGCATGCGTGTTCGTTCGTGGGGCTGGAGAATGGAGGCCCAGCATCTGTCTCTTGCGGGGGGGGGGGGGGAAGGTTGGGAGGGGAGCCACCAACAAGGCAGCGAGCGCACAGCTCATTGGTGGTGCTACAGTGTGGCTCTACAACCTCCTGAGTTCAGAAGCAATGGCTTACCTGGTGGCCCAGCTCTGCTCTGTGCCTTTGAGAGCTCAGCCTCCAGTCTGCCTGAAGACCTCCACATCATTCTACAGACCACTTCAAGTTCAAGATCTTGGTGATCCCCGCACCGAGCCAGCTATGTGGTATTCCGCTCTCTGGCACATGATATTGTGAAACACCTTTCTCCTGCTTGGAGGAATATATGCCCCTTACCCTTATATCTCCCAAAAAGGTAGACCACAGAAAATGCAGTGATAAAAGCCAGGCTGGTTTAGCATCGTCTCTGCTTTCTGACCGTGAAGCCCACCTGGTTCCTCTGTTGGGGCAATTTAGATGACTCCCCTCAAATGAGTTCTCTCCTATGAGTCTCCTTAGACCCTAAATATGTCTGAGTCCCGTCTAAAGGGAAAGGAAATTGCCATTTCATCTAACGGTCCTAATCAGTTCATAGTGATAGCCTGAACCCAAAAATGAGAAGTGAGAGTCTCCTTCTAGACCAATGTTTCTCAACGTCCCTAACGCTGTGACCTCTCAGCACGGTTCCTCATGTCGCGGTGACCCCAACCATAACATTATTTTTGTTGCTACCTCATAACTGTAAATTTTGCAACTGTTATGAATCATAATGTGAATCTCTGATGTGCAGGATATGTGACCCATGTGAGAGAGTCATTTGACAACCCCACACACACAAGGGTCGTGACCCATGGGTTGAGAACCACGTTTCTAGACTGAGGAGAGAATTCTATGATCAGCTAGTGAGATCTGCCACTCATACAGAAATGGATGGTAACAGTATGCGTGGTTGCTGTTTAAGGTTAAGTGGATGGAAGTGCTTTCTGCTTACGGCACACTGGGATTCATCTCGACGTGTACTCCTGAGCAGTTATCCAGCGCTAATGCCACCTTGTAGATCCCCTCCCCCTTCGCCTTCCTAATGAGTCCAATCTCCTAGCTCCTCCAATTTACAGGCTTACTCCAATTTACAGTCCCCCAACCCAGCACCCCAGAATCCATACTAACTCTCAAAATCACCTCAGGTACCTCCCTGAGGAAGAGCTGACTCCCATAAGACTCATGGGGTGGGGGCTCCTGTCCTTTATTTTTCTAAACCCCTACCTTTTTCAGGAAGAACCCTCACCTCTCGAGCCCTCCCTCCTATGACCACACGACTCATTCACCAATCAGTGCAAGGCTGTGTGGGTAAAGTGCCCACTAAGCCCAAGGATCAGTGTGAGAGCCCTGGGATTGCTGGAGTGTGACCTCACCAACTGATAGTTTCCCTTTTCCCATCCTCACCTCCTGCCCCTTCCCGTACTTGGACACCTTTGCTGACATTCACATCAGGCTCCCAAATCTCCAGGAAGCCAGCATACAATGGGACATCCTGAATCTCTCTGAGTCACACCCACCCCCCCAAAAAAAGACAAAAACAATCTAGCCTGCTTTAATGAGGAGGACGTATATATATAATCGTGTGTTTAAGGAGATCTGCTGGTTCCTTGTGAGGGTGGGGGAGCTGTACTCGGAGCACCGCAGAGGTCAGTGTGGGTGGTAAGTCATTTCTGAGCCCACCTCACGACACCCTACTCTGGGCTCTCCATCACCAGCCACACTGTTTCTGCTAAAGGGAAACAGATGCTGCGGTTAATTGGGGTGCAGTGGCGAGGCTCTGGCCCTCATTAAGCCTGAGGGTTGGCTGAGTGCTTTACCAGGTCATAAATAGCACTCGAGGGGGGCAGGTGCCCAGTGTCCACCACCCTGGGTGGAGGTAAGAGCAGCCAAGTACCAAGGCCTTGGGCCTTGGAGTGAAGCTGAGCCTGAAGTTCCATGGCTCTCTCTGATCTGAAGCCTGTGGCAACCTGGGCACGCAGAGCCCAGGCACCACTCCTGGGGGGTGGGGTGGGGGTCCAGATGCTCACAGTTGGAGAAAGCAAAACTGAACCCCAAGGAAGATAGGGAGTACAGGGGACAGAGAACAACCAGCAACCACAGAAGGCAACGGAGCCCAGGATGGGTGGGCAGTCTAGAGGAAGTTCTCTTTGGGACTTACCTCCTCCCACCATCAAAGCCCAGCCAGCCAGCCAGCCAGTCCCAGAACACCCCGGAGGGAAGCACATCTCTCTTCCCAGGGAGCTTCATGCTGGAGGCAATGATGTGCCAAACTGCCTGGATTCAAGCCCAGACCCTCGCTGGGGGACCCCCAAGAAGAAACCTTGGCTTCTCTGTGCCTCAGGGTCTCCATCTGTAAAGTAAGGTAACCGATCCGCCTTTTTTCTTTTCTGAGACAGGGTCTCAAATGGCCCAGACTTGGTCTCACACCTGCCATAGTAATCCTGAATCACTGGTTCTACTTCCTAAGTACTGGGATTACAAACATGAACCACTGTGGCTGATTTATACTGGGGACTGGGCTGGAGAAATGGTTAAGAGCACTGGCTGCTCTTCCAAAGGATCCAGGTTCAATTCCCGCCCACATGACAGTTCACAGCCTCCCTCCCCCCCCCACCCCCGCCATCCACCAGCATTCTCCTTTGAGAGTTGAACTGATTAATGGCCTCAGTATGGTAGCTGGCACATACATCTGGTTTAGGTTATTATTTTTAAAGCCAGAGTCCCTGTGTTGGTGGATCAGGGAGATCTTCAGTACTTCCCGTCGCCGGCACTAGCAGCTTCCTGGAGCATCTCCCAACACAACCTTTATGTCCTATCTCAAAATCACCGCCCTCACCTCATCAGGGTCTCCTAGCCATGGGAGAATCACGAGCTTCAATCCACCGTAAGCAAATGAGAAGCTGCATCCCAAGGATGGCCATTATTATTGGCATCTTTTGTGTGCTGAGCCAAATACTGGCTAGTTTTGGTGGGGAGGAGGAGTCTGTCTGTCTGTCTGAAAGGGTCTCATTCTATATCCCAGGCTGACTTGAAGCTCGGGATCCTATTCGTACTGCCTCCTGAGTTTGGGCACTACAGGCTGTGCCACTATACACAGACTGATGCTAGTCTTTAGCTGTGGTTGCCCAGTCTGGTCTTCAAGGGGAATATCGATAACCCATTGCCACAGATGGCAAGGTGAGGCATCAAGGCCTGTCCGGAGTCACCTTGAGAGCAGACAGAGAAGCCAGAACCGGAACCTGAGATTGCCCACCTCCAGAATCTGAGATCTGTTCTTAATACAGTGTGATCCTTGGTCCCTGGTGTTAGCATCCCTGGGGGACCTTTTTCAACATGCAGGGCCCAAGATCTTTCCCAAACCTCTCCTCTCCTCAATGCATTATAATCTCAAGAATCTATATCTGAGAAAGATGGGCTGTCCCAGGACCTCCAGACTTCCTCTTGCCTGGCACGATCCATCGCAGACAGAAGGAAAAACTGAAAGGAACTCTTCAAACTGTAGTGCGAGTGTACTTAACAATGCCTCTGTTTCTCCTGTCCCTAAAACCCCTCACACTCTCTCCTGGAACCTGAGACCTGGACAGACAGAATGATGCAGAGGGCAGCAGGAAACCCCAAGGCCCCTCTGTACCCACTGGGGTTACAACTAACGTGACAGCCTAAGCCCACAACACAAGGGAGCCCTCTATTCACTGTGATCTCCTCCCCCCGGGGAGACGATGGGAGAGCCGCGCAGGCTCCCCAGCCTGCGGGTGCATCAGCCCCTGGTCTTCAGCAAGGCGTGGAGAGAGATCAGCACACACCACATCACGCTTGGCATGGCCCCCATTGGTGGGCAGCATGCCACTCTGTCAGTGAGCCCTCTCCCTGAAGCACAGTCGGCAGCAGGGGAGGGGCTACGAACGAGGGAGATGAGCTCCTGGCAAGAGTGGAGGTGCCCCCTGAGCGACTCACCCTACTGAGACCCTGCCTGGTCTTAGTGAGAGCCAGGCTGATGAACAGGACAAGGGAAAGGCACTGGAGCTTGGAGATGGGTCCGGCGACAGGAGGTAGGGACCTCAGTTTCCAGACAGAGACCCAAGGCAGAGGGCGATCCGCTCTGCTAAGTAGACTCGGGTGATCTGTGACTCTGATGCTGCTATTCCTAGTGATCGGGAGCCAGTGCCGGGGAGGGGCTGGTGGGGAGGAAGCTCTCAGCTCTGGATCAGTCCAGACCCCTCTCCAGAGGACCATATGATGTGCCTAAGGGTGGGACAAAAACCCGCAATTACCCTGCATGCCCACCCAGGGTCCAAACAGTACTGGCCTGAAGGCAAGCCCCAAGCAGATGCAGCACAGGGCTGCTTACTACCCAAAATCTGCCCTGCCCCCTGTATCTCCAACCTCCTCCTCATTATCCCATAGCTGGACCAACACCATCACGCTGAGCCCTCATCTAAGTTCAACCCCTTCCAGATCCATCCCTGGAGCCTTCCTGGACCGCCCATAAGCCCCCATGCCTCAGCTCCAGCATCCTAAAATTAATTTGGGGGTGGGCAGAAGAGTCCTGGTGGCATTCTGAGTACTCCCAAATCCCAGGTACCTCCTTATACCAGGTCTAGGGCAGGGCCTTGGCCATACAGATACGACGCATGGCCCATACAAGTAGGAAGCTTCTGAAGGAACCAATAGATGGTATATCACAGTTGTCACTTAAATGTTTAACTTTTCCTGACAGTTGTGTGTGTGTACATGCGTGAGCGCGTATGTGTGTGAGAGTGTATGTGTGAGTATATGTGTGTGTGAGAGTGTATGTGTGTATGAATATGTGAGTGTGTGTAAGTACGTGTGAGAGTGTGTGAGTATGTGAGGTGTGTGTGTATGAGTGTATGTGTGTACATGTGTGAATGAGTGAGTGTGTGAGTATGTGAGGTGTGTGTATGAGTGTGTGTGTGAGTATGTATACATGTGTGAGTGAGTGTGTGAGTATGTGTATGAGTGTGTGTACATGTATGAGTAAGTGTATGTGAATGTGTGTAAATATGTGTGAGAGTGAGTGTGAGTGTGTATGTG
>NC_034607.1:13321787-13331579 GCF_900095145.1 Mus pahari | reverse complement strand
CTCTCTCTCTCTCTCTCTCTCTTTCTCTCTCTCTCTCTCACACACACACACACACACTCACACACACACACTCGGACACACACGGACACACAGACACACATACACACGCATGGACACACAGACACACACAGGGGACACAGACACACACACACATGGACACACACACACAGAGCGGGCAGTATCACCAGGGTGGCTTGGAGGGAGACAGGGAAAGTGAGCCAAGCTGTCCCATATATCTGCCTTCCCCCACCACTAGGTCTCGGATGTTCATCTGGGGAAATGTGGTGTCTGAGGATGTGGCTACAGTGGCCAGTTTCTGGCGCCGGCAGAAATCCCCAAACCCGTCAGTGCCCTGTTCAGACGTGTTGCTGACCATGCACTGAGTAAGTGCGGAGAAGATACCTGTGCCTAAGGCCACACCCCTGCCTGCCCTCTGCTTCTAGACACACCCCCTCCTAGGGCTCAGGCCATTCCAGTTCTTCCTGTCCAACCCAGTGAGGGTCCAGCACATCCACCCGTACAGTGAGCCCAGTACCTGTCCTCCCAGCCTAGCTGTGTGCTCTGAGGAAAATTACCCAACCTCTCTGGAGTTCAACTGGCCCAACTGTAAAAGGGTCAGTTAATTAATAATTAATAATTATTTATTATTTATCAGTCTATCATGAGACAAGGGTAGACGTACCTGTCTTTACATGGCTGTCATTCACAATTGTGGCAGTAAACACTAAGTATCAGGAAAACCAAGACCTTGGAGAAGGGAGAAAAATCAATGTTGCTAAAAACAGGAGGATGGATGGGCTGGAGAGATGGCTCAGTGGTTAAGAGCACTGTCTGCTCTTCCAGAGGTCCTGAGTTCAATTCCCAGCAACCATGGTGACTCTAAACCATCTGTAGTGGGATAGGATGTCCTCTTCTGGTGTGTCCGAAAACAGGTACAATGTATTCATATATATAAAGAGAAGAAGAAGAAGAAGAAGAAGAAGAAGAAGAAGAAGAAGAAGAAGAAGAAGAAGAAGAAGAAGAAGAAGAAGAGGAAGGTCCCATCTTTTTTTTTAGCTAGATGCACATAGGATCAAAACTGCATCCCCAGATTCCCTTGCAGCTAGGTTTGGCTGGATGACTGAATTCTAATCAATGAGATATAAGAAGTGTTGCTTTGTTCCCTGGACTTCTCAACATACTTGCCCTTGGGGGTTGGGGATGAGGCAGCTTGGATCACACTCTGGGAATGGGGAGCAGGTGAGATCACACAGCAGCAAGCACCTTTATTAATTCTCAGGGAGTGCCCTTTAGACCCTCCACCATCATCCCATTGGTACCAAGCAAGTGAGTCCTCCAAGTGGCAGTTCCCTATTGGCTGTCATTGTCTGCATCACCACTCTCTAGGCTCTCAGGCAGACTTCAGTTTGCCCCTCATGCTGAAGTTACCTCCGAGGCTGCACAGCACCTGACTTTATGCAGAGGCAGCCACCACCTTGTCAGTGAGGCCTGCTGTTTCTCCTACAAAGAAGTATATACAACTTCCAGGAAGTTCCTATAAAGAGAAGGGAGATCTCCTATTTCAGGATGTCTTTGTCCTTCATGCTGGCTGGAGCGCCAGAAGCCATCTGGGAACTGTGATGACCTTGGAAATGGAAAGCTAGCAGATCAATAAGAGACAAGACTGGGATCCTCCCAGCACTTAGCCATTGCATTACCTCCGGGGTTCAAGCGCATGAGTAAGAACGTGCATCTTATATAAACCAAACATTAAATGGTACAACCTTTCCTCCGGTGGGCCCCCAGGTAGAGCTCCCCTCTAGGTCTGGGACCCTTACCTGAAAACAGCAGAACCTTCCTCACCTGACTGATGTGGAGACTCCTGGCAAGAAACTCCTCTTCTGTGCATGCCACATCATTACACCAGTGGAGGGTGAGGAGCAGAGAGGCATGGGATGTGTATGTAGAAGAGGAAATAGGACTCCCTACCTGGAACACCATCCCTAGCCCCTGGAGATCCAAAAGACATCTTAAACCCATATCAGTATCCTTGGGGTGTAGGGTAGGGGAGTGGGGGGACCTGCTGGGATGGCAACAAATTGCAAACCCATTGCTTAGCAACCCTTCTGGAGGGGTGCTTTCAGCTCTTACATTCCCCCAACCATGTCCCCATTTGCTCACAGCACCTGGCAGAGGACAGGCAGGGTAGCAGAGGCACCATGGAGGGCAAACACAAGCCCAGGAAGAAAAGGGGCTGAGCTCGTGTTGCCTGAGGAAGAGAAGGCTCGGGCAACATCCAAGCCACGCTGGGCAGGTCAGTGAAACAGATAGAATCACTCCTCCACACATCCCTCACGTTAAAGTCCGAGTGTGGCCGCCATGGCAGTGAGTAAGGATGGGGGCGGGGCAATGGGGATGTCACATCTCTGGTGGAAAAGAGAAGTAGTCTTTCATTAACGTCAATATAATCAGGAGAACTCTGGTTCCTGGGGGAAAAATTCCGACTTCCCAGGAAAGGTTACTTGCTGTAACAAGATGTGGGCCAAAGTCAGAGCGTGAAGGAGCAGCCCCAATGGTCCAAGCCTGAGACCACTTTGACATAGACCTGCAACCGGCTTCTGGCTGTGAGGTCACACAGGGCGGAGGTGGAGGGTGGGGTGTTGTCTTGATGTCGAGTTTGAAAGCCACTTTGGACAAATCACCTAACTCCCTTTTACCTTTCTCCTGTTAAAGGGAAAGAGAGAGAGACAGAGAGAAGGACCAGAGACAGACAGAAACAGAGAGAGAGACAGAGGACTGGGCTCGGTGGGCATGTAGGAAGACTAATTGTGTATGCGAGCTTTGAGCCTGGCATCCGAGTGAAACTACAAATATTCTCTAATGGGGCTGATGCTTTTTTCCCTGCCTGGGCAGAGGTTTGAAAAAGATGCTCTGACTTCAAGTGTAGAATTCCCTGTTCTGCAGTCCTGTGCATCTCTGAGTGTAGTTCTGGGATGAAGGCTGGGAGTGTCCTGGCTGACCAGCTCTGACCCAGGGGAGCCTGGCCCACACCTAGGGACGACACAGTTTATGCCCTCCTCATTGTGACAGGAACTTTGCTTTCGCCCAGCATGTGTTCCCAGCCCTCGTGGGCAGCTGTGGGACAACAGGTGGCTCTGCCAGCATTTCTGACCTCTCTCTTCTCTGTCCCCTCACCTGGAAGCAGGCGGCCGGCAGCAGGAGCCTCTCCGGCTGACTTCTGCCTCACACCTCCAAGTCTCCTGACAGTGTCACATGCTGTGAGAGTTGGCAGGGCTACAGGGCCCGTGGATGCCAACACAAACACCATTCCTGTGGAGGGAGAAAAGCCCATGGGGGTTATTTTTAACCTGTTGATCAGGAGGCACAGCCCTGGCCCTCGGAGGCCTGGGTTTGGGGGGGCTCTGGAGAAAGTAAGCTAGCTGCCAAGCATCCCTCAAGGACTTCCAAGGGCACGGGACCACAGAGACCCTAAAGATGGCCTAACATTGATGGAGAAGGAGAGAGGAAGGCATGGCTTTGTAACATGTCCAATCGTGCCCACTACTTTCAAGTGGGGCAGAGCGAGGACAGGATGAACAGTCACCTAGAGGGGACTCGCTCCAGTTCCTGTACGCATACCTAGGGAGACTGAGACCTGAGAGGGCCAGCTCTGGCTCCCTCGCCTCTGTCTACCTATACACCTGGAATCTGACATTCCGGCAAACAAGCATCCTAACACCATCCCAGGGTCAGTCCTGGCCCTGACATCCTAGTAAAGGCATCCTCTATGTCAATCAGTTACACCCCCGCCCCCCAAATACCCTCAAGATGTGGTCCCCATGGCTAACTCACCATGCAAGGAATTTCCTAGGTGCCCAAGCAGCGCCCCCTAGAGGCCAGTGGCAGAGCAACGGCCAGCACCAACATGGCTGGAGGCCCAGCGACGACGTGCGGGCCAGGACGTGCCTGCGTGGGGGGAACAAGACCGGGCTTCTGCCAAGGGCCTGGTGCTGACTGCTCCTGAGCCTGTGATCGCCAGAGGGGGTGGTGAGCAGACAATGGACCCCATGGCCCAGCCTCCTGGCCTTGGCCCCTTGAGCTGGGCAGACAGCAGCCTCCACTGGTTCCTCACGTAGCCCACGTCCTGCTTGCTGAGTGGCCCTTATCACCCAGTACGTGTCAGGAGCCCATATCCAGGCTGTGGGGAGGTAACCAGGGGCCCAGGAGGAGTTGGACCAGTGGGAAATACATTCTTGTCCTCCCCAGGAAACCTTAGCCCATTTGGCCAGGTCCCAATTCTTGATCATTCTTTTCCCTTTAGATGGAGAAGGTTGGATGGGCGAGAAGACGCAGAGGCCCACGTTCTCCTGTGAGTACTCTAGGCCCCCAGTTCACAAATCCCCATCATTCCTCACAACAAGGCCTCATAGGTACTGCCCTTATTACACGAAGAAACCAAAGCACAGAGATATTGAAAAATCTCAACCACACAGCTGGTAAGAGCTCCTACCTCATGGGAGCGGTAGCTTGGAGATCTGACAGAACTGGCTGAAAACTAGATACAAGGTGCTCTGGAAAATAAAGGGCCTGACCCAGGGTCTCATCACCTATTGGGTGGGTACTGTGACATGGATGGAAATAAAGCTGTGTGTGTGTGTGTGTGTGTGTGTGTGTGTGTGTGTCTGTGTGTCTGTGTGTGTGTCTGTCTGTGTGTCTGTCTGTGTGTCTGTCTGTGTGTGTCTTTGTGTGTCTGTGTGTCTATCTGTTGTCTGTGTATGTGTGTGTGTGTGTCTGTGTATGTATGTGTCTGTGTGTGCACAAGCACATGTGCCCATACTCTTGAGCGCACATGCACACACACATGCATGCTTCATGAATGCCAACACCTCCCTTCCCCAGTAGAACCCACCACACCCTCCTGTTGGTTGGTTAGACTGCCCTTTTGCCTGGCCCACAGAAACCCACTGTCTGCCCCCATCCCTAAGTCCAAACCCACAAAATAGCTCCATCCTAGCATTCAAGATCAGCTTCAAGACACCGATGTCCGCCACCCCACCCCTCTCCAGGCTGCCCCTGAGGCACACCTAGCTCATGCTTCTAACAGGTGGCCTTCCAGGGGCTTTGAGTTCTCACTGGCTTCTCCCCAGGAAACTGAAACACCTGAAGTGAAGCCAGACAGGAGAGGGGGCTGGAGAGTCTGCCCCACGGGACGGTGTCTAGTCAGATGCAAGCAAGGCGATGCAAACCTCCAGCCCAGGCCAGTCCGCTCCTGCGAGCTATGTGACTTCACTTGTCCGAGGGAGATCACTTTCCCCCTCTACATTCCAGGCTTGTGAGGAGATGACACCACATCTGTGACACACCTCCCCAGAGACCAAACTCTGCCTACGTACTAGAGCCACAGCGTGCGTGGGTGGGCAGGAGGACATGGGAGCCAGACATGGACGTCAGAGAAGGAAGGAACCAAGGGGATTCCCCACCGTGCCGTGGGTCCCAACTGAGAGAGGCACACAGGACAAGAGAGACTGAGGGCCAGAGTCACGAGCTGTGCCCAGACGGCTGCCTTCCCTGCAGCTGCCCGAAGCACTGCAGAGGTGGCAAAGAAGACAGGCAAGGGTCCTGGGGCCGACTCCGTCTCCAAGATTATAGTGGAAATGAAGATGAGACGAGGCCGGACCTCATAGAGGGTCCTGGGATGCTGGGTAGACACAGGTTGCCCTCAGGGAATCCAGCCTGGCCCAGGAGAGAAGAGAGGTCTGTCTTCAGGGAATTTCCACCCTGCCAGGAGGCTATGTCTAATTTAGCTTTGTTGAAAAGAAAAAATAAATCACAGCTCTCATGCACTCAGTGTAGCCCCAGCATCAGGAGTCTAGGTCGAAGGAAGAAGAGCTTATGCATTTGGACATTGCTACCATCCTGGTCTCTATTAGATCTTCCAGTCTGCTGGTAAAGACTGGCCAGCGCGCGCCCAGTGAGCTCCTGCCAGATGAGGGGAAACTGTTTCTTCTTCGGGCAGCCACAAAAAAAAAAAACAAAAAACGATGCATGACTCTTACTTAGTTCCTGCCCTCAGACATGGCCTCTATCTTCAGGAAGTCCCCTGTCTGGAGTGTCTGTACCCGTGAGCACTCAGACACAGCACAGGTGTGAGTGTGAACCTTATTCTAGCTTCTCCGGGCCACCCTACACCCTTGCCTCTACCTGCGTCATGGGAGGGGAAGAAAAGTCCTGACATGGTAGACAAAACGACCCACGGTCAGATCCCGGGAAGGGGATCTTTCCTGGGAGTGTTTCTGGAGGGGGGGGGGGCTGAGAGATAGAAAGAGGGTGGGGAGAAGCAAGAAGGCCACCACAAAAGCCCAGGGGTGGTCGGGTTCATTGCCCCAGACAGCTGGACTGCATCTAGTCTACCGACATTCTCATCCTGGTCCATGATTCACTCAGCATCACATGTTGACTAAGAGGCAGAACATGAGTGCTCATTTGGGCTGCTGTGAGCTCTCCCACATGTATGTCCAGAGCCCCAAGACACGTGGGAGAGGGCACCAGGATCTTAAGTTAGCAGAAGCAGGGATCTTTCTCTACCAGGCCCTCCTGCCCCATCTGATAGCGCCACGGTCCGCTCATCCTGACTCCCTGTGTCTCAGTCTACCTGTCTGGAAACTCACATTTCAGCTTCCAAGTCTCTCTCTCTCTCTCTCTCTCTCTCTCTCTCTCTCTCTCTCTCTCTCTCTCTCTGCAGGTTGTGAGCCAGCTTGGAGTCAGAGGGCAGAAGGCAAAGGACCGGAACTGCCCGAACCCCTGCTAATTCCTTTTGAGGGATGGAAACTTCCAGAAAAGAAGAGGAAAGGGCCTGGAAAGGAGGAAGTGGTACTTTTTTTTATCACCATGGAGACAGGGGTATGACTGTATGTCTCCCTCAGAGTAGGGTCCCCTAAAGATGGAACTATGACTCTGTCTCCTTCAGACTGGGCTCTCTGAAGATGGGCTTGCATCTCCCTCAAAGCGGGGCTTCCTTAAGAAGGGAACAGGTCTTCCCTCGGACTGAAGATCAGGCAGTGTCTTTCTAGGCCTGGGTCTCCCAACGCTCGGGGGTTGGGCTGGGGGAATCTCCTCTCTTCCACTGTGAACTTCATTAAGATAGATTCCATATCTCTCCATCCATGTGGGTCAGAATTCGATCTCCCTGGAGTCTGAAGCACACGCATCCTTTACCATCTGCAACATCATTGCAGGTTTTTAGGCTTTGTTGTGGCTGGAGGAGTTTCCTTTCCAAAGCCACCCTCCTGAGGGAGGACAGCCACCCTCGGTGAGCAGCCAGTTCTAACAAATGTGGTTCCCCTCTCACAACACAGCCCCAGACAGACTCTCATGCTAAATCACTGGCAGCCAAGGCAGGGAGAAGGTCCAGCTGTGAGGACAGCCATTTCATGCCATCCTCTCAGGCCCTGTGTCCTTAGCCGGATGGACGGGTCTCAAGGGCCGGAGGGATGGGTCGCCGGGGCGGTTTGAGCACGACGATGGGCAGACAGCCTGAACATCCTTGTCTGTGGCCTGATGATGTCAGGCAAGGCAGGATCTTATGTCCGTGAGTCTATCTCTGATGTCCGTGAGTTCAGCTCTGCACGGAAGTGGGTCTGTTCATACATCCTTGTTCTCAGCTCCAGGAGCAAGAGGAGGGAAATCCCAGCACTGTGCCACTGGAAAAGGCACGTCTACCTCAGAGTAAAACACACAGGCCTTGGGAATCCCTCTCCCTGAGCCCTCTCTGGCATCTCACCTCCCATCCCCCTTTCAAGGAGTAGAAACACAGAGACCCGTCGATGCTGAAACTGGGGTGGCCACAGTTTTATTTGTTTTAATGAATTCATTTTTATTTTACGTGCACTGGTGTTTTGCCTACGTGTCTGTCTGTGTGAGGGTATTGGGTCCCCTGGAACTAGGGTTTACAGACAGTTGTGGGCTGCCATGTGGGTGCTGGGAACTGAACCCAGGTTCTCTGGAAGAACAGTCAGTGCTCTTGACTGCTGAGCCATCTCTCCAGCCTAAAAGGACTTATTTTTTAATGGTTGGTTTATGAGATGAAACCCAGGGTTTCACTCATACCGGGCAAGTGATCTAACCATTGGTCCTCACTGCTAGCACTAGAAGAAAAGACTTCGGAGCCCTCTCTGTCTCATTGACGGCCCCCAACTACAGGACACCAAGTGCCTCTCCAACTACCACTGATAACTGTCCATCCCGAGGTACTCTGAGATAGCCCTACTTTTCAGTCTATGGCCCGTGGCTTCTGCAGAAGAATCTGCACTGATCCTGCCCTCTAGTGACCCAGCCAGGCGGGTGGTTGACACCCACACTGCCTGAGTCAGGGTGGCCCTTCTCCTGGCCAGACCATGAGCTCCCTGCGATCAGGCGTCAGGGATGGTCTCCAGCTTTCCCAGAAGAGCTTGCTAGGGAGTGGGTTGAATAGAAGTCAGAAAAGCCTAGAGCCCAGGGTTGGGTTTCTGCAGGCCTCGAACCTTGAACCGCCTAGCTCCAAACATGTACCTCTGGGCTCCTTCTTGACCCCCTCTACACACACACACACACACACACACACACACACACACACACACAGGACTTCTGGCAGCCCCAAAGTCCACGTGCCTAGACAGGAGGGATCTAAGGTGGCCCAGACCAGAGTAAGCCACATAGGGAAGCCCCCAGCCTCAAACAGGAGCACACACACACACACACACACACACACACACACACACACACACACCCAGATGCTAGCAGAGGTCCTGGCAGAAACTTGCAAGCTTAGTCTCTTAGCTGTTCTCTGTGGCCAGGTTCCCTTCATGTGTGGTTCCCTCCTCTCTCCCCGCAACTCTGCAATCATCCCTCTTTCCAACAGAGTCTTCACTCCAGCCCGATGCCCCAGCCCAAGCCCATCCCCAAGAAATACATGCCTTGTCCGACAAATCTCACTCAGCCCCTCTGCCTACACACGGGAGTTGTCCGGGCCATTCCCTACACCCTCCTCATAAAGCTCTGGCCCTCTCGGGAGAGCTGAAAGGGCTGGGTGAGCCAGCTTTCCTGTAACCCAGCATGCCTTTGTCTTCCAGGAAATCCCCAAACTGCTCCCTCCGGTCCCTACTGTCACCCTGTGCCATCCCTCCAGACATCCAGCCGCTAAGGTCTGTTTCCCGCTTCTCATCGCTTAGCCTCTCTTATCAGATGCCAAGGTTTGCACACACAGAGGAAAGTGCAAGAGTTATCAGCAAGCAGGGGTGTCAAGTTTACACTCTGGGAGCGAGAGGGAGGCTCGCACTCAGGACCTGACGCCAGTGGCTAGTTCTCACATATCTTTGGGTTGTGGAGGGGGGGGAGGCTTGTCTTCTTAACTTTTAATGGTGTTCAAAACATACAGAACGTGAAGTTTCCTGTTTTAACCAGTTTTGAGTGCACGGCTCAGTGACACAAAGCACATCCCCCCCCCTCTTGCACAACCCTCGCCGCGATCCCTCTCCAGACTCTTGTCTTGCAAAACCGAAACTCTCCCCACTAAATCTAACTTCCCGACCTCCAGCAGCCACCAGACACGTTTGGGTCTGGGTGCTTGACAGTTCTAGGTCCTTCTTTCTGACAGAGTTATAAAAGCCATCCTTTTGTGAATGGATAATTTCACTTCTTTTAATGTGCTTGAGATTCATCTAGGTTTTAACCTGACTCAGAATTTAGCCTGTCTCTTTTTTTAAGATTGAATTCTACTCCATTGCTCACCACCCATAAGTTGCCCTCACTCCTGTTAAAAAAAAAAAAAAAAAAAAA
>NC_034607.1:13295770-13321083 GCF_900095145.1 Mus pahari | reverse complement strand
AAAAAAAAAAAAAAAAAAAAAAAGGAAATATTAAGACACCAAATAAACCCACTGAATCAGTCCGGGAGGGGCCTGCATTTTAGCAAACTTTCCAGGTAATTCTGACTCACTGGTCTAAATAAATGATAAATCACACACGCAGGCTCGTGGATTAGTAGGGCTAAACATTACAAACATGCTCATTCTTTCAAATGTCCATCCGTAGGTAGATGAATAGCACAATGTAGCACATTCACCATTCTCTTGCTCCCTCAGAGACACTGTTTATTCAATCCAAGGCCTTGGCCTGCACAGCTTTCTGCCCCTGAGCAGTACACCCAACCCCAAAGGGTTTATCTCATTAAGTATTGTTTTAGAAAACAAAAGTGATATATTCCCAGAACCGAAAGGGCTGAGTAGGTAAAGGCACTTGCCGCCAAGGACGACGGTCTTGGTGAGAGTCACCCCTGGGACTCACATGGTAGAAGCAAAAGAATCTGTCCCAGCAAGCTGTCCTCCAAATGCATGCTATGGCTCATGTCACACACACACACACACACACACACACACACACACACACAAGCACACACACATAGAATAAAAATGATTTTAAATGTATTTTTAAATTTTTATTTACCTTGATGTTCTGCCTTTGTGTCTGTCTGTCTGTCTGTCTGTCTGAGGATGCCAGATCCCCTAGAACTGGAATTACAGACAGTTGTGAGCTGCCATGGGAGTGCTGGGATTTGAACCTGGGTCCTTTGAAAGAGCAACAGTGCTGGTAACTACGGAGGAGTCTCTCCATCCCCTGTATTTATTATTATCATTAATTATTATTACTATTAACATATGTAGAAATCTGCTAGTATGTCTGTACCATGTGCATGCCTGCTGCCTGTGAAGGGCAGAAGAGGGCATCAGATTCCCCTAGAACTGGAGTTATGGTAGGTTGTAAACCACCATATCCATGCTGGGAATTGAACTCAGGTCCTTTGGAAAGGTAACCTTAACTTCTGAATCATTTTGTCAAAGAACTGGGCGAGCCAGGGGCATCAACACAGGCTTTTAATCCCAGCACTCAGGAGGCAGAGGCATGCAAAGGTCTGTGAGCCAATCAGAGCCAGTGAGACTCAAATTATCGGTCCCTCTTTGCCTCGTTGCTCTGCTCACAGAAGCCCGCTTCTAGTGAATCTTAGAAATGTCAAGGCAGAATTGCTGAGGGGGTTTGTATCTATTTCTAGTCCATGTTTCCCACCAATGCTTCTTGAATATGCATTATATTACATATAAAACATGTTACATACAATACAAGATATTAGGTCCCAGACTTGGGGTTCCTGATCCAAGGCTAGGGTGGCCCAACATTGTGTTAAATAGGTCCTCTGTCAATCCCTTCTCGGAGCAGTACCTGACACGTGTCTTTCATGAGCGCGGCCCACAGAGCTGCACGTGGAGGTGAACTGCCTGTCACATAGTTAAGAAGGCCTATCCTGATGCATTTAACACTGCTTTTCAAATGCAGGCTTTCAAGATTAGAAGTAGAGTTATGACAAGCCTTGGGGCTGGATAGGTGGCTCAGCTGTTAAGAGAACTGACTGGTCTTCCAGAGGTCCTGAGTTCAATTCCCAGCAACCACATGGTGGCTCACAACTATCTGTAATGGGATCTGATGCCCTCTTCTGGTATGTCTGAAGACAGCGGCAGTGTACTCATATCAAATAAATAAGTCTTTAAAAAGAATAAAGAATTATGCTGGGCGTTGGTGATGCACACCTTTAATCCCAGCACTCGGGAGGCAGAGGCAGGTGGATTTCTGAGTTCGAGGCCAGCCTGCTCTACAGAGTGAGTTCCAGGACAGCCAGGGCTACACAGAGAAAACCTGTCTCGAAGAAAACAAAAAGAAAAAAGAAAAAAAAAAAGAATTATGACAAACCACCTACATATATATACCTACTAGGAATGCAACTGACACTTTGGAGGTTTTGGAGAGATTGTATGTTTGTTAAGTTTGACACAGTCCTCCTCAAACTGGAAATCCTCCTGCCTCATATGCCACTGTGCCTGCTGTCTCACCCACAACTCCATTCCTTGGCATGGATACTTTGAGCTGTTTATGAATTAATTCTCATGTTTGTTACAATCCTTCAAGTCACGATAGCCTTCGTTCCTCTGAGGATGCCTGCGTCCACGCGGTGAACCGCTGGCCTTTTTCATCATAGCCAATCCGAGAGAAGAGCATCTTCTCATCGCCTAGGTTTGATGCCTAGGGATTAGGACTGAGGCGAGCATTTTCTGCTCTGTTATCATTTGTAACTCCTTCTCTATTCACAGCTCAACCTGGTTTTGTCTTCTCTTTGTTGACTTAGAAGAACTCTCTTCGTCCACATTGAAAATGGTTTTCTGCTCCTTGAAAATGGTTTAGATTTCATGCCCTTGGGCTGAAGGTGCAGCTCAGTACACGGGGTGTTCGCCTAGCATACATGCAGCTCTGGGTTAGTCCCTAGCACCCCAGAAACTGGTCTGGTGATGTACACCATTAACTCAAAGTATTCGGGAGGTGGAAGCAAGAGAATCAGATGCTCGAGGTCAAATTCCACAGTGAGTTCCAGGTTAGCCCAGGCTAGAAACCCTATCTCAAGGTAGAGGGAAGGTTGGTAGAGAGGTGTGGGGGCTATTACATTTAAAGCTAGCTGGGCTTTTAGAGGGCTTTTTGTTTTGTTTTAAACCCCCTCCTTTGTGACTCTCCTGTTTTTTGTCATATTCCCAAAGAATCCTTTTCTTGGCTAATATTTTCTTCTAGGAATTCTATGGTTGTTCTTTCTGCGCTTGATTCCCTTCCTCCATCTGGAGTTTCATAAACAGCTAGCCACTTACTTGATTTGATTGAACCATTCATCCTTTCTCCTAAGATGCAAAATGTCACCCTCTCATATATTAAATTTGAAGCTGCACGTGGGTGTATGTCTGGACTGACTCTTTCTCTTTGATCTGCCTGCGTGTGCTTATGTTAGTGTCCAGCCCTTTTATTAGTTGGGCCTTGGAAAACCTCCTCCTGTCCTGCTTGCTCACAACGCTCCTTTGGACTTTCTGCAAGTTTATTTCTCCAGACAAACTTTAATAGAGTTTGTCAAATTCGACAGATCTTGTTTTCCACATCTCCTAACAGATGTGATTTTTCTGGTTTCTCAGCCCACAGACAAATTGAAACAAGCTGAGAAGGATGGGATGGGGGGGGGGTGTCTGCTGGAGGCCCCAAAATGAAGGCTGTAGAACTAGCATCTAACAGGGCAATAGGCGTGGCAATCAACAGGTGAGTTTTTTAAAGAACAGGAGGACAGTGGGAATTCAATACACCACCTAGAAGGCAGAGGAAGGAAGGCCACTAGCTGGAGGCCAGCCTGGGCTACGCACACAGTTGCAGGCCAGCCTGGGCTACACAGACAGTTGCAGGCCAGCCTGGGTCCCTGTCTCCAAAGAACAAAACCAGTCCTGACCCCAAGGGGGAAAAGGCTGAAACCATGAAATGGGTGTTTGGTGTAAAGGTTTGTCTTTCACTGTTACCACCAGGAAATACGACCACAGCCAGGAGTCATGGACTCACATGTTCCGAAGCCTCTGATGAAGAGAGTCGGGAAGTATGCAGTAACCCTCTTTTTTAAGGTTTCAGATATTAATGTCTGGAAACGAGTATGGAATGGTTCATTCTTGGCTGATGACGTGAATGAGACAAGTAGCTAAGTCTCTAGCTTTACTGAAAACCCACCTCTAGATTCCAAGGTGTTGCCAGCGCTGGCATTTTTGAATTCACTTCTGTCCGGGGAAATAAGCGTTGAGGGAAAAGTTCCCAGCCCCTGAGCCAATCAAAATAGTGAAAAGAGAAGAGATTTACCTCTTACTGATGATCCCTGAAGCAGGCTCAGAGAGGCCAAACAACTTATGTACAATCAAGTATAAGATAAGGAGCCCTCAGCCACCTTCACCCCAATACGGTACTGATTAGCTGATTAGCATCCTTCTTTTTTTTTTTTTTTTTTTTTTTTTTTTTTTTTTTTTTTGAGACAGGGTTTCTCTGTATAGCTCTGGCTGTCCTGGAACTCACTCTGTAGAGCAGGCTGGTCTCGAACTCAGAAATCCACCTGCCTCTGCCTCCCGAGTGCTGGGATTAAAGGCGTGTGCCACCACACCCGGTGATTAGCATCCTTCTGATGTCGCCCCTGCTGCCACCTTCAAGAGGGCCAAAGGCAGCCAGTTTTCATCCCTTTGCAAGCCCCTGCACATGCCCTTGCTAAGTGCCCACACTTAGGGAAGCCCCCACAAAAGTGGGGCTGCCAACCTGGGCCACGTAGAGAAGGAACAATCTCTACAGTATTTACCTGTCAACCTCTGAGCTCAAGGATTAAGGAAGTGGGGAGGGTGCCCCTGGAGTACTGTATGTTACAGCCTCTGAACCCTCCCAGAACAGACTCTATGTTCACCCTAACACACCCTTGCCAGAAGTGTGGGCAGAGCCATGCCAGATCCTGGACACCCAGTGGGGTAGGAACTGTGCAGGTGACCGAGAAAGGGAAGTGACTGGAGAAGGCGTTCCCTTGGGAGGTCCTATCCAGAGGAAAGAGGTAAAAACCCTCTAGTGTTTTTTTGCTTCTCCAGGCCCTTACAGGGCATTTCATGGAGCCTGCCTTAGGTGCAGGCTCCTAGAGGAAACGTGGTTATCTCTTATGGCCAAGGACCATCGGTTTCAGTCTTCTTTCAGCTCCCCGCCCAGTTCCTGGTTTATTACAGGGCAGTGACCCCACGGGGCTAGTCAATCCGATGCATCACAACACCCCTACTACAAGAAGAGCCTACTATGCGCCAGGAACAGTGCTATTGGGGTGGGGGGGTGGGGTTTAAGGGGCCTGGGTAGAGGTTGCGCTGATTGGAAAAGGAGTGCGTAGGTGGAGGGACCCTGGGAGTGAGGGGCTGGTGGCTACCGCTGAGCATCACCAGCCCCGCAGCCCGCGCGCGGACAAACCGCGCGCTCCGGAGTTTGGCGCGCGCGCGCGCCCCCGGACGCGGCGCGGCGCCGCGCACGCGCTCACTTCTCCGCTCCCCCGCCCGCGCGGCCCCGGGCTCCCGCGCGCGCGCACTCGAGGCCTCCCTTGTGCGGCTCCTCCATTCGCTACGTGCAGAATGGGCCGTCGGCAGCAGCTGCAGCGCGGGGTGGGAGGGGGAGGAGGGGAGGGGGAGGCGGCGCTCGGCCTGGGGGAGGGGCCGCGCCGCGCCGGCGGGGAAGGGGCTGGGAAGAGGGGCCGGGCCCCCCGAGTGGGCCGACCAGGGGGACAGTCCGGGTGGGCTCCGCGCTCGGCCCGGGTCCCCCTCCCCCTCCAACTCCTTTCTGCAAGGCCATTTTGGCCATCCTCCTGCTCCCTTCCTTCCCGGGATTCCTGGCAGGGAGCGGATCCAGAGGTTGGTTGGGTTTTTTTTTTTTGTTTGGTTGGTTGGTTTTACTTTAATCCCCTCTGTGTTGTTCCCCACCCAGACCCCAGACCCTTAAACGCAGGAAAGAATAGCCCCTGCTTGTCCCCTCCCTCGCTTTCTGTCCCATCCACATTGTCGAGCTTTTGTGTGAATCGACCCAACTGTAACCCCTTCCCCACTCGGCCTACCATGAGGCAGAGTTTCTGAAAGGTGCTGAGGCCACACTCTCTCCTCCCACCTACCCGCCTGGAGGCAGAATGGACCCCAGGACCTAGACCCCAGCATTTCCATGTGGAAGAGGCCAGTATCAGCTCCCCCCGCCCCAACCAGAGACACAGAAAGATCTAGTGGAGCCTGCTGCTGCCCAGGACGACCGAGTCGGCCCGAATTCCGTGGTGTTACAACTACGGGCCATTGTAGCAGGTGTGCACCCTGTTTATAAAGGGCTCCCCAGGAGCGTAATGAGAGACCACCAGGGGCTGAATCCTATAACCCATGAGCTGCCTTGCCAGGATCCCAGATGTGGCCCAGATGTCCACAGCGGTCCCTCCCACAGGGTGGGACACCAGCTATTCTATGCAGCCCCTCCCAACCCTTCTTCCAAGGTCAGGGAAGGAAAGCCGGCCATCTCCAGTGCGCCTTCCCCATTTAGGATGTTGGGAGAGGCGCCCCTCAAGCTCTTTTTCCTGCCCAAGGCCACCTGGGTTCATCCTGTGGTCTAACTTCTAACCCTCTGACAGGTTAAGTCTAGATCATCAGAAAGAAAGGCAAACTTCCTGGGGGGCGGCGGGGGAGAGGGGACTTACTAGCCCTACACAAGGAAGGATTCTCTGCCCACCTCCCTGGTGGCCTCAGTCCTTGGGCAGCGCCCTCTGCTGGCCAGTACGAAATGCAGGAAAGAACAGAGTCCTACAGATCTTAGGGAAGGTCTGAGGAAGGGGACAAGGGACAGAGAGACAAGCGAAAACGTTAAGCTCCCCTGTCACTGACCTGAGCATACATAAGGAAGCGAGGAAGTTGTGACCGGCTTTACATGGACCTAGGGGTTAAGCAAGCTGGCAAACAAACTTTTGACACCCCAGAAGTGGCACTTCCTGCCCTGAGTTGCCCTCTGCCCCTGAAACTCTTATCCCTGCCAGAGAGCCTTCCCTGCCACCTCCTACCAGGGCAACGTGCTAGAAGGAGCAGCTATGGCTAGAACCCTAGAACCTAGGAGCTGGGAGAGGGGGGGGCACCTCAATCCAGAAACATAAACACAGAGATCCAAGCCCAGTTCCCTGCTACGGCAGGACTCAAGGTAGAATTAGGCCCTGGCCCTGAGTCACAGCTTGGCATGAGCTTGCCTGACCAAGACAGGCCAGCTTGTCCAGAGGTGAGACTTGGGTCACAACCCATAGCCCTACCTCCGATGCCAGGTATCCCCTCCCCTCACGTCCCACACGTGAGGTCAGGGTGGGGCCTGGGATGGACTGGGCTGGGCTAGTGCTGAGGCCAGGTGAGGGGTGGAGCACTTGGAAGAGGAGGAGGGACATCCTGGGTGAGGGAGGCCACAAGTGTCCCCAAGGACTGGTGGCTTCTGGGTTATCCTCTGGCTGTTGATTCTCTAGCCTTGGGCATCTGCACAGGACCTTCACCCGGCTGCCTTACCTCCAAAGACGGCAGCCCCTGACCTTCACGGGCCCATTAGGGCCTGAAGCCGGGCCAGACTTCCACGCTGCAGCCAGAGGGCCAGGCCTGTCTGCGCCCCTACCCGTCAAGCACATGACCCAGTGGGCTTCCTTTGTGGCCCCCTGCATTACTTAACTGATTCACTGATCCCCCTAAGTGGCCAGGTCCCTTTCAGACCCAGGCAGCCTAGGGAGACTCCTAGAGGCAGTGTTGAAGCCCAGGAGGTACCGAGATCTAGACGCTTTAATTGGAAGTAATTAGTTAATCTACTCTGAAAGCAGTGGGGGAGGGGAGGAAGCTTTGGGGAAAGAAGACTCTATACTGGCAATCTGGTGAGTCTTTGGGGACCATAACTCTCCCCTGCACATACACCCACTTAGAAGGCCTTTCTTTTCAACCCCAAGGCAAACCCAGGCCTGGAACAGACAGGGGCAGCTTTGTATACAACAAAGCAGGTGCCCTGGGTTTGGTGGGAATCACCTTGGAGAGCAAGCCAGGAGAAAACCAAAGAAGGAAGCTAGGGAGATGCAGGAACTCTAGGGTGAGAACTGGTCCCTCTCTGTCACCTCTGTTTGCACCCTGCCCAAGGTCACGCACATACAGCCCTACAAGTTAGGAGCCAGTGCGCTCCCAGCCCAAAGGCTAGCTTCGCTAGCTATTTCGGCAGCAAGAAGCCATTCCCATAACGGGGAAAGGGGCGCCGGAGGACAGAGCCCTAACCGGGCCCCAGGGGGTGTGTCCTCGGGCCCCAACGCGACGCCGGCAGGCAGCGTGGCGGGGACTCTGGCCGACAGCCTCCCGCGCGGTCCGGAGCAGCTGACCCGCTGGCGATCCGCCAAGTTGCGGCGGGCCGGGAGGCAGCAACGTGCGGCGCGGCATGTCGCGGGCGCGGAGACAGGGAGCTGTGGGGGCGGACCGGCGCGCCGCCTCCCCCCTCCCGGCCCCGGCCCATTCATAAAACCCAAAGGCATTGCCCGGGCCTGGCAGGCTTGGACTCCTAATTGCAAACTCATTAAGGAGTTTGCATCTCATTTGCATGGAAATCATTTCCTGGGCCCTCAACAGAGAACTGTCCTCTCTATCCATCAAGCATACTGTGCCCAGTTCGACCCATCTACAGAGTGGGACAGAAGGGGGCCTGTCTCTCGGCCAGAGCCCCCCTCCCCATTCTACCTATTGGGAGTCCCGGAAAGAGGGGCGGTTGGCAGAGCACCCACCAGCAAGGAACCCTGCCTGCGCCCCAGGTGAGCTGGCTCTGCCCCAGTGGGTCCAAGTGAGGGAGGTGCCCGCCAAGTCATTTGCCCCCCGGCCTGGCCATGCCCAGGGAAGGGAGGAGGCGGTAGGCATTGGTCCGAAGCAGCTGGTTGTACCTGGCAAGAGTAGGCCTGGTGGGTGAGGCTGTTCGTGCCCAGCCTCACGTACCTCCCTGCTACAGGCCGTGCCCCCACCCCCACACCCCTAACCCCACAGAACAAGCGCTCAGTGACTACAGACACAGACACCCAGTCACAGCGCACAAAGGCACCCACAACTGGGCCAGCCGTCATAGTCACCATCCTGTCAGCCACTCTCGATGGCACACAGATCCTCCACAAACCATTTGTCCAGGGTTGGTGGGGGGGGGGGAGTCTTGTCCTGCGGAAGTGAGCCCAAAGAGGGGGTGCTCCCTTATGAACAGCACATGTGACCTCCCACCCCCTCTTTCCTACAGGTCCTTTTGGAAGTCCTCAAGTGCTGGCTCTGCAGAAGGGCCTTCTCGGCCCTGACAGTGGGAATTCAGTGACCTGATCATACTCAGGAGGAAATTGAATCCGGTGAGGATAGCTAGCTCTCCCAGACTGTATCAGAGCTGGTTTCTGTCCTGGCCCTTGTGTATGTAGTTGAGAGAGGGCTTCCAGCGTGTTCTGTGTGAAGAGCGGGGGGGGGGGGTATCCAACTGTTTAAAATGAAATAGAACCGTCTAAAGTCCATGAAATCTGATTTCGTCTAGGACATAGTGTCCCTCTTCTGTGTCACCTGAAGTAGCAGAGATGAGCTCACCCAGTCGGTCAGCATTTAGAATGTAGGAGAAGAACCAGCTTTGTCCAGGTCATGCCGGTTCCACCACACCCCCCAGCCCCCACTCCCTATCCCATGATGCAGCCCGGCTCCCCCTTCCCACCTGTGGCCTGAGGTTTCTCTCTCCCTCCGCTGGGACAGAAAAGGTGGGCCATCCTGAGTGGTGGCCATCCTGAGAGGGGCTTAGCTGCCCCGCCCCCCACGCCTGCAGCAATCAGGTTGTCGCAGAGACATTGTGTGCTCCGTGCAGGCGTGCTGGGAGAAAGCACCTATGCATTTTCTCATTTTGTATCTCATCCCTTTGTTCAATTAGCATGAGTATATGTCACCAAAGGGGGGCAATATAAAAATATGTAAAAATGCTTACATTTTGGGGCAGGGTTGTGCACATCTTTGATCCCAACACTCAGAAGGCAGAGGCAGTCAGATCTCTGAATACCGAGGCCAGCCTGATCTACAGAGTGAGTTCCAGGACAGCCAGGGCTACACAGAGAAACCCTGTCTCGGAAAACAAACGAACAAAAATCTTAAGTCACAAGTGTGCATCTACACAGCTTTTTTTTTTTTTTTTTTAATTGCTAGAACACAAAATCAAAAACACCTTGAGAAGTGGCTGGTCTAAACTTGAAGTGGTGTTATGTGGGGGGTGGCTTGTCCAGTCTGTCTTTGTATCTATCCTAGAAAGGAGCAGGTGTCAGGGACAGAGTGCAGAGGAAACAAGGCCACCTGTAGACACTTCACAGATGAAGGGACAGAAGTAAGTGTGGGGTAGGAGATTAGTCAGGGGAAGACACGGGCAGGGAATGTCTCCCACTCGCCCTGTGTCTACAGCCTGCCTCTGCATGACACCAAAGCCCCTCTTCCATCTGCTGGGCTCATTTTGGATAACATCAACCATACCACTCCTAACCTTACAGGAAGCCTGCCTCAGCTTGACATCCTAGAATTTTCCAGAAATCCATCTGTTGTGAGAAAAAGAATCTGGCTTCAGAGGACCCCGTCTTCCTCTAAGTGGGTAACAGTTTCGAGCACTGGTTTTCTCATGGTAGTGTGGGACAAGGTAGCCTGTGCCTATCCACAGGGATGCGGTGGATACTGGCTGCTCTGCTGTCTTTACAGGACCTGACTTGCAGGGATTGGGGCGGTGGGATGGGTCTTCTTGCCCCTGTGTGCAGCAGGTGCACATAAAGAATCTGTATACATCCCCAGACAGAGGAGAATGCAAGCTGTTGAACATAAAATCTGAAGTGAGCCTCTTACCCAGGTCATCCGGGTCCCGGGAAGGTGTGTCACTTCAGACCCCTTCCCGAAGCAACGACCTGCCCCACCTAGGCAACTAACTGTGCCACTCCTCTAAGGCCACCAACTCTCCAAAGGGGAGTTTGCAACCAGGAGGCCCAACCTCACTTCAAGTATGAGCTGAGGCTGACACCTAGTGGTCAATTCTGTAACTATGGGGCACTTAGGCAAATCAGGTCAACTTCTACAGAGCCACTCTGCCTGGCTCCAAAACGCCAGCTCCTTTGCATAGGGGCATGATCTAGAAGCTTCTGCTCTCCTGCCCCTGCTGTTATAGACCCCACCTCAGACAGAAACAGAACTAGTTAGTCCCCCCCATGCTTACCTCTCCCTCTCGTTGGTATCACAAAGGGGAATGAATGCAAGGCACAAAGAGGTGACCTGCTCCTCTCTGTCACATAGCTCCGCACACAGATGAGATGAGAAGAGATGATATTCAACAAACAGGACAGCAGACAAGAAGTCTCCAGGGGACGGAGGAGAGCACGAGGAAATGACCTGGGCCGGGTTTAGAAACTTCAAGTCCCAGCTTGTTGGGTGAGCTGCGTCCAGGGCCTGTCACTCACTGAGCCTCGGACTCTTTAACTGTGCCACAGGCCGTTTGGCTGACTGTGGCCATCTCCTGTGCAGGGTTTCTGGCCAGTCATGCTTGCCCAGTCCTGAGCAATAGGGAAATGAAAGCCAGCCAGGGTAGGGCTGAGGCAGGCTTACCTTTCGGACTCTTTCTCAACGGTTCTTGGTACAGCCATCCTCAGAGCACTGGATTTCAGATGCCAGTGCCTTCAGAGCACCTCCCTGTCCCTAGGCTTCTCCAGAGAAACCATTTAACCTTTTGGCCTGGACGCATTGTGGTCTCCTCTCCTCCAGCACCACCACCCCCCCCCCAGGAGGACACCAAACAGCCCTTTCTGAGGTGTCATAGCAGGCTTGGGCCTCCTTAGTCTCTGACCCCAGACCTGGCCCCTGGGGTAGGGGAGGGAAGGCCAAAAGGAGCTTAACCCCAACAGGATGAAGGCGCCATAATTAGGGTCAGGCGGTTCGCTCAGCCTGCGGAAATCTCCGGCTTAGTATGGATGGGGGCTCAGCCTGGCCGGGGGGGGGGGGGAGAACAGAAGTGAAGGGGCAGAAGAGGCCAGGCATACAGAGATCCAAGGGCTTAGGCCCCAGCCATCCCCTGAATGAGCCCATTAGAGACCCCTCACTCTCCAAAGTGTCAACCCCTACGGAAAGATAATGCAGACTATCCCGCCCCCGCCCCAGAGGTCCTGATTCTCCCTCAGTCTGGGAATAGCAAGGCATCACTTTCCACTGTGGAATGTAACACCCAGGAGATGAAGCGGGGGGGGGGGGGGAGGAGGGCCAGCACCTTTGTGGGGTTGCTCCTTAGCTCTGCAACTGAAGGAAAAAAGAGCCCTTTCTTCCCTCCCCCCCCCATTCATTTCTGAGTCTGTGATGGGGGTACAACCCAGGCTAAAGTCTCAGGCTGGCTTGGTCAGGTGTCCCCAGGACATCCCCCACCTGGAACTGTCACACAGACAGCCAGGCTGTCTCATCACCCACTAGAGGGGGAAGGTCTAACGGGGAAGTGTCTCGGGTGGTGTGCAGGAGAACCCCCACCTGAGGCTAGAACGAGAGGCTGAGGGGAGCCGGGAATGCAGACCTCCCACCCTTCCTCTGGCCTGAAATCCACACAGCTGCACGTGCAGACAGACACACACACACAGAGGCGCGTGCACACACTCCAGCGCATGAGTCCCTGCACGTCCCGGGAGCTAAGAGACCCAGCCCCTTCACTCCCCTCTGATAACTTCCGAAGTTTCCGGTAGGTCAGACACATCGCCTTCAGGCTGGCCATGCCAGGCATGGGCCAGGCCAGCTGCCAGGGCCCAGTGCTCTGGACTTTCTGGGCCGTTAGAGGATATCTTGCTCCACGAGTTCTACCCTGCTCAGTCTCAGGAATGGGTGTCTCAGAGATCTCCACTGCAGGGCAGAGCCTGCAGAGGAACATTACCGGGTTTTGTGTAGAAGTAACTACTGCTGGCCTTCCCAGGGACACTGGGAACACAGAAAGATAGAAGGAAACAGAAGTTCTGGAAGGGCCAGCATGGCTGGGAGAGAGGTCATGGGGGCAAGGAAACATGGAGGTCTGTGTCAGCTTAGCCAAAAGCTGAAGACTTAGCCAAAAGATATCGGGGCTCCCCAAAGGGGCAGAGGGCGTGAGGACTCGAGTAAGCGGGGCTGTGTGAGTTCAAATCTCTGCACTGCTACTTCAGGGCTGGGAGCCTTGGGATGAGTTGGGTTGGTAGGGGTGCTCACTGAGCCAACACACACACACACACATGTACACATGCATGCACACATACACACACATCCTCAGTGACATTTGCAAGGGGTGGCGGGAGGTTGAGGGGGAGGAGGGACATAGGAAGGTCCTGGTGGTTGGTTCATGCCTAGCAAGCCAAAACTAACCACTAGGTTATTCAAGGGAGCACTGCACTTCTGAAAGGCCACGGAGGACCGCAGAGCCAGGGGACCTCTGAGCCAGGGGACCTCAGAGCCCTGTCCTATTCATTCTCCTTGCATGGTGTGGCAAGGTGAAGACCGTCTACTACCATGCCCGTATCCTCCCCCAAAGACGTCCAGAGGGCCTTGCAGATCTCTCCAGGCCAAGCCCATAGTGATCAGAAGAGGGAGTGGCGGCAAGGAGAGACTTTCTCCAGCTCACTCGAAGCGAAGGCAGAGGTGGGTCTCCTGGCCCTGGTCTCTGTGAAGCTGTCTTCCCTGTTTTGAAAAGCAGAGCAGGGACAAAGCTCCCTTAAGCTCAAGAGGACTAAGGCCTTGAAGCCACAGCTGCAGACGTGACCGGGGAGAGCTCGGGCCTCACTGCCATCCAGGGCTCCCACTAAGTCCTTGCCAAGGCCTATTCTGCTTAGCACAGAAGTCTCCTCCCTGGGACGCCCACTCTGGCCAGCACTGCAGCCCTGCTATGTGGCCCAGCCGAGCCTTGGCCTAAGAACGCATGCTCTTCCCACTTGAAACTTTTGCTGCTAGGTACATGGTCTTCATCGCGTTGGAGACCCCCAGTTCTGACATCACAGTCCAACCTATCTTGAGCATGTATGAGCCAGCTCTGACCCCCAGGCAGCAAGGGACCCCCAGGCAGAGATCCAGGACACTGAGCACTGTCATGTCATTCTGGCCTGCCCCTCCCCCGGGCCTGGGTCCATGTCAAGAGCAAGTTCCTGGTGCAGGCTGTACCTTGTCTCTGACACCTGGCATTTAGCGAAAGGGCAGAGACAGTGAAGAGCCTGTCCGTGCCATCCACTCCCGAGGAGCCTGCAGGAGGGAGCCGAGTCAGATTTCAAAGTGCCCCAAGAGGACAGAATGACGGCAGGGCAGATGCTCCCGGGGTCAAAAGGATCTCGGGTAATGTCTGGACTAGGCCACTAAGGAGGCTCTGCAAAGGAGCAAGTGGGCAGAGATCCTATCCCGGAGAGAAGAGGGACAGACGGGAGGATGATGGAGACAAACCTCCAAAGCTGACCAACACTTAACTAAGGCGGGAGAGTTGTCTGTCAAGTGTCTGAGGCCAGCCTGGGCTACATAGCAAATTCTGGTCCAGCCTGGGCTACACAGTGTACCCATCTGGGGTAGAAGCCAGTCTAGCAAGTTCCAGGTTTAGTAAAGAGATTCTGTCTCAAAAAAGGAAAAGGAAACAAAGAGATTAAGGGGCGGGCGGGGCTGGAGAGATGGCTCAGTGGTTAAGGCTGTCCTTGCAGGGTCCTGGGTTCATTCTCCAGCACCCACCAAACAGCTCATGGCTCTCTGTAACTGCAGGCCTAGAGGATCTGACACCCTCCTCTGGCATCTACAGACACTTCACAAACACAGTGCACAGATATACAAGAAGGCAAAACACCCATGCACAGAAAATAAACATCAATAAATCTTTTTTAAGACTAAGAGCCGGGCGGTGGTGGCACACGCCTTTAATCCCAGCACTTGGGAGGCAGAGGCAGGCGGATTTCTGAGTTCGAGGCCAGCCTGGTCTACAAAGTGAGTTCCAGGACAGCCAGGGCTACACAGAGAAACCCTGTCTCGAAAAACCAAAATAAATAAATAAATAAATAAATAAATAAAGTGGAGAGTGATCGAGAAAAGACGCCTCATCCAGGAATGTACTCCCCCCCCCCGTGTGTGTGTGTGTGTGTGTGTGTGTGTGATCTGAGTGTATGTGTGTGTGTCTGTGTGTGCTTGTGAGTCTGAATGTATGTGTTAGTGTATGAATATGTGTGTGTAAGTGTGTTCGTGAGTCTGAGTGTAAGTGTTAGTGTGTATGTGTGTGTGTCTGTGTGTGTATTTGTGAGTCTGAGTGTATGTGTATATGAGTATTCGTGCATGTCTGTGTGTCTATGTGTATATTTGTGAGTCTGAGTGTATGTGTGTGTGTGTGTGTGTGTGTGTGTACAGAATAAACAAAACCACGAAGGTAGCAGGTGCCACCACCTGAGTCAACTTAACCCTGCACCTCAGACTCACAAGGAATAACAGCCCCCAACCCTCAGCACAGGTTCAGGCAGAACCAAGATCTACAGTCACAAGGGGCATGACGTAAGCTGCCCACAGAGGTCACATCTCCCTCTGCCTCTCCAGAGCTCGGGGGAGAAGGGACTATCTTGGGCAGAGTGGAGCTGTTCCGTTCAGAGCCCCATTTGCAAAAGGAAAGAACCTCTAACCAAGAGCAAACGCTGGGACAGGAAAGCAAGGCCGTCTACAAGCGCCTGGAGTTAGAAGCCGATCCGTTTCTCCCTTCCAGAGGGGTCCTCACTGCAGATAAAACTGAAATATCTGTGGCGTAGTAAGCTGTCTCAGGTACACTTCACAGTACTCTAGGGCCGGGGGCTAGGGGAGGCGAGACCAGGCCAACCATGGCTATGGCGAAAGCACCTGCTGCTTTTCAAAAGGGCCCTTGAAGCCAGGAACAGAAGTGCCCTGTCACTGCGGCGTGAGGCTCTGGGCTGGAACAGGCCTCCAGTAGGTGTGGCCCTTGTTCTGGGCCTCACCCTGCACGTGGCCCTGGCTTCTCAAACACCAGCACCTGCCTGAAACAGGAAATGCCCCTAGCCACGATCCTTCAGAGAAGGCCACTGCCCCAGCCTCCCCCACCAGCTCCCAGCTCCTCACAGTGTGGCCTCTGCCTCCACAGGCTAACCGGGACTCCATGCACCAGGTGAGCTGAGAAACAAATAAAGCACAGTTTGTTTACTAAGAGCCCATAAAAGTCACGTGGACCAGGCATGGGGCCCGCCAGGGTGGGCGCGTGGGCACAGGACACAGAAGCTGGATTCTGCACAGGTGCCGTGCACCAGATCATCAGCCACACACACACACACACACACCCTCCACAAAGCCCAAGGCTGGGGACCAGTGTCCTTCTTTACTGTCCAGGGTGGTATCCCTGGGATACCCCCTCCCCATCAGCTCTTCTAGGTCCTGCTGCTGCCCAGGGCTGGAGTCGGGGAGACACAAGAGGCCCTGTGTGGGACAGATGTAGCCAGAAGGGGAGGGCAAGGACACAGGGTAGCAGGAACCTTTATCTTTTTTTTTTCTCCTTTTAACTTGATTACATTTGTATTTATTTTGTCTGTATGTGGGAATGGGGATGTTTATAGAGGGCAGTTGGGAGGAGTCCTGGGGCTTGAACTCAAGTCTAAACTGACCGGGACTTTAACCATTGAGTGGCCTGTCAATCAACCCCCCATTAATCTTGATCCCAGGAACACAGAGGGGGTCAGGGAACATCAGAAAGAGATGGATGCCCTTGAGTAAGTTGGGAGTCTTAGACTTGCCTGGCCTGGCCTTCCACAATAACAATAACAATAATAATGTTGGCATCTGTGACACACAAGGCCGTGTTCTACCTGCTCTGAGAGAATCTCACTTCACTCTCAAGTCCAGAGGCCAGTGACAGCCGTGCTCCCCGTTCAGCAGATGATCTCCCCATAGCAGAGAAGGTACACAACTTCCCCCAAAGTCACTCTGCTTGGGAAGAGCCGAGATGCCTAGAAGTTTCTGGCACTCAGTGCTCTAATCCTGTTCAACAGCCCGACTTGATAGTTTTGATTCCTAGAGTCTAACTGATGATGTCATGGAAGGGCTCTGCAGAAAGGGTCCAGCTAATGGTGGTACCTCAGCTGTGGCAGCTCCCTGAGGCTGCTTTACTGGGACAACTTCGAAACAGTCTTCAAAGGGGCCTGCCCTACTGACACCCTCTCCTCTCTCTGGGGGGGAGGATGCTGGGAGGCCAGAGATGGTTGTTAGGTTCCCTACAGCTGATGTTACCGGCAGTCCTGAGCAGCTTGCCACGGAAAGCTGGGAAGCAAACTCAGGTCTTTTGGAAGAGAGAGCGTCTAGTGTTCTTAACTACTGAGCCGTCATCTCTCTAGCCCCTTGGAAGTTTGCCTAGACCAGTTGCAAAAGTCCCTTCTACTAGTCCATAGTGACCTGGAGAGCGACCCTCTCTCTGCATGCATCAGTTGGTGGGTCTGCGTGTGGTTCCCTACCAAGAGGAGGCATTATAAAGGAACACTGGTCTCACAGTGGGCGCCTCCACTTCTAGGCTGTGCAACCTCAACAAAATATTGACCTCACTGGGCCTTTGTTTTCTGTTACAGAGTTCAAAGAAAATCACATATCTCGAGTGTGCAACCTTGCGCTTGCGCACAGTGACAGCAACGCAGCCGAAGGGTATTTCTGCTGCTTTGGATTAGCCCAACCCAGCACTGAGCGCCGATGCAAGAGGAATCGCAGCTGGTTTTCTTCTGTCTGTCTCAGCGTTTTTGCACAAGGTGTTACACACAGTGGGTGCTCTACATCTTATGCCAGAGCCCCTGAAGCAGATCCTGAACTGAGCAAGCTTGGCTTTGTGATTTTCGGGGTGCTCTTGGGAAAGCTGGAGGGGCTGTGGGGCAGCAGAGCAAGAAGAAAGGGAGTTGTAGAGGATGGTTCTGACTGGTTCCGTGGCGACGCTGGGATGGAAACTGTGTCTCATGGTTGTCCCCACTCCAAGCAAGGGAGAAGGAACCTAAGGAGACCTCCTGCAGCCCAGCCTGGGAGAGATGCACTTCCGAGACTGTCCACTATGCGGCAGTAGCTGAGTAGTCTGAAGGGCATTCCGCTGGGAAGGCAAAGGACTCCCAAGAATGGCTAGAAACACAAAGAGGGGGGCGGAGACCGCTGCCCTCCAGAATGTCAGCTCTACCTCTGAATGCAGAAGCTCAGTGCGACGTCCCGCGTGCTCAGGGAAGAGAATGGGGACGCTAGGTAAGGAGGAGCTCCTGTAACTTACGCTGAAGGATGCTGGTCAGAGCCGGGAGGCCCATGAACCAGCCAGTCTCCGCCAGGACTTCCCAAGTGCTAGAGCGACTGCGTTTGTCTTAGGAGCCCTGCTGTGTGTCTAACGTGAAGCTAAATCTTCCCAAAATCCACTCATCTAACTCTCCCACGGCTCGGTGTAGAGGGGGAGACTGGGGCGTGAGAGGGGGACCTGCTTTGCTTAAGGGCAAAGACCATGGAGGATTAGTGCTCAGAAGATGTAAATTAAAACCGCAGTGAGTGGGCTGGGTGTGAACATGCCTTTAATCCCAGTACTTGAGAGACAAAGCCTGGTGGATCTTTGAGTGCAAAGCCGGCCTGGTCTCTATAGCCAGTTTCAGGCTAGCCAGGGGTACATGGTTAAACACTGTCTCAAAAATAAAACAAACATAAAATAAAATAAAGTAAAATAAAATAAAATAAAATAAAGCCTCCGTAAGGGGCGAGAAAATGGCTCAGTGGTTAAAAGCACGTCCTGCCTCTTGCAAAGGACCGGAGTTTGACTCCCAGCACTCATGTCAGGTGGTTCACAACTACCAGAGGTTCTGGCGCCCTCTTCTGGCCTCCCAGGGCACCTGCATGTATGTGCATTTATTCATACACAGATATAGAACTAAAAATAAAACAGCTCTAAAGGCACACACATAGAGTGAGATGCCATTCACAATGGCTAGGATGACCATAATAAAAACTGAACTTAAGGGAGTGGGGCCAGGTGGTGTGGCGCACACCTTTAATCCCAGCACTTGGGAGGCAAAGGCAGGCAGATCTCTATGAGTTCTAGGCCAGCCTGGTCGACAGAATGAGTTCCAGGACAGCCACAGTTATACAGCAAGACCCTACCTAGAAGGAGGAGGAGGAAGAAGAAGGGGGAAAAGGGAGGAGGGGGAGATGGAGGAGGAGGAAGAGGAGGAAGAGGAGGCGGAGGAGAAGCAAACAAGCAAAGAAAGGACACAGAAAGCCTCTTCTTTCTGGTTCCCTGGTTATGAAATGGACATTGGAGGAAATCCCCAGAGACAGTGGAGCACTGGGGAGGAGATAGAAGCTGACTTAGATAGAAGTAAGGCTTGGAGTGGTGTAGCAATGACTCCACACACCGGCACAAATGTGTGAACTGCCACTCAACTGTACATTTTGAAAATAGTTAAACAGCATGTTTTGTGTAGATTTTTTTTTAAAAGATTTATTTATTTATTTATTATATGTATATACACTGTAGCTGTCCTCAGACACTCCAGAAGAGGACATCAGATTTTTGTTACGGATGGTTGTGAGCCACCATGTGGTTGCTGGGATTTGAACTTGGGACCTTTGGAAGAGCAGTCCAAAGGTGCTCTTAACAGCTGAGCCATCTCACCTTGTGTAGATTTTTACAAGGGTTTTTTTGGTTTTGTTTTTTTGTTTTTGGGTTTTGTTTTGTTTTGTTTTTTGTAATATGTTTGTGAGCTGGGAGGTGGTGGCGCACGCCTTTAATCCCAGCACTTGGGAGGCAGAGGCAGGTGGATCTCGAAGTTTGAGGCCAGCCTGGTCTACAGAGTGAGTTCCAGGACAGCCAGGGCTACACAGAGAAACCCTGTCTCAGAGAGAAAAATGTATTTGTGTGTATGTGTGAGTGCTCTGCCTACATGTATGTATGTGCACCTCAGGTATGACACAGTGCTGTAAACTGCCACTTTGGGTCCTCAGCAAAAGCAACCAGTACTTTTTTTTTCTTTTTAAATTCAATTTCCATCCCAATCACTGCCCCTCCTCCTAGTCACTCCCTCTCACAATCCTTCCCCCATCCCCCCTCTCATTCCCCTCTGAGAGGATGGACGCCCCACCCCCACCCCGTATTCCCCCACCCTAGGTTTCATCCTCTCCCACTGAGGCCAGACAAGGCAGCTCAGCTACAAAGAACATATTCCACAGTACAGGCAACAGCTTTAGGGATGTTTAGGGGATCCAGTTGTTCAGGACCCACATGAAGACCAAGCTGCACATCTGCTACATATGTATGGGGAGGCCTAGGTTCAGCCCACGGATGTTCTTTGGTTCAGATTCTGGGAGCTCCAAGGGTCCAGGTTCGTTGACTCTGTTGGTCTTCCTGTAGAGTTCCGACCCGCTTCCGGGCCCTCAATCCCTCCTCTTGTTCTTCCATAAGAGTCCCCAAGCTCCATCCACTGTTTGGCTGTGTCATCCAATGCATCCGTCTGAGTCAGCTGCTGGGTGCAGCCTCTCAGAGGACAGCCATGCTAGACTCCTGTCTGCAAAGCAGCCAGCATTCTTAACCATTTGAGGGAAGCAGAATTGAGCAAAACGTCTGCCAATGCCACGCTGCCAAGGAGACGGAGCTCAGGCTGTTTTTACACATTCTTATTTTTATGCCCTGGCCTCCTGGAGAAACAAAAGCGCTGGCCTTGGCCGCCAGACATTTCCACCATCGCTGTATGACCTCCAGCAAATCACTGTGCATTTCTGGGCCTCTGTTTTCTTCCCAGTTGGCTGAAGTTGATAAGAGACACCTTACTGTGTCTGAGAAGTGAAGAAATTAACTGGAGAGAAAGCCACGGGGTAATTCCCTGACCCCAGTTAAATGCTGTTTTCCTAAGACTTGCCCTGGTCATGGTGTCCGTTCACAGCAGTAAAACCCAGACTAAGACAGAGCTCTTATGAGAGACTATAGGCTTCACTGTGTCCTCCTGGCCCTTTCTAGACTCTAGGGTTTAGCAAGATCGTTCTAGACTGGGAGATGTTGAAAGCACCAACAAGGTGTCAGGCTCCCCTGAAAATCCTGTCTTCATGAGGCTGGAGATGGGCGACCCAGTGGTTAAAGTTTGTCACAGAAAGATGAGGACCAGAGTTCGAATCTCCTGAAAACTCAGTAAAGGACAGATGAGCTTGGCAGCCTGGGTATAATTCCAACCCTGGGAGACAGAAGATCCCCAGAGCTGTCTAGCAAGACCAGACATATCAGGGAGCTCTGGGTTTGATTGAGAAAGCCTGCCTCAAAGAATAAGGATGATGGAGGCTGATTCTCAACATCACCCTTGGGCTTCCAAGGCCCATGGATGTGGGTTCATGTGGGTTCACACATGTACACATGGGACAGAGGTTTTAGAGCCACCATGGGCCAGGCCCAGGGCTTAATGCCAAGAAGATAAACAGGAACAAGGAGACAGCAGCCCCTATGTGATGGAGCTTATAGAAACAGCCAACCCAGGGCAGAGAGAAAGATCAGCCCTGACACGGGGTCCATTCACTTCCCAAGAGCCCCTCCCTGCTTTATGAGCAGCAACGGAGCTAAGAGGTAGACCAGTTGCCATGAGGATAAGTCCTAGAGGCTATTAAACAGAATGAGGGAGCAAGCAGAGCCAGTCAGATTTCTGGGCAGGGGACCTCTCAGGAGTGACCCTGAAAAAGAGCCAGAGGATCTCAGAAAGGAGCAGTATAAACGCCAAGAAGCCGGGAGACGTCAGGAAGCCATGCGGCTGGAGCATAGGGGCAAGAGGAATGGGGAAAGAGACTGGACTGTCCCTGCAGGCTACGGGGAGGATTCAGGTGTGCAATGTGGGCTTTGTCCCAGGTAGCAGGAGGGAAAAACGAGGCTCAGCAAATCATTTATAATACTAGGATACAGCTATCAAGCCACCCAAGTGACCAAGCCAAGAAAGAGCCTTCCAGGTCTATGGACAAAGACCATAGGACAGGGTCTTGTCACTCCACATGCAGATCAAGAGCTGGGCTGGCTGCTGCAACATGAAATAAACCAGGGACACGTGTGACAACTGCTTTTCTCTATTTGTGTATAGGTATTGGGGAATGCGTGCCATAGCAGGCGTAGAGAGGTGTGGGGGATCTGCTGGGAATCAGTTCTCGCCTTCTACCACGTGGATGGTGGAGAATGGAACTCAAGTCGCCAGGCTTGGCACCTTCGCCCACTGTGGAGGTTTGAACGGGGGTTTGGCCGCCACAGACTCTTGTGGGAACGCTTGGCCCGCGGGAGTTGAAATATTAGGAGGTGTGGCCTTGGGGTGGGTGTGGCCTTACTGGAGGAGCTGTGTGGGTGGGCCTTAAGGTCTCCTAGTGCTCAAGCCCCACCTAGTTTGAGACAGGCTCCTCCTGGCTGCCTTCTGACCAAGCTAGAGAACTCCAGCTCCTCCGGCACCATGTCTGCCTGGATGTTGCCGTGCTTCCCCCGTGACGATAATGGGCTGAACCTCTGAAACTGCAAGCCAGCCCCATTTAAAAGCCAACCTTTATAAGAGTTGCCTTGGTCGTGGTGTCTCTTCACAGCAACAAAGCCCTAACCAAGACACCCACTGAGCCATCTCCCTGACCCCATTAGTTATTTCGGGGCCTAGCATCTTCATGTATCTCAGGCTGGTCCCAAACCTGCTAGATAGCAGAGGATGACCCTGAACTTATCTTTCTGCTTCCATCTCCTGGGGTGTTGGGATTCCAGGTGTGCACCCACATCTGGTTTATGCAGTGCAGAGGATGGAACCCAGAGCTACGGGCAGGCTGAATAAGTCCTCCGCTGACGGCATCGAAGCGTCAGCCCCTAACAACTGGCGCAGTGACAGGAGCTGGGGGGAAATGCTACTTTTCAGGGAAGTCTCATTTGTATAGGCACCAACAAGAACCAGGCTTGAAGAGCTGGGGGGCCTGACCGGGTGGGAAAAAAAGTGTGGGAAGTCAGCAGGACCATCCCTTGTGGGCAAAGACGGTGGGGAACATGTATGGTCTGGAGGGAGCTGTGGGGTGACAGAGCTACTGACAGTAGATGTCTGGAAGACATAGGTTTGAGGAACTCTGACCAGAGGCCCTGGAGTCCGAATCACCTCTAGGAGCAGCAGGGAACCAAGGAAGACCCTAAACAGGTTAAGGAAGTCTGTGCTAGAAAGGGGGAGGGGGGAACGGGGAAGGGATTTATAAAGGCAGGCCTGGGAGGAGAGGGGGGATGGGCTCCATTGAAAGTGAATAAATAGCCGGGCGGTGGTGGCTGGTGGTGCACACCTTTAATCCCAGCACTCGGGAGGCAGAGGCAGGAGGATTTCTGAGTTTGAGGCCAGCCTGGTCTACAGAGTGAGTTCCAGGACAGCCAGGGCTATACAGAGAAACCCTGTCTCGAAAAAACAAAAACAAAAAAAAAAAAAAGAAAGAAAGTGAATAAATAGAGAAATAAATAAATCAGGGCTATATCACACACACACACACACACACACACACACACACACACACACGAGTGTAATTTTTTTTCCAGAAAGAAGACTCAGATGCAGGCATTTGAGTGGTTGGGAACAAGAAAAAGAGGCTATAGCAGGTGAGGGGACAGATTTTGGGGCCAAGAAATGTCTTACTTAGGATTCCTGCTAAGATCACTATGGCTGTGATGGGACACCAGGGCCAAAAGCAAGCTGGGGGTGTAAAGGTTTATTTGGCTTGTGCTTCCACACCATAGTCCATCACTGAGGGAGGTCAGGACAGGAACTCAAGCAGGGCAGGATCCAGGAGGCAGGAGCTGATGCAGAGGCCATGGAGGAGTGCTGCTTACTGGCTTGCTCCTCATGGCTTGCTCAGCCCGCTTTCTTTTAGAACCCAGGACCATCACTCACAATAGTTTGGGCCCTCCCCTAAGTCACTAAGGTACCCAGGACCCAGCATGCCGTTTTCTGTGATGAGACAAATCCATTAGACCCCACTTTGTCCACCCTAACCCTAACCCTAACCCGCCAAGGATGACTTTGAACCTCAGAATCTCCTGTCTCTACCTCTTAAATTCTGGGACCACAGGCATGCCCCACCATGTTGGGTTCATGTGGTAGAAGGCTAGGCAAACACTCCGCCAGGTGAGCTACATCAAGTGTGCATTACTTTTACACCATCCCTATAAGATAAGTACTCCTATGTTCCAAGGAAGGAAACTGAGGCATGGCAGGCTTATCCACTTTTGTCCCTGGTGGTCTGGTATCAGGATCCAAGGTCTCCACAGTGTTATATCCAGGGTTACACTCCAGAGGCTTCTCCCTCCGTTTTCTCCCTTTCTCCTACGAAGATCCTGCCAGATGTTTAGTTTGCCTGCCAGAATCGAGAGCTGCATGGAGAACCGGTATCTGAGTCCCACCTTCCGCCCCCTCGGGGCCGGTGCCAAATGCCAAAGTGGGTTTCAGCTGGAACAGGCTGGGATCAGGCCAGCCTGTGGAACCCGCCCAGACTCTGCACAAGAAGCAGCCACAGCCCTGATGGCCAGATTACCTCAGATTGCTCTGTTCCCAGCGGAACCCTTCAGCCGGTTCTGGCTCTCTGGCCCTCACTCTGCATCTCTACCGGGAAAACAGGACGGGAATGATGGGGGAATGCACTCAGCCACTCTTCCAGGACCCGCTTGCTGGTAGCCCTCACATCCAATAGAGGGCGCAAAGTGCACAGAAATTTGGCTACTGGCTCGCCCTGCCCTCCCACCTCGGAGGGGGCTGAAGTTACTACATCAGTTGGTTCTTCCTTATTTTATCTCAATTCCTCACCTCCATCCACAAGAAGCACATATATGTTCCTGTAAGCCAAGTGCGTGCATTGTTTGTTTGTTTGTTTGTTTGTTTGTTTGTTTTAGTACTTTGTAAAGACAGAGTTTCTCTATGTAGCCTGGCTAGCCTGGAATTCACTATGCCAACCAGACTTAACATAAACTCACAGAGATTGACCTGCCTTGGCCTGTGCCTCAGCCTCCTGGATGCTGCTGGACTAAAACCGTGTGCTACTACACCCGTTCCTCATTCTGAGTGTTTGTCATGGTGCATGTTCTCCACTGGACAAAAACTAGAACCACCTGGGAGATGAGCCTCTAGTTAAGTTAGCTGTGGCAGGCAGACCAATCTCAGCTGTGGGCGGACTCATCCCCTAGGCAGAGGATTACGACGTGTGCCATGTAGGGACATGCGCAGAGCAGGAGCTCTTGTTCGCTGTGCTCAGCTTCTTTGCTGTGCACGCCTTGAACGAAGAACTAAAATATACTCTTTTCTTTATTCAATTGCTTTTGTCCGAGTATTTTATCACATCAACGGGAAAAGAAACTAAGACAGGACATTCATGATTCTTACTTTGCCCCCTCTTGTTTTTAAGGTTTATTCGTATTGCTAAGAGTATTTTTAGTCCCTGGTGGGCACTTCACATTTATACCTGCTCTCTAACAGATACCCAGGCACCCTCCAGCACCAACTAACAGCCTAACCCTGAGCATCCTCGCACACGCACGCGTGCACACACACACACACACACACACACACGCACGCACGCACGCACGCGCACACTTCCCACGGTTCAGTTTGAATAAGACAAAGAACTCCTAGGTTGCAGGACTTTCATTAATGTTAACTGCAGAGGATGGCCAGCTATTTTTCTACTACTTAAGTGGTTTGTTTTGTTTTGTTTTGTTTGTTTGTTTGTTTGGGGGGTTTTTTGGTTTTTGTTTTTGTTTTTTTGGTTTTTTTTTTTTT
>NC_034607.1:13292796-13295180 GCF_900095145.1 Mus pahari | reverse complement strand
AGGCTGGCCTCAAACTCAGAAATCAGAAATCTGCCTGTCTCTGCCTCCCGAGTGCTGGGATTAAAGGCATGTGCCACCAGTCCGGCTAGACAGTCTGCTTTTCAAGGATCTGTGCTTCCTAGTTCTGTCTGGGGACAGACCAAACAGACTCTCTGAATCCCACGGTTTACCATGGAAGTGAGTAGCATCGTCTCCTGGCTCCTGCCAGCAGGGTCGGGCTCTAACTTACCCAGCTAAGCTTCCTGCAGAAGTCCTTGGCTAGAACCAGACACAGTCTCACAGCCCTTAACCTAACTGTCACCCAGTGAAAGCCCAAATGTTTTGGGGGTAGAAGCTGGAAGAGAAACCGTGGATATGGTAGATTAAACACCTAGATCTTTGTTCTGGTCACCAGGGCCCCTGAAGATCGTCTGTGCCGTCTCTACTTCACAGATGAGTGGGTATCAGCTCAGGGAGTTAAAGGGTATGCCATGCCTAGGGTTGCTGGCAGGCCATGTCAAGGTCAGTGGGGGAGGAAAGCAGTTCTCCACACTGCACCATTCCCTACAGAATCCTGTTTCTCTCTCTCTCTCTCTCTCTCTCTCTCTCCACCCCACACTCCCTGTGTAAACATTGCATTTTAAAAGTTGGTTGTAAGTTCATAAATAATACAAGGATACATTCTCCTTCTTAAAAAATTAAAGTACTCAGAGGCCTGAAAGATGGCTCAGCAGTTAAGAGCACTTACTGCTCTTGCAGAGGACCCAAGTTCAATTCCCAGCAACCACGAGGAACCTCTAATCTGCTTATTGTTCCAGTTGCAAGGAAACTGAGGCCCTCCTCCAGCCTCCAGGGCCACCAGGCATGACCAGCGTGCACAGACACACATGAAGGTGCTTACACACACATGAAGGTCTCACCCATACACATGAGAAATGAAAAATAGATCTTGCTGGGCGGTGGTGGCTCACACCTTTAGTCCCAGCACTTGGGAGGCAGGAGGCAGAGGCAAAGGCAGAGGCAGGCAGATTTCTGTGAGTTCAAGGCCAGATTTGTCTACAGAGTGAGTCCCAGGACAGCCAAAGATAGAAATATATAAAGATAGAAAGCTATAGATAGAAACCCTGTCTGGAAAAACAAGATAGATATATGATAGATAGATAGATAGATAGATAGATAGATAGATAGATAGATAGATAGATAGATGAGAGACAGAGAGACAGAGACAGAGACAGAGAGTCAGAGAGAACAAGAAGAGAACAAGAAGCTGGGGCTGGAGAGGTAGCCCAGTGGTTAAGAGCACTGACTGCTCTTCTGAAACAAGAGGCTAAGCATGGTGGTGCACACTTTTGATCCCAGCACTCAGAAGGCAAAGGCAGGCAGATTTCTATGAGGCCAACCTGGTCTACAACATGAGTTCTAGGACAGTCAGAGCCACATAGTAAGACCCTGCTCAAAAAAACAAACAAAAACCCCACAAGATTTATTAGAACATAATGGAGCACCCCCCGCGCTTGGGAGGCAGAGGCGGGCACATCTCTGTGAGCTAGAGACCAGATTGGTCTATATGGTGAGTTTCCAAGCCCGTCAGGGCTACATAGTGAGAGCCTGTCTTTTAAAATTAAAATAAAATAAATAAAGGCTGGTGAGATGACTCAGTGGGGCTGGCTGCTCTTCCAGAGGTCCTGGATTCCATTCCCAGCGCCCACATGGCAGCTCATAACTGTTTGTAGCTCCACTTCCACGGGACTTGGCACCTTCACACAGCCATACATGCAGGCAAAAAAATAAATAAATCATCAAAAAATTCAATTAAAGAAAAGAAAGGACTGGGTCTGTGGCTCAGCAGAGCACTCGTGCAACCCTGTGCAAGACCCCGAGTCTCATCTCCAGAACCACACGAAGACCGCGGGGACAATGCTATTGACAGCACTATCCTCCTAAGAACAGGCCCTCCTCTCCCTATGGAGTTCCTGCTAACAGCTTGGGAGCCACTGTGCTGTGCTTTCTCTGTGCATGCGGATGAACAGACGAACTTTTCTATAGCTCTAAGACACTGCTGTGTGAACTCACTTTGCTTCATTCTATGCAGCTAGTGTGTAAGTGATGTGTTTATTCTATGCAGCTAATGTATAAATAATGTGTTCATTTTATGTAAGTAATGCATACGTGGTGGGTTCATTCTGTGTTTCTAGTAGGTGATGTGTTCATTCTACGCAGCTAGCATGTAAGTAATGTGTTCGCTCTATGAAGCTAGTGTGTAAGTAATGTGTTCATTCTATGTAGCTAATGTGTAAGTGATGTATTTAGTCTATATTGCTAGTGTGTAAGTGATGTGTTCATTCTATATAGCTAGTGTGTAAATAATGTGTTCATTCTATGCAGCTAACATATAAATAATGTGT
>NC_034607.1:13269138-13292781 GCF_900095145.1 Mus pahari | reverse complement strand
CTAGTGTGTAAGTAATGTGTTCATTCTATGTAAGTAATATGTAAGTGATGTATTTATTCTATATTGCTAGTGTGTAAGTGATGTGTTCATTCTATGTAGTTAGTGTGTAAGTGATGTGTTCATTCTGTGTAGTTAGTGTGTAAGTGATGTGTTCATTCCATATAAGTAATCCCCCTCAGCTGAACATCTTAGAACTTATGTCTGTTTGCGCTTATTCCATCCTTTCTCAGAACTACCTCGTAGCATTCCAAGGGACAAGAGGATCTAACCTATTTACCTAGTCTCTTACTGATGGCCATGGAGCTCACACCTAATTCTCACTATTAAAAATGGGGCTGAAACCCTGTCTCGAAAAACCAAAAAAAAAAAAAAGGCTGATGGAGAGAGAGACCGAGACAGAGATAGAGACAGAGACAGAGAGAGAACACAAGGGACGTAAGGAGGAGCTGGGAGGAATTGGAGGAGGGAAGAAAAAAGTATTGCCAAAATATATTGTATGAAAAAAAAAAAAAAACTTAGGACGGACAGTGGCTATGCACACCTTTAATCTCTTCACTTGGGAGGCTGAGGCAGGTTAGTATCTATGAGTCTGAGGCCAGCCTGGTCTACAGAGCAAGTCCCAGGACAGCTAGGGCTACACAGAAACCCTGTCTCAGAAAAAAATATTTTTAATAAAATAAATAACTTGTTTTAAATGGGAATGTTTTAAATATTTAATGTTTAAATGTTTTAAATGAAGCTGGGTCTGGTGGTGCACTCCGGTAATCCCAGAAATCATGTGGTGGAGGCAGGAGATTTATGAGCTCCAGGCCAGCCAGGCTACACACCAAGACCCTAAGCACCCATGCACGCAGGCTCCTTGTGTTCTTCATGTACTCCTCTCATCAACCTTTGATGCTGACAGACACCTCTCACAGTTGTTTTCTACCTGGGATCCCCGGGAGGTCTAGGGGAGGGGCCTAACCCCTGACATCACACCTAAAGTTACATAGTTACATATGTGTGCTCTGAGCATAGGAATGGTGCTGGGCAAAGTGCCTGTGGCCATCCCAGGTTTCAAGCTCTTGGTGGCCTCGTGGGAGATAGGACCTGACTGGCTTCCATCCCTTTGTGATCCAGCTAGCCTGTGGTACATGCTCAAGGAGACAGCAAAAGCGTGACACTCCCGTCTCCAGCTTTGCAGTGCAGTGTGGTGGGGACCCAAGGGGGCCAGACCTGAGCGGAAGCTTGGCTCCACTCGTCCACGGAAGCCTTTGGGCAACTGATTAGCACCGGGGCCTTAGTGTCCATGAGATGACATGGGGCTATTGCAGAGAGTTGTCAAACTTGGCGCTGATTCCTGCATGGACCGTCTGCATCACTTCCACTCAAGGGCTGTAAAGCAACTGTTTCAAGGGCAGGGACCAAGGTTTGCCCCAGGTTTGCCCAAGGCTTGCACACCTTGAGCTCTGAACCCAAATCTGTCCCAGCATTTGGGAGGCAGGGGCAGGCGGATCTCTGAGTTCGAGGCCAGCCTGGTCTACAGAATGAGTTCCAGGACAGCCAGGGCTACACAGAGAGACCCTGTCTCAAAAACAAACAAACGACAACAATAAATAAAATTTAAAAAAAAAGAATAGAAAAGAAAAAAAGACTTAGGAACAATAACACTAAGCAAACTACTGACCTGAGTCAAAAGTGTGTGGCTGCAGGGCCCACCCTGGGCCTGGAAAGGCCTTCAGGAACAGCTCATGCGTGCCACATGTATGAACGAGTGGATGGTCAGAGTCTACAGTGTAACTGTGTGTGCTGGTATGTATGTTTGTGTGTTTGTGTGTGTATGTGTGTGTGCGTGTGTGTACATGTACGTGTGTGTGTGTGTGTGTGTGTGTGTGTGTATGTGTGTGTGTGTGTGTGTGAACACCAAAGGCAGACATAAAGGAGCAGAGAGGCCAGAGAGACAGGAACACCTACACCCATGGAGCATTTCCAGGCTGGCGGGCAAATGTTTGGTCAGTACTACACGCCCACCCTGCTAGCCCTGCGGGAAGCCACAGGGGGACAAAAACAAGATACCTACACTCAAGTAGGAGACGCAGGCGCTGGCATTTGTGCTAAGTACCAAAGACACCAAAGGACATACTCCCTGCTCTTTCGAGTCAGGCAGGCAGTTCAGTGCAAACCCGTGTGTGACACCCACAGAGTATGTTAAAGACCCAGAAAATCCTGGCTGGAGATGGAGCTCAGCTGGGAGAGTGCTTGATTAGAATACACAAAACCCTGGGTCAGAGCCCCAGCATCGCAAAAACCAAAACATGGTATGAACACCACAAAAGAGGCAGAGGCAGGGGGACTGTTCAAGAGTGTCCTCCTACATACAGTGAGTTCAAGGCCAGCATGGGACACGACTCTGTCCCAGGCATTGAATCCTCACTCTAAGGGAACCCTGTAGTACACACCCAAGATGCCCCTGGCTTCCTCCTTTTCTCTTCTGTCCTGGCGCACCAGGTCACAGAGTCCAGCTGAACAAAATCTTCCTTCAGTGGATAGAAAATTCACAGGAGCCTGCCTCTGCTTCTTCCTCCCTTGTGGCAGCTGGTCCTCGCCTCTCCCATGCCACATTCTGCTTTTATAGCTTCCTCCTCCTCCTCCTCCTCCTCCTCCTCCTCCTCCTCCTCCTCTCCTCCAACTCCAACTCCTCCTCTTCCTCCTCTGCCCACATACTTACCCCTTCTCCAAACGTGTATGGGTATTTCACATGCATNTGTGTGTGTGTGTGTGTGTGTCCACAGACATACCAAAGAATCCATGTGTGGGTCAGAAGACAACTTTCAGAAGTCAGTTCTTCTCTCGTGGGAGTCTTGGGGATTGAATTTAGCTCATCATCCTTTGAGCCATACTGCATGGACTCACATGCCATGGCATGCATGGCATACAGAGGACAACTTGTGGGATGTTGTCCTTCCACCATGTGGGTTCTGCAGGCTGAACCAGGTCACTAGACTTGGTAACAGGAGCCTCCGCTTGTTGGTCCATCTCACTGGCTGTGTGGGGCCTTGTGTGTATTCCTGTCCTTTGTTTCCTAACAGGCTCTAACTGTGTAGCTCAGGCTGCCTTGGCCTTCTAGGTGCTAAGATTACAGGTATAAACCAACACATGCAGCTTATGAAAGTTTTAGTGTTTCCTTTCATAAAAATGTTATTTTCTGGGGTTTTTTTCAGTACTGGGAATGGAAGCCAGAGCCTTGCACATGGTAGACAAGCACTTTTCCACTGAGCCATCTCCCCAGCCCTAAAATGTTTCATGAAAGTCTTATAAGTGTCCTCCTCCCCCTCCTCCTCCTCCTCCCCTCCTCCTCCAACTCCAACTCCTCCTCTTCCTCCTCTGCCCACATACTTACCCCTTCTCCAAACGTGTATGGGTATTTCACATGCATGCCTGTCTGTGTACCACTTGCATGCCTGGAACCCGTGGGAGGCCAGAAGGGGGCATTAGATTCCCTAGAACTGGAGTTGCAGACAGTTGTGAGACACTGTATCACCGAGAATCAAACTTGTATCCTCTGGAAAAATAGCCAATGCTCTTGACTGCTGAGCCATCTCTCCAGCCCCCTGCTTTTTGTTTTGGTTCTTGTTTTTAAGATAAGGTCTTGCTATGCAACCCAGACTAGCCTTGAGCTTACAGTGTAGTCTAGGTTGGCCTCAAATTTATTTCTCCTGTGCTATGGAATTATAGACATAGCCAGTATGAGGCCCCCATAGACTCATGTGTTTGAATAATTGGCCATAGATAATGGCATTATCAGGAGGTATGGCCTTGGGCTGGTGAGATGGCTCAGCGGGTAAGAGCATTGACTGCTCTTCTGAAGGTCCTGAGTTCAAATCCCAGCTACCACATGGTGGTTCACAACCATCTGTAATGAGATTGGATGCCCTCTTCTGGTGTGTCTGAAGACAGCAACTGTGCACTTATTTATAATAATAAATAAATCTTTGCACCTGAGCGAGCAGAGCCAACTGGAACGAGGGCGAGCAGGGTTGACCGGAGCAAGCAGAGGTCCTAAATTCAATTCCCAACAACCACATGGTGGCTCACAACCATTTGTACAGCTACAGTGTACTCATATACATAAAATAAATAAAATAAATAAATCTTTTTTTTTAAAAAAAAAAAAAAAGGAGGTATGGCCTTATTGAAGTGGGTATGGCCTTGTTGGATGAAGTGTGTCATTGGGGTGGGTGTGGAGCACTTTAAGGTCTTCTATGCTCAAGCTATGTCCACTGAAGTGCAAGTCCGTCTCCTGCTGTCGGCGGATCTTGATCCGCAGAACTCTCAGCTCCCTGTCTGCCTTCACGCTGCCATGCTTCCCTCCAGGATGATAATAGACTAAGCCTCTAAAACTGTAAGCCACCCCAGTTAAATGTTGCCCTTTGTAAGAGTTGTTGGGGTCATGGTGTTTCTTCACAGCAATAGAAACCCTAACTAAAACATTTAGCACACTTGCTGACCTCCCTGACAAGCTCTGTCCCCCTCCCTTCACCTTCTCCTGTTCCCCTGCATCTCTGTCTCTGCTCCATCTTCCTCCACCAATCTCCACCATCTCCCTCCCTTCAGCTTCTCCCTCCACTACAGAGTGGCCACACTGCAGAGGGCTGAGCAGCCCAGTCCTACCATGCGTGTCTCAGCCTGGCATCTTATAGGTGTTGTCCCACCTCCAGAGCTTTGACTCTGTTATCTGCAGCACAGAGCGGACCCAGTGATGTGGACAGAACCTGCCTTGGGAGGACTCCCGGGAAAACACGACCTTCGCCGAACGTGAGGAGTGGGGCCGCGACCTTTGGCAACACCAGGGTCTCAAGGGACGAAGAACCACTATCAGCCATCAGCGGTAACAGGACAGTTTGTGGGCCCCATCAAAGCACCCTCCCAAGCTGGCAAGGTGGCTCAGCCAGTTAAAGGACATGCCATGCAAGCCCAATAGAACCCACAGTGGGAAGGGAGAGTTGAATCTGGAAAGCTCTCCTCTGGCCTCCATTCGTGCACCATGGCACACAATAATTATGATAATAGTAATTTTAAAGGACCCCCCAGTCTGAGTGAGATGAGCCCTTGAGTCAGCCTTCTCAACTCAGCCCTTCTCACACTGCTGTGGAAAGCATCTCCGGCCCCACCTCCTTCCCACAATACCTCAGGAAGCCTCGACCCCAGCACTCTCACCTGTGACCTCTGTGGTCCCTTCTCTGTGCCTCCGCAGGAGCCACTGTGTCCCATGAGGCGGCCCACTTCCTCTTTTTTTGTTTTTTTAATGATTCGTTTATTTTTCCAGCACGTGTGTCTGTGTGTATGAGGGTGTCGGATCCCCTGAAACTGGAGGTATAGACAGTTGTGAGCAGACATGGGGGTGGTAGGAATTGAACCCAGGTCCTCTGGAAGAGCAGCCAATGCTCTTAACCTTTAACCAATCTCTCCAGCTCCTGCCCACTTCCTCTTAGAGTCTCACCTCCAGGACTCCACGTCTGCATCCTCATCCTCCTTCCCCACTGGTCCCTCCTGATGCTCACCCAGCTCCTCTGTCACTCGCGTCTGCTCACTGTGCCTCTCTTTCCCATTCGCAGGCACTCCTGATGCCGCTGAAATCTCTCACGCAGATCTCCAAGGCCTTGGCCAAGTAGATCTCACTGTCTCTGAACAGTCTCTGAACATTCTCACATCAGTATCAGACATTAACGCCTTCTTCCATCTCCACTCCCAGGATGGGGGACTCCATGGTAACCCCAGGCAAGACCTAGAGTGGATCCTCACCCACTCCTACCCCCTGTCTGTCTGTCTGTCTGTCTGTCTGTCTGTCTGTGTTTTTGTTTGTTTTGAGACAGGGTGTCTCCGTGTAGCTCTCCCTGGCTATCTTTGAACTTACTCTATAGAACAAACAGGCTGGCCTCAAACTCACAAAAATCTGCCTGCCTCTGTCTCCTGACAGCTGGGGACAAAGGCAATGCTTCTACCACATCTAGGTCTTTTTAATATATTTTTTAAAGATTTTATTTATTATTATACATAAGTACACTGTAGCTGTCTTCAGACGTGCCAGAAGAGGGCATCAGGTCTCATTATGGGTGGTTGTGAGCCACCATGTGGTTGCTGGGATTTGAACTCAGGACCTTTGGAAGAGCAGTCGGGTGCTCTTACCCGCTGAGCCATCTCTCCAGCCCTTAATATTTTTTAAATGAGATTTATATGATAAGCCCCTAGAATGGGAGTTGCAGATGGTTACGACTCACCCTGTGGGTTCTGAGACTCAAACCTGGTCTTCCATAAGGGCAGCCATCTTAGCCACTGGGCTCTCTCTACAGCCCACCTCCTGCCATTCTTGAAGTCCTGCCCAATTTTGGAGACACAAGCTGCCCTATGGGTTGAAAGCTGGAATATGGACAGACGCCCAGATGTGCTTGATTTAGAGACCACAGCACAAATGAGGGACTGCTCCTCAGTGGAAGGGTCCCAGGCCGCTGCCAGCTCCGTGGCCCACAGGTAGTCCAGACCTCTCCATAAACCACAGAAGAGATGGTAGAGGCAACCTGTCCACCTCAGCCTGGGCTCTGCCAGTCACTCACTGAGCTGGCCATACTTCCCCTATAAGCCTGCCCTACCCAGCTCTGCTCCCGTGTTGTCCCTCGAGGTCACCTGTCCTATGAAGTGACTCCAGATAGAAACTCAGCTCTCCACTAGCCTTCAGTGTTTGGATGCCTAGAGTATAACTCCTCAGTGTCAAGTTTCCTTACACTGCTAAATACCTACTCTCACCCCATCTTTTCCCCCCTCTGGGATAAGATCTCCTGTGGTTCACGCTGCTCTTGGACATCCTATGTGACTGACAATGACCTTGAACTCCTGGTCTTCTTGCCTCCACCTCCAGAGTGTTGGAATTCACAGGTGTGTGTCACCAAACCTATCGGTCTGTCCTCCTTTATGTGTGTGTGCACATGCATGCATGTGAGCGTGTACACGTGAGTGCAAGCACTGCTAGTACCACTGTCTTAAGTACATTGGGACAAGGAACCATGAGCATGAAGCCTGGCATCGATGGGTCCTCCAGCAGCCTCTGCCAGCTTACCATCACTGCTAGGAACCACAACAGCAGGACGGTCTCAGTACAGTCTACTCACTCACTGTCACATCTGTGGCTTTGGCTGGGACAGAGGATATTCCCACTTAACCCTGTCACTTGGCTAACTCCCCGACTCGTCTCCCGAGCTCTGGCCATCTCTCCAGAAGTCCCTATTCTTCCAGGTTGACAGCTGCTAGTGATGGTGTCTTAACACCATCACAGAATAGAATATTCAAGGGACTGGAGAGTCCCTCCCAGGAATTTTGCATAGGGCCAAGAGCAGAGCAGGCAACAAATGGGACCCAAAGAGATTGCTTTCAAATATGTGGGCCAGTATGGGTACTGCATGGTCCTGGGGCCCAGGCCCTGGGCAATGTAGACATTTGTCTATAGAATAGTTGTAATGTGACCAGTGTTGTGGCAGGGCCGAAGGGAGAAAAGAAGGAAAGCCAGTGACAGACATTCCATCCTTCACCTTTTTTTTTTTTTTTTAAAGATTTATTTATTTATTTATTTATTTATTTATTTATTTATTTATTTATAGTACACTGTAGCTGTCTTTGGACACACCAAAAGAGGGCATCAGATCTCATTACAGATGGTTGTGAGCCACCGTGTGGTTGCTGGGATTTGAACTCAGGACTTCTGGGAGAGCAGTCAGTGCTCTTAACCACTGAACCATCTCTCCAGACCCCACCTTTCACTCTTTTTGTCTTCCAAGCTCCTGCTCTGCCTCCCCAATGTGGAGCGGTGTGGAAAGAGACAGGGCTGATCCTGAGAAGCCATTTAAGACACCCAGCCTGGATTTAGTAAGTGTTGACTGGAACTTCACTGATGAGAAATCTGAGCAGGACTCCAAAAGACGATGGGTCACCCCTCCTGACAAAAAAGGACACTCCTGGTCACAGGGCCGCCTGTGAGCTCTTGAGGGCTTATGCTGGAAACTCAAGGCAGAAACCCTAGAGACGGAGCAAGAGAAAGAAGGACGGAAAGAGAGCCCTCCCCCACCCCAGGAGAGCTAAACTCCACCTCACTATTGCAGGGACCACTGAACAGAACCGCTTACCCAGCACCTAATGGGCCTCCATGATCCAGGATTTACCGAGAGAAGGAATGGGGTTTGGGAAGACAGAGAACGCATCACTGGTGTGGGAAAAGGCTCACCCTCTTCATTTAGTTCTTTATTCAACAAACATGGAGAAACCATTTCTTGATGGGTCCTGAGAGGGCTATGGTGCGCGGCACAGGGCACAGGCCCCATGAAGGCAAAGGGCCCGTTTCCTTGGCCATAGTGAATGCAACCATGAAATGACAAGAGGCAGACCTGGTAAGGCGGGCGGCCGGGCGGGCAGGCGGGCAGGCGGGCAGGCGGGCAGGCGGGCAGGCAGGCAGGAAGGTAAGCTCCCGCGGGAAACGCGGTCTTCCCTTCCGTTCAGGCTAGAAGATAATCCAAGAAGTAACCGGAAGCAACTCCAAATATCTTGGTGGTTATCCAAAGGCTGCTTCCGGAAAACAGTTTCAGTTTTAATTGCTGGGGAGGGCACCTTACCAAGAAATAGTTTTCAACACAGGTCGGGGGCGCTGAAAGAGCAGAAGTCATGAGGTCAGATGGTCCCGATATGGAATCCCAGCCTGCCACTTGCCCGGCAGCTCCTGAGGTCTGGTCAGCTTGGGTGTTCTCTCCTAAGTCAGGCATCCGACGATCGGAACCCTGACACGAGAGGGCTACTTGGAAGACAAGATGTAAAAGGCTCCTGTTTCGTCTGTTTCCTGTACACTTAGTATCCATCTCAAGGCGGAAGAGACGTGGCTTCTGTTCCCAGGAACCAGTAGTGCAAGATGCACTTATAGAAACTCTAACAGCATGAAAAGATGGGGGGAGCCCTAGGATGGAGAAAAAACAGGTGTGTGGGGTTCTAGAAGGAGGAGTAGAGTCTTCTAAAGAGGGGCAGAATTTGGGGCTGAACATGATTCCCAGAGCACTTGCCTAGTGTGTGGTTCCATCCCCAGCACCACATAAGCCAGGCATGGGGTGCACACCTGCAATGACAGGTAGGGCAAGTTGATCAAATGTTGCTATGGACTACACAGTCAAGTTTGAGGCCAGCCTGGTATACATGAGACGTTGTCTCAATTTTATTTCTAATTAATTAATTAGTTTCTTTATTTGTTTATTTGGGTTTCTCTGTGTAGCCCTGGCTGTCCTGGAACTCGCTCTGTAGACCAGGCTGGTCTTGAACTCAGAAATCCACCTGCCTCTGCCTCCCAAGTGCTGGGGGGATTAAAGCTGTGCACCACCACAGCCTGCCCCCTGCTCCTCTCAATTTTAAAGGAGAAGAGGGGAAAAGCCACTTGTGAAACTAAAAACGGAATATAAGTTGTCAGTCAGCCTGTCAATCAGGAAGGTGGCCAAAGCCACTGCTGGGACAAGCAAGAAAAACCAGGTCTGAGGAGAAAACTGGGTCCTGGTGGTGACCAGGCAGGTGACCCTCCATGCCATCCAGCAGGTAGGGCCAAGGTCAAGCCTTGGCTGAGACCCCACTCACATGAAACAAGGACTCCCACTTTGTTCTGGGAGTTGACTGGCCCTGGTCCTCTGGTAGTTTTCACTGATGTCTCACCCTCACCCCGGGTGTACATACAAATATACTCAGGCACACACACACACACACTTACAAATAAAATAAGTGTTCTTTGTTTTGTTTTGTTTTGTTTTGTTTTTAAAGAAACCAGCTTTAGCCTGTCAATACATCTGTTTATCCCATAGCCTTCTGGGTAGAGAGAAGAAGGAAAACCGGGGGGGGGGGGGAGTCTTGTCTGTACGCCACATCCTACAGCCAGGCATGGAGGTCCAGGACTCTACAAAGTTTACAAATGGGAGTCCCAGGCCAGCCAGAGCTATTTATTGAGACCCTGTCACCTGTGAAAACATATAAACATACATACATACATCTGCAAACTGAAGGACACTGAGTCCAATTTGAGGTCGTATGATGTCATTTCCCTTAGGTGTAACGCTTCTTTATTTCTGTTTCCTGTCTGCCCCCTGCCTGCGCCTGATACTGCTGATTAACTTCCAAGTAATTAACTTCCATGTAAACATGGTCCATCTGAGTCCCCCTCCTCCTTCCCAACCATGGAGGCGTGGCCCTCACCCACACTGGCTCCCCTCTCAGCTCACCCAGAAGCAAGTGCTCCACTGGCCACCTTGTAACCCTCTACCCCAACATTGTGAACACTAGATCAGAGTAACTTCTGTGCAATTGGAAGCAGTGGCAGATAGGAAACAGTATTTAAAGTTGGAGAAGAGAGGCAGAGGCAGGCGGATTTCTGAGTTCGAGGCCAGCCTGGTCTACAAAGTGAGTTCCAGGACAGCTAGGGCTATACAGAGAAACCCTGTCTCAAGCCCCCCCCCCCCNAAAAAAAAAAAAGTTGAAGAAGAAATAAGCAGTTATGGTAGGGTGTAGTTCTGCGCCCCTGTGATCCAACACATAGGAGGTAGACCTAAAGGAGCAGAAGATATATATATCATATGTATATGTACATAGATATATATCTTTTAAAGACAAGTAAGGCAGGCAGGCAGGGTATGCCAGGGCATCCCAGGACTCAGGATTCAGAGTCAGGCAGATCTGTAAATTCCAGGCTAGCCTGGTCTACTAAATGTGTTCCAGGCCAGCTGGGGCTACATAGTAAGACCTTGTCTCAAGGGAGACAAAGGGAGAGAGGAAAGTAGCTTTCAGTTAAATGCTCCTTTTTCATACCTAGTCCTGGAACAGACATCAAAGTTAAAGCCAAATGTCACATCAGCAAAGGTTCTCTCCAAGAAACACATTGATCCTCTGCATATAAATGCAGACTCCAGTTTAACTGGGTTATCAGTCTAGACTTGGCACAGGAAGACACTTCACAAGGAAGAAGCCTGGGACATGCAGCCAGTATGGGCAAACTCTGTGGGGGTAGGAATCTATCTGGAAATGAGCAGCCGTGCCCACCCAGCACAGGGGCTTGTCCCAAACCTGCAAATGTCACAACGCCAACCTTATACCAGACCCTCGCACCACGACTCCTTTTATGACTAAATTCAAAGTAGTAGTGCCAGGAGTGATGACACAAGGCTGTATTCCCAGCCCTTGGGAATTAGAAGCAGGAGGATCAGAAGTTCAAGGTCATCCTGGACTGCATAGAGACTTTAGAGACAGTCTCAGCTACAGAAGATCCTGTCTCAACAAACCAGCCGCCAACCAACAAAGATAGATAGATAGATGATAGATAGATAGATAGATAGATAGATAGATGGATAGATAGATAGATAGATAGATAAACATGGGCTGGACAGATGGCTCAGTGGTTAAGAGCACTGGCTGGTCTTCCAAAGGTCCCAAGTTCAACTCTTAGCAACCACATGGTGGCTCACAACCATCTGTCATGTGATCTAATGCCCCCTCTTCTGGTGTGTCTAAAGACAGCTACTCATAGACATTAAATAAACAGCCAGGCATGGTGGTGCACGCCTTTCATCCCAGCACTTGGGAGGCAGAGGCAGGAGGATTTCTGAATTCGAGGCCAACCTGGTCTACAAAGTGAGTTCCAGGACAGCCAGGGCTACACAGAGAAACCCTGTCTCAAAAAACCAACCAACCAACCAACCAACCAAACAGACAGACATTAATAAACAAACAAACAAGTACATTCAGTCAGGCATGATGACACACACCTTTAATCACAGCACTCAGGAGGCAAAGGCTGGCAGAGGCAGGTGGATTTCTGAGTTCCAGGACAGCCTGGTCTACAGAGTGAGATCCAGGACAGCCAGGGCCACACAGAAAAAATCTGTCTCAAACAAACAAACAAACAGCACAATGAACATTTCTGCCCAGCTCACTTCTCTCCAGGTCCAGGAAACAGTCTCGCCTAGAGAGGACAGCCTTCTCACCTCAGTTAACCTAATCAAACCGTCTCCTCCCGCAGGCCAGGCTTGTCCAGCCTCCCATGCCCCAGGTGAGTCTCACAAGTCGACAAGGGAAGCTAATCATTACAAGGCCTTAGACAAGCCCTGTGGGGGACAGACAGATGGACGGAAGCAGGCCTGCAACTGTGTTGTCCAGAAGCCATGGGGATCCAGATAAGGAAGTGCTCAGTAAGTGTTCAGTCCTGGAGGGGAGGCCCTCCTGGGTTGTCCTAGGCAGTGGGGGACAAAGGGCTCAAAGGGGAGTCTCAACTCAGCATCCCCAATGCCTTGCCTCCTGCCCAGTCTGATCCGGTCCGGTCCTGAGCTTTGCCTCACTGTACCGCAATAGTTCTTGAAAACCAAGTCCCCACATCATAGCAGCCTTGCTTTTTAACCAATCCAATCTTAGGTTAGTCTCATCCACAGGGTTTTTTTGGTTTTGTTTTGGGAGAGTTTTCTGTTGTGTCATTTTGAACTGGGGTTTCTCTATAGCCTGAGCTGGCCTCAAACTCCTGACCCTCCTGCCTCTACCTCTCACCCTGTGGGATTATAGGCCTATGCCACTTGGGTTAACTCTCAAAGCATGTTCCAGGGAATTCTTCAGCGTCAGAGGTAAAAGAGTCCTCAGGCGTCCCCTGACTCAGGGAGAAAGCAAGCCAGGCTGAGGATCTGAAGACCTGGGTATGTCCCAAACTGCCATTTTCCTTTTTCCCTTTCCCTTTCCCTTTCCCTTTCCCTTTCTCTCTCTCTCCCTTCCTTCCTTCCTTCCTTCCTTCCTTCCTTCCTTCCTTCCTTCCTTCCAGATTTATTTTATGTATATGAGTACACTGTAGCTGTCTTCCAACACACCAGAAGAGGGCGTCAGATCCCATTACAGATAGATGTGAGCCACCATGTGGTTGCTGGGAATTGAACTCAGGACCTCTGGAAGAGCAAGCTGACCATGCTATCAACTACTGAGCCATCTCTCCAGCTCCAAAGCTGCTGTTTTCATATATAATGTTTGGGAACTTTCTCTCTCTCTCTCTCTCTCTCTCTCTCTCTCTCTCTCTCTCTCTCTCTCTCTCACACACACACACACACACACACACACTTTTTCTACATGTGTCGTGCATGTGTTTGGGCACATGTCTGTGTGGATGTGTACATGTGGAGGTCATGAGCTCTTCCACCTGATTCATAGAGGCAGGGGTGCTCAATCAAACCCAGAGCTACACGATACGGCCAGTCTGTATCTACCTTCCTAAGTTGTCATAACAGGCAGGCTCCCATGCCCCACCCAGCATCTCCATGGGTGCTGGGTATCCTGCCTCAGGCTTCCATACCACGTGCTTAACCACTGAGCCATCTCTCCAATCCCTCGGGAAGTTCTTTAGCCCCCACATCTCCATGGTCATAGGGAAGGCTGGTAAGTTTACTTCAGCCCGGCTCTGAAATAAACCATCCTTAAGCCTCATGTCAGCTGACGACAATGAAGTCTTGTCCTAGGAGAAAGACCCCTTTGCATCTCTAAGCATTAGATTTTAAAATCTAACCCTTTTAAGAAAAAAAGAAAAAGTTAGGTTCTCATGTAGCCCAGGCTGACTTCAAACTTAGACGAGGATGGCCTTACAGTCGATCGACCCTCTTACCCCTCTCTACCTCCTGAGCACCGGGGTTAGAGGCATGCACCCACACTTGTGTGGGACAGCACTGGGGATCAAGCCCAGGCCTTCATGCACTCTGGGCAAGCTGATCTCCATCCCTTGAAATGGAAACCTCCAGATCCTCGCAGCAGCGACTGAGGTCTTAAATGTCCCTATAGGCTCATGTGGAAAAGCTCGGTCCCCTGGTGGCCCTGTGTGGGAGGACCTAGTGCAAGGAAGTTAGGCAGTGGCAGCTTGTGCTTGCAGGGGACACTGGGAGGTTAACCCTTTCCCCTCTCTGCTCTGCAGGCCCTGGGATGGGAGGAGCCTTCTCCACCCTGTGCCTCATCGTAGGCCTCAAAGCAATGGAACAGCTGACCATGGCCTGAAACCACAAACCAGACGAGGTCTACCCTGCTTTAAAGTCGCTTCTCTTGGGTGGTTTGTCAGGAAGGGGGTCTCCCCAAGGACCCCCGGCTTACAGCACTTGTAACTCCAGCTCTAGGAGATCAGACACCTCTTCTGGCCTCTAATAAACATAAAGTAAAAATTAAATATTTCGGGGCTGGAGAGATGGCTCAGCGGGTAAGAGCACTGACTGCTCTTCTATAGGTCCCGAGTTCAAATCCCAGCAACCACATGGTGGCTCACAACCATCTGTAATGAGATCAGATGCCCTCTTCTAGGGTATCTGGAGAAAGTTACAAATAATACATATAATAATAAATAAAGCTTTAAAAATTGTACGCTTTAAAAAAAAATTAAATATTTCAAACACATAAACATATGACCCTTTGGAGAGAATGGGGCTAAAATTAAGTTTGTATGCGTGACCAAAAAATGAACATATTCACACACAAAGTCTCTGCAAAAGGTTAAATACCAAGGGTGCCCATGGGCCGGGAGGTCTGCCGCAAAGGCTGTGTGGGATAATTGGGAAACCACAAGACTATCTATAATTACAGGGACCTGTCCCGGAAAAAGAGGTCCCACAAAGAACCCTAAAACCTCAATTTAAGCATTCTTCTCTCGCCACACCCTTGAACCAGGGCTGGCAGCAAACTCAGTTAATGCTTCTTATGAACGGAACACTGGGAAGATTTATGGACATACGGAGCTCACTCCTTGGCTCCAACATGCGCCCACCCCTTTCCGGACATCAGCTGAGGCTAGCCAGGAAGGCACTGGATTAACCCAGAAAGGGCAGTGCAGTCTACTCCCAGCTCTGAAAAATCCACCAGAGGCTAGGTGTGGCAGTCAGTGCTAAGGCTAGCATCTGGGAGAGAAGGGCTAGCCTTCTCTTCATAAGCCAAGCGGCTCTGGGGAAGCAAGCTAAGATCAATAGGAATCTGGCAGGTGGAGTGGGCAGGACACAGGTAACGAATGGCCATCTGGCCCTTCCTTCCTGGACAAGCAAGGGTTGCCTCCCTCTGTTTGGCATGTAAATATTGGGCCTCAAGCACTCGCCCACTCCAGGTTTCATAATACCCAAGGGTATCCCAATTACGCAAGAGCCCTTTTCAAATTCTCAAAGTCAGTGTTTCCTCTTCAAAAAGCCTTCCAAGAAGACAGATGGCCTGTCAGACTGTCAAGCAAATGGCAAGAGGTCATCACTACCCTGAACATGAGAAGCTAACCCATAATCCCTTTCATCTCAGGAAAGGCAGAGGAAGCGACTCAAATTTGGTAAAACCGTTCAGCAGAACTACATCGCAAAGGCTGAGAATGAGCGGATGGTCCACAGCCAAACGGGTGGGAGAAAAGGAAACAAGATGCCAGTTCTTTCTTGGTTGAAGAGCGAATTACAGAATGAGGGAAAGGAAAGAGGCTGTGGGATGGATGTGCAGATGGGATGCACAGATGTGCAGATGGGAGTATCACTCCAGCTGTGCACTGGACTCCAGCGTAATGCCAATTCTGATCTTTTCTCAGCCTGAGCCAGGCCTAGCACCACGTGCCACACATCCATAACCTCGGTACGCAGGAAGCTGAGGCAGGTGTACAAGTGTGAATGAAGTCAGCCCGGTCTATACAGAAAGCTCCAAGCCAGCTTGCACTACAGCAGGACACACTCTAGAGTTCTCTAACCAAGGACCACGAAGGAACATAGGAGGTGAAGAAAGCCAAGACCATGCTGGAGGCGGGGCTGGTGGCATCGGGGATGTCAGGAAAGACCATCTGACGCTCCTGCAGGACAGACAACCTCTAGGGATGCTTTGGCCAGGTCCCTAGCTGCAGCCAGAGGCACATCCTTCTAGGTGGATGGGACAAGGACTTGTAGTTAGTGTCAGCCTGGATCTGCAACATGAAGCCATTAACCAGACGCCCTGAGCACCAGGCCATCAAAGGATGAGCTGCATCTCCCCTTCAGCCTGAGCCTGCGGCTTGCCGAGACACACAGCTAGCCAGTGACCAGTTTCCAACTGCAGATGCTGATCTAGGAGCCTTCCCCACCGCAGTCCTGTAGCAATGTGGCAGAGTCACACCGTGGGTGGGCAGGACACCAGCAAAGACAGTGCAAGGAAAGTCCGTGGTAACTCTGGAAGATGAGCGAGGCCTGCAACCCGACAGGGGTGGCTTTCCTAAGGGCGCAGAAGGGGAACAAACAAAAGCAAGCTTATACTCCCAAGGAAACATAATCTGTGATTATAAATATTTCATGGGCAAAGAAAGTACCGGCTGTGGGCATGGTAGGGGCGGGGAGGGGGGGGTAGGCTACAAATTAGATCTCCCTTTGCAAAGTGATAGGACGGCTGGAAGGGCAACCAGGCCAGGGCTATTCTGGGCAGTGTGCTCCAAGGCCCTGCGTCACAGGCACTAGCCTGTGTTGAAACCACAGGCTTCTAGTGGTCAGCACAGAACACCTTGGGAGGCGCGCTTAAGTCTATAAGAGACCAGAGGGGACAACACGGATAAGAGTCACTCAGAGGACAGTGGTGAGCTTCAGCAGGCGGGGGAGGGGGCTGAGGGGGTACAGCAGAACAGCCAGCACCCTGAAAACACACAGCAGGGCAGAGGGAGGGGAGGGGAGGGCCCAACCCCCCTGCTAAGCAAATGGCCAGAGAAGCTGTGAGGTAGCTCACATCAAGCTGCCCCGGAAGGGCAAAGGTCCAGGCGAAAGCAGGTTGTGTCAGGCTGAGGACAATCGCTGCTTTCCTTTGCCCCAAGACAGAGGCCTCATCCACCCCCATCCCCCCACCCCACCTCACCCCCACCCCGGCCCGTCCCCCTTCCTGAAGCTGCAGTGACAGCAGGGAATTAAGAGTCCACTAAGCCCCAGCACCAAGCCTGTAAACACGCTAGCAAAATAGCCATGTGTTGGGGAGAGCTCTGCTTCAGCTGGTCCATCCCCAGAGCCCCACTGCGGCAGCCAGCCGGCAGCCACGCTGCACCAGACCTTGCAGAGGGCCACAGTAGGGGGTGGGGGACCTTGCAGAGGGCCACAGTAGGGGGTGGGGGGAATGGGACACAGGTATGCTCCCCAAATACCCAGGATCCCTTGAGGCAAACTCAGCCAGAGGGGACCTGGGAGCTGGACCCAAGTGCACTGAAGACATAAGCTAAGTTTCCGCCTCCTAGTATTCAGGCTGGCAGCTCCCACCTCCACCCTCCCCGGTCGGCCCCGAGGACTGGATAATCAAAATGGCAGCCTGTAGGGTCACAGCTGATAGGAGTCAAGACAGAGGCTCCAGCAACAGTAAAAATGACATCAACTCGGATGCTAAGGGAAAGACAGAAACCTGGCCTGAGACCCAGGTTTCCCACATGGCCTTAAAAACTGTCCTCAGTGGCAATAGGACCAGCACTTAAACCCAAGGACTGTGAGAAGCACTAAGAATATGCACAAACCTGGGTCTCTCCACAGCACACTGCTGCTATAAATTAAGACTAAACACAACGACCTGTTTAGCGCCGCAGAGGAACAGCCACTTACCCACCTACCACCCTCTCAAGATCCTCAGGCCAATAGCCCCCAAGCTCCCAAGTTCTGCACGGCTGAGTCCAGGAACCCCAGACTCCTCTTTGGCCTCCTCCATATTAGCCTACCGCCAATCCCATTTCTTCAAGCACTGACATCTGAGTGTGCCACAGTCTGCGGTGGCATCTTGCAGTACTGCAGTCTATCCTCTTCAAACCCTCAAGAAGCCAATCCACCTTCCCTCCTCTTGCCTAAATACCCATCACCTTCACCTTGATGCCTTTTAGGTAAGATAAGCCTCCTTCCCTGGGCCTTGCAGCCAGGAGTAGATGGAGGTCAACTCCCCTCCTGATTTGGTACAGCGGGATCTCAAGTGGTCCCAAAGGCTCACAGGTTAAAGGTCCTGGTACTTACTCCAAGGCCTGGACACACACGCTCTTTTCTCCCTAGCAAATTCCCACTCCTTTAAAGGGACACGAGTGCACAGCTCATTAATTATTCACAGAAATAAATACTCATGCAACTGCTAAGTCTAACAACATACCCCCGATGGTCAGAAGGCTCCCTCTTGCCCCTTCCCAGTTCACACTGCACCCAGCCCCTTAAGTAATCCTCATTTGGGCTTCTGTCACACTGCCTATTTAGACTGCAACGGAGGGAACCCTCTCTCTGGGACAGCACTAACCCGCAGGTCTAAGCCTTCATTATAAGCCCTTGTTAGGGGAATTTATTGGGTTCCTTTGCAACACTCTGAGTGCCACACCCCGCTTCCTCTCACCTTTGCTCTCCTCGAGCAGGCACGTGCACAGTCACAAGAAACAGCCAATCCTGAGAGACTCCTGCCGCCAGGGCCTGCTTTGGATTCACAGGCACAGGCTCTTTTAATCTTTGTATCAGTGGCACCACATGTTCATCATCGCCATATATCATGTGGAGACACAGCGGCTCAGAAAAATAAGCCAACTTGCCCTGTGTCCTAAGGTGGTCAAGGAGGTGCTGTGACTCACACCCAGGCAGCCTAAACCTAGAGCCTGTGACCACCACCCTCACAAGCTGCTTTTAATTTATATATATCTTTTATTTCGTGTGTAGGCATGCTCGGCCAGCATGTATCCGTGCAGCAGGCGCACGCAGTATCCACAGAGGCCAGAAGGGAGCATCGACCCATCAGAACTGGTGCTACAGAAGGTTGTGAGCCACCAGATGGGTACCGGGAATGGGACCTGTCTTCTAAAAGAGCGGTCATTGCTCTTAACCGCCAAGTTATCTCTCTAACCCCACAGTATCTTAAAAAACTGGCTTTGTGAGTTGATAAGATTCTATTAAAGAAATAAGGGAGATCAATACGTAAGGAGAAAAGAAACAGTTGTCACTGGTCGCCGCACAGGCCCAAGGCTGTCAGATGTAAGAGAAGCCCAGGCCACGCCTGGAGTCTGGGAAGGATGCAGCATTCAACTGCTTTAGTCACCCACCTCACGACCACAGTTCAGACAGCATAGGAAGAAAACATACATTAAAACATTTATTCTGTTCCGTGACACTGTCACCGGTGTGGAGGGAATGGCTGCTCAGCTCAGAGCCACTCTGCTCACACGAAGTTCTGAGCGATGGCCAGGACCTTGGAATACTCTCCTTCTCTCCTGCGAAGGCTGGCCGGAATAGGTATTTTAATTCGCGTTCCCACGGGGTTGCCATTGTCCTCAATGAGGACCACGTTGTTGGAGTCAAACTTTGGAGTCATCCGGGAGCCGGGCATGCGGTGTCCCACGATGAGAGCTCTCTTCTTCTGCCCCCTGATGGCCAGCAGGATCTGGTCGCCCACCTTGCCCACCCCACTCTTGTTATAGACGTGGATACACCGGGGAGGCCGATGGTATGGGGTGTTGCCCAGGGCGCTGTTGTCCACTACGCGAACCCGAGTCATCTTCTGGATTGCATGGAGGCTCCCAGAGGTGCTAATGGGAGAGAAAAAAATAAGTCTGTGACGAAGATCTCTCTGGGCCTCGGAGAGGGCAGGAAGGTGCATGTCGGCTACATGCATATACATACGTACATATACATACATGTACACACTGAGCAGAGTGACCCAGGAGCCAAAACAAAAAGTCAGAGGTTGTGAAGTCTAACTACCCACTTCCCTATAATGGAGAGCCTCTAAGATGGTTTGCTGATAGATACGTGAGAGGCTGAGGCAAATCTGTGTTACTCTCTCAGAAAACCAAGAGCTTCTATCGGTGTCAAGACCCCAGTCTTTCTGTGACAGGAAACTTGATGGCATACTTCATCTCCAGCTTTTGCTTTCTGAAAGTCGAGGGCTAAAGGTGGCTCCACAGGCTGCCTCACCCCGCCAATCCTGCAGAACCTGCTTCTCCAGGTCCCGCTTCCCTGTTCTCAGAGTCTGGGAACCTGGGGAGAATCTGAGGGAGCCCTGACACAACATGGCAGAAACTGTCAAGATAACAACTTTTGAACAGTCACAAAGGGGCTTCGTTTGCTTTTGAGATGGGTCTTCAACCTTGTCAAACTCCTGAATCCAAGCAAATCCCTCCCTTAGCCTCCAAACATGGGGAATGGGAGTACATCTGTGGCACCACCACTCTCCAAACCCGTTCCTCCTCAGAAACAGGAAAGTGTCAGGAGCAGATCCAGTCTTGCCACCTTGGGAATTCCACCGCCCAGTGGAGTGATGCTCTCTAACACAGTCCCAGGGCCTCTGTCTTCCCAGCATGCCTATCCCCACAGCTTCCTGCTAGCGACTCCACCTCCAGGCCATGCCTCTGCTTTGTTGAGCCTTGACTTTCCACTGCATAGCTCTCTTCACACCGTGCTCCTCCTACCGCAAACTCAGGAGGTCCCAAGTGACCCCCTGCCCCACTCTGCCAGCCACTCCAGTCCTGCAGCTTCTGCTGTGAATGCTTCTCCAGGAACGCCCTGGGGACTTGGGCAGGCTGGACCCACTCCCCTTCTAGGTACCCTCACCTTCCTCCCTATCGGCTCTACTCAAGACACATGCATGTGATGGTAAGAGGACAACCGACAGGCGCTGGTGCTGTCCCTCCATCACTAGGGATGGAACTCGGTCAGGTTACCAGGCCTGGTGGCTGCCACCATCACGGCTGAGCTGCCTTCCCCACGCCTATCACTTCTTCTTAGAATAAGCTTGTTTCTGAGAGAGGCCTGCCTTGAGAACTCTTCTCCACAAGAAGCAATTCTCATTCATCTCTGCAGGATGAAGGAAGGGTAAATGGGGTCTCAAAGGGAGGGCACTGTGGCTGGGGTGGGGCCACCTTGGCTTGGTAAGGAGGCACAGACCGACAACAATCATGCAATATTGTCATTAAAGGTTAAATTTGCTGCGCTTCATGGTCCAAGAATGTAATCCTGGCTACACGGAAGACTGAGGCAGGAAGATGGCAGGTTCCTGGGTCATGTGGGCTCCAGGGTGAGATCAAAGTCAGCTTGGGAAACTTGGTGAGAGCTTGTCTCAAATGTCTAGGCTTGCTACAGCTGTACAGTAAAACTCTATTGTATAAAGCAAACGAAGACAACAAAAATCAAAATAAAAATGTAAGACGAGGGTTGGAAACCATGGATTTCAGTTCACAGTCATGAAAAAAATAAATTCATTCTTAAAAAAGTTTGGGGTCAGCAAGATGGTGGAGCAGACCAAAGTGCTTGTCACCAAGCCCAAAAACCTGAGCCTGATCACACTGTGGAGAGAAACAACTTCTGACTTCCACGTGTATACCAGGACACATGCATGCCCAAATACACACACACACACACACACACACACACACAGAGCAGTAGCAACAGGCTCACAGCAGCTCTCTAAGGAGCAGGCAGGGACTGGAAATGAACAGATTCCACCACAGGCCACTCTTTCCTCCCATCTGCCCGAATCCATTCCCCATGCTAACCCCGACAGCTCTCTGAGTTCCCTCTTCCATTCTAGTCACCACAGGATCCAGCCAGAGGCAGGCTTACCCAGGAACACTTCTTAAGAACAAGATGTTACATATTACTTACCTGAAGCAGCGCTGGCTGAACGCTCTGCTGACATGGGCAAAAGAGCCCCAAAGCCCAGTAAGGACAGCCATGGGATCCCAAGAGGACAAACCTGCAGGAAAGACGACAGAGGCTGTTTTCTCTCGGGGTCTGTGTGGGAGAAGACACTGCAGCACAAGCTCATTAGTCACTAAATAGGAATCCTGGTGTTTGAAAGATACACGATGATTAGACAGAACTCCAGCTCCCAATTCTGCTGAGTCACACTCCCCGCAGGTCAGCTGTAACAGACCAGCATAGAGAACGCCGCCCACCACCCTCACCTTCCCCAGGCAGCAGAAAACACAGGGCCATCAGCATACCCAAGTTAGCCACAACTTCCCAAGAGGGCCACAAAATTGAATGCCATTTCCCTTTTTGACACCAGCGCCTTCTGAAAGTATACCAGTTCAGCACCCAGGAAGAAAGCAGATTAGCCAAGCCTGGAGGCACAGGTGTGTAATCCCAACTATTCTGGGTTGGAGGATCCACATTCCACACCTGGCTGGACTAGAGAGTGAGCGCATACATCAAAAACTATTAAACCAGCTATGGTGGCTCAGACCCGAAATCCCAGCTTGTAGAAGGCCAAGGCTGGAGAGCGAAAAGTTCAAGACCTGTGAGCTACATGGTGAGTTCCAGGCCAGCCTGGGCTACATGAGACCCTGACTCAAAGAAATTAGGAAAGACAAAACAGAACATGGAGCCAGAGAGATGGCTCAGTGGTTAAGGGCACGAGCTGTCCTTGCAGAGGACCTTCTGGTCTCCTTGGGCACCGGGAACATAGATGTAGGTAAACACTAGTGTGCATGAAACAAAAATCATTTCTTAAAGGGTTGAGAATATAGCCCAGTGGTAGGGTGCTCGCACACGCCCTGGGTTCAGTCCCTAGCGCTGAAGTGGGGTGAAAATGCTGCCAATCTGAGCAGCTTCCTAAGCTGCTAGTCACGTATCACCCTTCCCCCAAATACGAATGCCAGGACACCTGTAGAGCCCAAGGTCGGCAAAGTAGGGCCAAAGCCACCCTGGCCAAGGCACTGACCAAAGTCTATATTTGGGTGAGTCTCCCCCACAGCATGGAAAAACATCCACAGACAGGAAACAAAGCTACGGCATCTAAGGAGTCGGGTGTCCAGTTCAGAGAGCTTGGCTCTGTTGCTTTCTAGCACAAGCTTACACACACACACACACACACACACACACACACACACAGAGGCTGAAAGATCCTACAGGGCATGAACATCACAGCAGCATGGTGAGGGATACCACCCAGGCGGGCATCCCAGCTGTCAGCAGGCCAGCTCTTCCATCCAGGCGCCTAGCTGCAGAGGGCACCGCTGGAGAGCCCTGCAGAGCCATGCCTGTGCACTGGAGTATTTACACACGGCTCTGCTTAGTGAGGCTTCAAGGCGCCACAGATAAGACTATTTAATAAAGGTGGCGGGAGAATTCACCACTCACTTCCACGTGGGAACATTCCACAAACGCCAGTCACTTGGTGCCTCCTTACATCCTAGCACCTCGGTGTTCTCCTCAGAACACCCATGAAGTGCTATACTACTGTACAATCTGAAAACGACCTGACGAATCCGGGCAACCGGAGCACCGGACAGATGAGCCCAGCTTTACTAAGGTCCTGTGCAAGTCCTCTGGCTGTGAGCCCAGGCCTGAGCGACGCAGAGGACCCAGCCCAGGCTGCGCACCCACCGCATACCTATCAGCTCTCTTTTTCCCGTCTAATTTCATAGAAGAGGAAACTGAGGTACAGAGACTTTCAGTGATCTCCATAGTGCCCCACAATGAGCCTCGGGACCTCTGCACCCAGGCTTTGAGTTGTTGGGTCCCTCTGTTTTCTTGAATCTTTGCTGAGGCAGTTATATCACGCCACATACTAGGCTAAATGCTGTGCACTGGCATTCCATTTAACTCACAAACACTACTGTGCAGTGCACACCATTACTGACCTCTCTCTCTCTCTCTCTCTCTCTCTCTCTCTCTCTCTCTCTCTCCCTCTCTC
>NC_034607.1:13250345-13268858 GCF_900095145.1 Mus pahari | reverse complement strand
TTTTTTTTTTTTTTAACTTATTTTATTAGACATTTTCTTCATTTACATTTCAAATGCTATCCCAAATGTCCCCTCTACCCTCCCATCTCCACAACTCTTAACAAACTCTAGTTCCTTCAAGAACACTGACATTTTCCAGGTGTGGCACATGCCCTCGATCCCAGCACTCAGGAAGCCCAGGCACAGTTTGAGGTCGGCCTGGTGTACATACCAAGTTCCAGGACAGCCAGGGGACCACAGATAGACCTCAAAAACCAAAACAACCCTGACACTGACACTACATGTCCACTTGGATCACAGGCACCTCACTGCCTGCTGAGGGACTTGAAATACCAGGTGAGGAGGCCCCCTTTCAGTCTGACCTAAGGCTCAGCTGTGTCCTGTGCTGCGATTACACCCAGTACCTTGACCATGTCTGGAGTCTCAGTGACTTCTTAGCCCCCATCTAAGATCTAAAGACAACCTGTGGTGTAGGGAGCAAAAGAGCTCATGCTCTATGTATAACTAAGAGAAGGTACAACCCACCACATCTCTGATGGGCAGCCAGGCTGTGCCTCAAACCCCAACCAAGCTGTGCCCTCCAACACCAGCAGGCCCTCAGGCCCACTCCCAGACAAAAGGGACTCCCTGGCAATTCAAGATGAATTGAACGCAGCCCACATTATTGATCCTGGGGTCATAGGAACCTCACCTCTGCACTGGACTCTTAGACTCCTTGCAACTTACTACCCCAAATTCAGAAACGTAGGACACCTCAGATGACCAATGGAAGGCAGGAATTTTGTGCTCACCCTTGAGCACAGGGGCCATTCCTACAGAGAAGACTTCAACTTTTTTTGTGTGATAGGGTTTATCTATGTAGCCTTGGCTGTCCTAGAACTCACAGAGATCGGCCTGTCTCTGTCTCCGAGCACTGGGATTAAGGTGCACGTTACCACTGCTCAGCTTCAACTTTCTTTTTTTTTTTAAATAAAGATACAAGCTTTTATTTTTCTTTTTTTTCTTTTTTTTTTTTGGTTTTTCTTTTTTTTTTTTAAAGATTTATTTATTTATTTATTATATGTGAGTACACTGTAACTCTATCTTCAGACACTCCAGAAGAGGGAGTCAGATCTTGTTACAGATGGTTATGAGCCACCATGTGGTTGCTGGGATTTGAACTCCAGACCTTCGGAAGAGCAGTCGGGTGCTCTTACCCACTGAGCCATCTCACCAGCCCCAGCTTCAACTTTCTAAGGAAAAAGTCCATAATTACTTTCAGTTTCTAAGGTATCTGGTCCTGACTGTGACCTCTGACCTCAACCGCAGCAGACTTAGCAGTGAAGAGACATCAGTATGCACTGCTGTGGCCTGAAGGCACAGTCGCAGACACTCACCTGCTTTTCCCACACTAGGAAAAGATCTCAGGTCTTGAAAAACAGTAGGAGAGCAATAAATAAGTTAGGTGCCCCCACACACACTAGTGAGACACAGGGTCTTCATAGGGAACCAACCCTTCTAAGGGTCCCCTGGAGCCAAGAGGGTGCTAGTGGGTGGGGAAGCCCATGCTTTGTCTGCAAGGCCCTGGAAGTATGACCCAGTGTAGCGTGAACACTTCCCATCACTAAATAACCACTTCGGATGGGGAGGGGTGTGCTATGGGACAGCAAGGAAGTTCAGAGAAACTCTTAACAGGCCTTTGTGTTATCTGCTAGCAAGAGTTCACCCTGCACAAAGGCTCTGAGGCTTGGAAGACTCTGGCACACAAAATGCTGTCTCTTTCTTAGCCTTGTTTGCCCAGATGGTCCTCAGCATTTCTTCGATGACACTCATTTAGACAAAGCCAGGTTACCGGGAAGATTCCAGTGCGGAGGTGGCCTTTCCTGTGACTTCCTGGTCAACTCAGAGTATTATCTTCCCGTTTCAGAGTGCGGATCAAAGGGCAGGGCTGAGATGATCTCATCCATGAGAAGCATGCCCCTTTCCCATCTTGGTTAAGTTCCATCATGCTGCAGGAACACCGAGAGCACGGATTTCACAGTGCGAGGCATGCACTAGGCTCATCCATACCCATCCCACTGGATGCATGCTCCGTGGGGCAGAGACCACTCCCTGCCTTGCTTAGTTAGTGCTCTAGGGTGGAGAGCAGCTACTGACACATGGCTACAGCTAAGGGACTGTCAGGTAGAACCCAGAGTGTCCATGTGTGTGTGTTTTAACCTCTCTCTCTCTCTCTCTCTCTCTCTCTCTCTCTCTCTCTCTCTCTCTCTCGTTTTGTTTTGAGACAGGGTTCCTCTGTGTAGCCCTGGCTGTCCTGGAACTCACTCTGTAGGCCAGGCTGACCTCGAACTCAGAGATCCGCCTGCCTCTGCCTCCTGAGTGTTGGTATTAAAGGCGTGCGCCACCATGCCTGGCTTGACTTTTTCTCTCAGGCTTCTGATGTCTTAGAGAAGTAGTTTTCAACCTACGGGGTCATGACCTCTCTGGGGACAAATGATTTTTTTCATAGGGTCGCCTAAGACCATGGGAAGACACAGACATTTACATTACAATTCATCACAGTAGCAAAACCACAGTTAGGAAGTAGCAATAAAAATAATTTTTTTTTTCAAGGCAGGGTTTCTCTGTGTAGCCCTGGCTGTCCTGGAACTCACTCTGTAGACCAGGCTGGCCTCGAACTCAGAAATTCACCTGCCTCTGCCTCCCAAGTGCTGGGATTAAAGGTGTGCGCCACCACTGCCCAGCTAATAAAAATAATTTTATGGTTGAGGGTCACCACAACATGAGGGTCACAGCATTGGGAAAGTTGGGAACCAGTGCTTTGGAGGGTTCTTCTGTGTTAGGTCTGGTGGATTTTTGCTACTTTTCATACCTAGGGCTAGAAGAACAATCCGGGAAGCACCTACGCTTGGTGTGCTTTGGGGGCGGGGAGAGCACTGTTACCTGAGGTTATTTATTTATTATCATGTATACGTTTATTATCGTGTATACGTCATGTAGAGGGCAACTGTGGAGTCAGAGCTCTCCTTCCACCTTTACTGGTTCTGGGAAGCAGCCTCGGGTTCTCACACGCGTGCGGAAGAATGCTGCTGCCTAGCGGAGCCATCTTTTGCAGGTATCACTTGGGGTTTGAACTTCAGTTACAAAGTAACCAACAAAGTAACCAGCCTCTAGCTACACAATTCTGCAGCAGAGCCAGCATCACAGACCTATATATACATTGTTTCCAGGGCGCATTCTCTGGAGCAAGGAAGCCAAGGAGAGTCACCTTTAGCCTGGGAATTCTTTTTGTGTGTGTGTGTGTGTGTGTGTGTGTGTGTGTTTTAATATATATTTATTATATGTAAGTGCACTATAGCTGTCTTCAGACACCCCAGAAGAGGGCATTTTGATTTCATTACGGATGGTTTTGAGCCATCATGTGGTTGCTGGGATTTGAACTCACAACCTTTGGAAGAGCAGTCAGTGCTCTTAACCGCTGAGCCATCTCTCTCTGGCCCCTAGCCTGGGAATTCTTAAACCAGCTTCATTTTACAGGGTAAGATCCTGTCTCCAAAATCAAACCAATACATCACCTTAAACAGCAAAAAGCAAAGGCCTGGCCACTTTGAAGACCACCATCCTCCCATACAAACCCTTCCCTTCATTTTGGCCCAACAAATACTCCTATTTGTTGCTTAAACACTTGTTATTGTCTCCCCACTGGCTCATCCTCTTTCAGGAGTTTATTTTGTATATATAGTTTAATCTCACATAAGTCTAACATGTTGCAATTCTCAAAGTATCCTCGCCAGAGCACCCTCTTTGATGATTTCATTCCTTTGGAGCCTTTGGAAACAGAAAAACAAATGAGAATAGGCACTTGCCTGAAGGAGGCTGGCCCAGTGAGGACTTACAGCATTTTGCAGGTGGAGAAATGAAATCCGAAATGGTACTACTGCTTGTCACCCCACAAAGGTTATAAGGCAACCAAGTTCAGACCAGAGCTCAAACTTGCTCCTACTCTAGTAGGGCTGGGGTATGGTTCAAATGTAGTTCTACCCACTGAAAACGTCACCAAAAACAAATACAAGTTCAAAGCAGCCTAGGCTACATGAAACTGTCAAAAAGTAAAGAAAACAAACAGCGATGCAGGGCAGTGGTGGCACACGCCTTTAATCCCAGCACTTGGGAGGCAGAGGCAGGCGAATTTCTGAGTTCAGGGCCAGCCTGGTCTACAGAGTGAGTTCCAGGACAGCCAGGGCTACACAGAGAAACCCTGTCTTGATAAACAAACAAACAAACAAACAAACAAACCGCAAATCAACCAAGGTCAGGTGTGGTGGGTCATTCCTATAATAACAGCATTTGGGAGGCAGAGGCAAGTGGCTCTATGTGAGTTCAAGACCAGCCTGGTCTACATATTGAATTCCAGGCTAGCCAGGCTTACATAGTAAGATCCTGTCAATAATAATAATAATATACCACACCCAGCACAGCCCAAGGCAAAGCAGAGGCCAGTTTGCCTCACCTGCCCGGGTGGGAGCTTTCCCTGAATCATTACCAATGAGCAGAGCTCCCTTTAACCACATGAAGATCAGTTTCTACCACAGCTGCCACTGAACTTTTCTCAACTTGATGCACAGTTTTTACCTTATGTTTAACTTAATGATGGCAGTGGCAAGGACCCAGGAATAAGATGTCAGGTAGCCAGAGGAATGCAGGACAGCAAGGTTAGAACTGAAGAGGAAATGCTACTGGCGGGACTCATCTCTCAGCGCCAGCCTCTCCTCGCTGAGAAGTCTGTGACCTTTAAATCACTTCTCCGTGTCTCAGTGAATCGTGGACAAACAGGGGTCATTGGGAATTGTAAAGCCACTATGTTATCAAAGTGCTTTAGCTTCGTTTAGGGGACTCTGGTCAGTCGGGGAATCCTCTAGTTTACAGCTGGTTTCCCGTGCTCAGGGCAGGGAGAGTGGCCTCACTCCTTTATCACAAGGCTCTCCCTCCTCCCTAGAAAAATCACACAGTTCTCCAAGTCTTCTCAGCTTAGAAGAGACACAAGAAAGCGCTTCCTGACCTTCTGAGGACATACACGATTTTTAAGAGTGTTTGGGGGGGGACCTCCTTCCCAATTTCCCTACTGACACCTCCTCTGGGCCCGCACATTTTGTGACCCAGAACAACACTGTGAGCCCTGAGTCACAGTCCTTTCTTGAACACTGACTATAATGGTCAGCACACCTATAAAATTATACCAGATAAACTGAAGTGGGGTGGGGTGGTGCGCACATCTAATCCCAGCACTTTGGAGGTAGAAGCAGAAGGATCTTGGATCTCACATAAACAGACAAACCTAAAAATACAGGCTTCTTGAGGCCTTCCCAAGCCCCCATAGAACCAAGTAACATAAACAATGGGAAAATACATTTGGGTAGGTCCACATGAGACAGTGGACATCACTGTCCACAACAGAGGAGCAGATCAAGACAATCTTTAAAGGACTTTTTCATTAATCCCAGCACTTGGGAGACAGAGGCAGACAGACCTCTGAGTTCGAGGCCAGCCTGGTCTACCAAGTGAGTTCCTGGACAGCCAGGGCTACACAGAGAAACCCTGTCTCAAAAAAATAAAAAAAAAACAAAAACAAACAAACAAGAGTAAAACAAAACAAAAAACACATAGAAAAATAAAATAAATAAATAAATAAATGTAGCTTTTAGTGAAAAAGGATCTTCTATATAATGTTTTATATAAAAGAAGTTATCCATTTTACCCACAGGGGTTCTTGGATGTGTCTTTCCTGTAGGAAAATTACAGTCTCCTGCCACCACTCAGCCCACAGTGACAGCCCCAGGCAGTCCACATCGACAGCCGCCCCACCATCTTCTTCTTCTTCTTACCACCACCAAATCCTCAAGGTTGGGGAATTTGTATGTTTGGTTTGATTTGTTGAGACATGGTGTCAGGCAATCTCAAGTTGGCCTTACACACCCCAAGCAGCTAAGGATGGCCTTGAACAGCTACCTACATCTAGGATTCCGGGCAAGCCCCACTGATGGCCAATTCCAATGTGTTCATTACTAGTACTACCAACTGCATCTTCAGAGGATTTAACTGACTGAAAACTCAAGCTGAGGAAAGCAAGAGGTATACAAGAGATCAATACTTTCCCAAACTTTTCTACAACGCACAGAAACAGTAGAAGACACCTAATATATTCCCATGCCCTTGTGTCCCAAGACAGAACACCTACTGTAAGCAAGACACACACACACACACACACACACACACACACACACTGGCCATGATCTACTAAACTGATTTTCAAGCCACTCATGGGAGTGTCTGAAAGACACTTCAACAGACCAAATCTTAGAGCTACAAAACCCCAGCTACAAAACGAGCAGCTGGATAGCCACATACAGCAGCCACACTGACCAGGATGGTAGTGTCCAGTCGTGACGCAAGACCCTCCCTGGGTGAAACTATTTCCCAAGTAACCCAAGGTGATCCCGTCTCAGCTCTTGGGACCGCTACACAATCAGTTCCTTAACGTCTCAGCGTGTAAAGCTCTCTTACTGCGTACAGACCTCGAAATCTAACAGGTGGTATCTGTCCTGTCTTTGTATTCCTGATGTGTGGTGACATCCAGGAAAGGGGCGTTCCGCCTCTCCATCTCTCCAGTCTTTACCCCACCCCACCCCCACCCCCACTAGGAAAGAGGTCTTTGGTGAACTGAGAAAACAGGGAATCCCCGGGGCAAAAGGAGTCATTCAGCCTGACAGAAGCGAAAGCAAGGACTCCCTCTTTACACCACAGAAGTTTCTAGCAAACTCATCTCCAGACCCAGCAGGAGAGAGAAGCAGATAAAACTGCAGGAGACGCATGAGAGCAACAGGCCTGAGCCACTTAACCCAGGCTAGATCGCAGCCCCCATTCCCCGAGGCGCTACATCCAGAACCTGGATAAGCAGGTGGGCGCATCGGGGGCGCGTGGGAGGCGCGGACCCCGAAGCCCTTGGCAAAGAGAAGACGAGAGGGTCCAGATCTGAGGCCTCGCGAAGGGTGAGCACCCTTCTCACTTGCCTCTGGGTTTCCAGTATGGCCTGTCCTCACCCCTCCCCGACAGCGCTCCCCCTATTACAGAGAAGAAACCGGGAGAAGCAGCGCGAGGGGAGCGAGGTGTCCCCCCTGAACCCCCACCGTACCGCGTTGACAGCCTGGGAATCTCCCGCCACGGACCCCCTCTCGGCAAGGCTCCGCCCCGCACGCTGCGCCTGCGCGCCAGGGGGGTGTGCTCCGTGAGTGCGCGCGCACTTTCTACGTGTGCGGCGTGGGGGCGGGTCCTGCGGGAGCCCCGCCCTCGGCCCCCCCTCCCTCCTCCTGCTCCCCCTCCCCCAAGCGCTGCCGCGGCCGCCGCAGGAGCCCAGAGCTCTAGCCGCCCGGCGACTCCCCCTCCCCCTCCCCAGCCCCGCCCCGCCCGGAGCCGGGGCTCCCGAGTCGGAGCCGAGTCTGCGCCTAGGGGTGAGTACGCGGACCCCCTCCCCAGCACCCCTTACTTGGCTCATAGGATCTCACCACCACCCCAAGAAAGGGAAAAAAAAAAAAAAAAAAAAAAAAAAAAATAAGCACCCGGACTCAGCTGCGCGTCCCCTCCCTTCCACCTCCTGCGGGACCCAGAGGTGCCCGGGCCCCACGGGACTCAACAGAGGCACGCTTTGTCCCCAAACCCGCACCGTCCCTGCCAGATGTGAGTCCTCCCACCCCTGTCGGGGCTCCAGATGTGCGCCGTCCTCTGCCCCCGCCCCGCCAGAATATCCCAAGGCGTGGGACCCCTGCGTCCCGGCCCTCGAGTGCCACTCTAGTTCCACCTGCTCAGTCCAGGTGTGCGGCCCCTGCGCGGCCCTCCTCGGGTCCCAGCTGCTCCCCAGCCGCCGGCGCCGATGAAGGGAACCACCCGCCTCCGCCCCCGAGTTTTGCATTCTAGGGTCGCCAAGTCCGATGCCTTCGGTCTCGGTCTCTCTCTCTCTCTCTTTTTTATTATTCTTTTTCTTGTTGCTGGGGACGAAGCCGACCTCAAGCAAGGGGTTCAGGCTTGGGCAAAGGGCAGGGCTCGAGGGTGCTAGCACCTGACGGGTGGCTGCCCTAGCCCTGGTGGGGACTGATCTGCCGGCTAGAGAGGGCGGCCGGCCCGGGGAGCATGTCCTCTCCTGCGCCCCACACAGAGCAGTTCATTCATGAGCCGCCCGGGCCTGCGTTGGAGGGTGCGGTGGGGAGAAGATTCAGACGCGAATCCGGAGTAGGCAAAGGCCCTATTGAGGGGGAGGGGGCGCGCTTTGTCCCTCCCGGCCGTCTTGACCGCCTGGTGCGGACTGTCCCAAAGCTTGTCGTTGTGTTGCTCAGAAAAAGCAAGGATGCCCAGGAAGTGGGGAAGAGAGGTCAGAGGGGCTGGTTGCCCTTGGAGCTTTGCGCTGCCACCCGCCTTGGTCCCCTGATCGGAAGTCTGGCGGCCCGTTGCTCAGAGGGGATTGGGGCTCTGCTCCCTACCTAGTACCACTCCCTGACCCTGAACCTCCTCCCTGTCTGCAGTAGTCTGGGGTGAATGAGATTGTACCCAACACCTCCTGAAGAGGGGCCCACAGCCCTCTGCCTTCCAGATATAAGAGAGAGGGGAAGGGGAGTGGCTGCCAGGCTCAGGTGGTGGGTATGTTGGCAGCACCTTTGTCCTCCCGGGTACCAGAGGGTCTACGTCCTGGCATGTACCAGGTAGCACATGCTGGGGCCTGCTGTTGAAGTCTTGGCCAGGGAGTGAGCGAGTAGGTGGGTGGGGATGTTTTGAGGCAGAAGACGGTGATAAGTAGTGAAGAACCCCTTTTTGGCATCGGTACAAATTCCTTCCAAGTACAGCAGAGTAACAGAAAACCGGGTTCAAATCCCAGCTCTGTTGTTCTTTGAGCTGTGCGACCTTGGCAAGTTACTTAATCCATCTGAACCTCCGTGTCTATTTACAAGTGTGATTAGTTACTACCACCTCCTTCCGAGGCGCACCTTTGGGATCCAATAGTTTAGTGCAGGTAAATAGCCTGGCACTCTGCCTGACAGATGATCGATTATAATGGGTTCACATCTCTGAACTTCCTGACCTATCAGTATCCTCCGGAGTCCCACCCCACCCTCTGCAGGTGCATGGGGGTACATTCTGGGACTTGGTGAGAGTCCCTACCTAATACAGAGGAAGCCTCCCTACCCCCTGCCCTCCTCCACTGAGGAGTTCCTATTCTCTTCCTTTCATGAAATTATATGCTTTATTTTGGTCTTAACCAGCCTTCCTCAACTAAAGCAACCTCTTGGAGTCTATATCTTATTTTTTTTTAAAGATTTATTTATTTATTATATGTAAGTACACTGTGGCTGTGTTCAGACACTCCGGAAGAGGGCATCAGATCTTGTTACGGATGGTTGTGAGCCACCATGTGGTTGCTGGGATTTGAACTCTGGACCTCCGGAAGAGCAGTCGGGTGCTCTTACCCACTGAGCCATCTCGCCAGCCCCTATATCTTATTAATAACTGCTTTTTTTGTGTTTTATGTTGTTTGAGATTGGGCTGTCATTTAGCCCAGGCTGGCCTTGAACTCCTAATCTTCCTGCCTTCATCTTCCAAGTGCATGCTTGCCTTCCACAGCTGGTCCTTTCTAGTGGTGGTTTTTGTTTGTTTTGCTTGCTTGCTTATTTTAAGAGCTGTGGACTAGAGTTTTGGTGGTTTGTGTTGTTTTGTTTTGTTTTTAATTTTATTAAATCTTTTAAGCAGCTGCAGGGTTGAATTGTCTCCATTTTATAGGTGAAGGCCCTGAGCTGGTTAAGCACCCTTTCCAGAATAAAAACCAAGTGTGCTTCATCTTAGGGCTCTTGGTCCTCTTCCCCTGCTTCAGAGCTTGAACCCACAAACCCCACCCGTGAGTCAGGGATCGGCTCCAGGCAAGACGAAAGGCAAACCTGTAGATTTAGGGCCTGGCCTTCCTCAGAGCTGGTGCTGACAGCCCTCCGAGCCTGCGAGTGGAGGAGCACTATTGACAGGAGCAGCCCATCTCTGGATCTGTCACAGACTGCTGTGTGACCTTCCCCAAGTTATTTGCCATCTCTGTGCCTCAGTGGCCTGTTGGGGTTGTGAGGGGTGGCAAATAGCAACATTTGCAGAGTGCTTAGTGAAGTAATACGGGGGACAGAGTAAAAGCAAGCCAGGCAGGTGTGGTGGAGCTTAGTCGTGTCTTGACTTGGAGTCAAGCCTAGGCTATATAGCTAGATCCTGAAGAGATGGGGGAGGGAGCCACCTAGAGATACAATGATACACTTTTGCCTTTCTCTGAGTTCCACCACAGCCAAGCAAAACCTTTGGTATTTGTTACAGATTGGAAGACCCAGGTCCAGATGGCATACTAAGAGTTAACTTCTTATTCACTGGCTTTGTAAGAACTCAAAGAAGCCCTAAACTCTACAAGGAAAACAAACAAACAAAAACTTCTAACCTACAACACAGTTTTGATTAGTGAAATGACAACCTTGATCTGGGTTAAGCTAAAATTCGCCCCACCCCATCCCTATACAATACCAACTTCAGTATCCAACTAGAGAAATGGGCTCACAGCTGGCTGGGTATGTCTAGATTGGGAGAACCTTCGCCTGCTCCTCCTATCCTTCAGCTCCCCAGTGCTAGGCTGGATTTGAAAGCAGCTGCCCTGAATGACACAGCCCAGCAACCCCACCCCTACAGTTGGAGAACTTAGCCTGTCAACCGGCAAAACTACCAGCCCAGCTCCACCTCTTACCTATCCCGTGACCTTGCCTGGCTCCACTCCCTTCTCTGGTCCCTGTTTCCTTCCTGTGGATGGGTGATCTGGGTGTGCCTTGCTCGCCTTGGGTGCAGGGGAGGATCTGTGTATTCCATCCTGGGGAACTCTCACCCACAGTAACAGAGCCACATCTTGTAGAAGCTCCCAGAGTGTCCCATCTTCCTTCAGAGTAGGGAAGACGGGAACAGGAGGATGCCATTGAAAGGGTTTGGACAAGGGGTGAGAACAGGCACTGAAGTTCCTGGAGTTCAGAGAAGTTAGGACTGGAGATATAGCATGGTTAATAACATGCTTACTTAGCATGCGTGAAACCCTAGGTTGGATTTCCAGCACTTGGGAAGTAGAGACAGAAGTTTAAGGTCATCCACAGCTTCATAACAAGAGTAAAGCCAGTCTGCAATATATGAGACCTTGTCTCAAAGAAAAAAAATGTGGGGGATTTATACACCGAGACACAGACAGACAGACAGACAGACAGACAGACACACACACACACACACACACTCCTCCATTCAGAGACCACAAGTTCCTTTATTTTTGCACACAATCATGTAGTTATCTAGCATCCTGTGCGGACAGACACACATATGACCACATTTACATATCTGAACATATGTCTGGACTGGACTGCTCTTGTATTCACTGGCCCAAGAACAAATAATAAGCATTTTATTTATGCAACATCCGTATATGCAGAGGATTGTAAGTCGGAGATCAGCCTAGGCTACATAAGGAGACCTTGGTGAGAGATAGAGACAGCGCCCCTTCCTCCATGGTGGATACATTGTTACCTCTCTAGGAGAGCCATCCTGGTGTTTTTTTTTATTACAGACTGGAAGAGAGAGGCCAGGTTACACCTTCATCTGTTCTAGACCTATCAGCAAAGCACGGTTGTGTTCTGAGAAGGGTCCCAGCTTAGGTAGAAGTTGACTTAGGTTTGAATTCCAGCTTCTATCATTTTATTGGCAGTGAGACCTTGTGGGAAAGTACTTAGCCTTTCTGAGCCCTGTACTCACATCTTCAAATGACAGGATGTTTGAGGGTTAAATGTGGTCATGTATGTTATTCTTTTGTTTTAAAAGATTTAGTATTTATTTCATGTGTAGGAGTGTTTTGCCTGCGCGTGTCTGTGTACCATGTGGGTGCAATACCAGCGGAGGCCAGAAGAGGGTGTCAGTTCTGGAGCTGGAGTTCACAGTTGTTAGCGGCCCTGTGGGCCCTGGGAATTGAATCCTTGTCTTCAAGAGAAGCCAGTGCTGCATCTGCTGAGCTACCGCTGGAGCCCCATATATTGTTATTCTTAAAACAATGGACACTAGATAACTAGTACATGCTACAGTGATTAAACTCATGTGTTTTTTAAAGGCAGCTCTGGGCCAGAAAAAGGAGCCTGTATAACATATGCAGGGAGTTATTCTCTGCTCTGCTCTGAAGCAGGCTTTGCAAAGACTCCTTTGGACCAAAAGAAACACACAAACAATGCCCACATCCTCGCAGAGCGCTTCTGGCTCCTGCCCTGAGTGATTGGATGTTTGAATGGGAAGAGGGGACCCCAGAGGTGCTAGGTCACCCTAGGGGGCTAAGGGACAGACAGTTGCTTCCAACCTGCTGGTTACCTCTTCTAGATTTGTTGTTATCTCTCTCTGTCTGGTTGCCTTTCTTCCCTAGGGACCCTACCCCAGGCAGACTGTCCATGTTGTCAGCAGAAGGGGCCCCCAGGGGCCCCTGAGTAGGGCCGGGGGGAGCTCTGCTGCTGTGGTAGCTGTCTCTGCTGCAGCCACACTGCTTCAGCCTGGGGACCTCCCCAGGGCCCTGCTCAGCTTTGTCCCCAAACCGTTCCAGAGCCCAGGGCTCCAACTGGCTTCCCCCTCCCTCCTCTCCTGCCCTTCATCCACTCAGGGCACAAAGGCTGTGGCAGGGCACCAGGCAGGCACCGGGCAAGACAGTAGTACAGTGGTTGCTGGGGGCCTTTAGAGGCCTCGCCCACTCTTCCCTCCCTTTTGCCAATGGAAAAGCTGGCTGGAGGGCACAGCATTCCCAGCCTGCTCTGCTCCATAGACAGAAGCACGGCATTCTGGGAGTTGTAGTCCTTACACCCCTCTGTTGTCCCCCTATACAGCTAGTTGGAGAGAAGGGAGGAGAGCTGGGCTGGAAATGTGATGGAGAGAAGCAGGTATGGCAGGGCCCAGCGTGGTGACACAGACCCTGACGTTTGGCTCGTTTACCTGCCTTCCAGCGCAGTGCTCTGCTCCGAGGACACAGGAGCAGCTCTGATGCTGAACATCTGTTTAGAAGGTGGTTATGTGGAGGAGGTTAACAGAATTAAAAACTCTAAGCACATTTGATCATTCTGGTTCTCTTTTCATATTTTTCGCTTGAACTTTTCCAAAATGCAGAGAAGTCCCCCCCCCCTTTTAATTCTTCACTCATTTATTATAGTCAAAGATTGGATTTAGGGCTTCTTCTGAGAAGACCAGAATGTTGGCTCTGGACTCTTATTCTCTGGCATAGAGACAGACAGGTCTCTACCCATCATTTTAAAATTTATTTCCATTGCTTTATGTGTATGACTGTTTTGTCTGCGTACATACATATATACGTGTGTGCAGCACATGCATGCCTGGTGCCTGCAGAGATCAGAAGAAGGCATCCTATCCCCTGGAACTGAAATTATGATGTCTGCGAGCCTCCATGTGGGTGCTGGGAACCCAACCCAAGACCCCTGGAAGGGCGGCGAAGCTTTTAACTGCAGAATCATCTCTTCAGTGTCCACCCCCTCCTCATTTCTCAGGCTTAAGAGAGATTCTAAGTTGGGGGTGATGCTGGGGTTAGGGTCAGGGTGCGCTGCCCTAACCTAGAGTAGAGTCATAGCCAGAGGGCCGTGATGTCAATCCATATGACACACTCCTGTGTCTCGTGAGCAATGCCACCCACTGAGGCAGCTGGTCAACCCTCCCTGTACCCACCTTGCCAGACCACGGTGGGTAGGGGATGAACCCAGCTGACTGACTTGCCCTCTGCCCAGGAGGACCATGCGGCACTAGCAGCCATGCTGCCGTTCTTGCTGGCCACACTGGGCACCGCGGCCCTCAACAGCAGCAACCCGAAGGACTACTGCTACAGTGCCAGGATCCGCAGCACTGTCCTACAGGGCCTGCCCTTTGGGGGCGTCCCCACCGTGCTGGCTCTGGACTTCATGTGCTTTCTTGTGAGTGACCTCATACTATCCCTGACCCTTGACACCCAGACCCAGGATATCCCCTGCAGAGATCCTCCACCTCTCCCAGACCCAACCAAGAAAGCCAGATTGCCGCTTCCCAACTTCCGTCCCTTTATCTAAGCCACGGTGATTCCTTTTAAGTTAAGGTTCTGACCCCTGGCTGCTCCCCCTTTTGCCTTCAGGCCCTGCTGTTCTTATTCTCAATCCTCCGGAAGGTGGCCTGGGACTACGGGCGGCTGGCCTTGGTGACAGATGCAGACAGGTAAGAAAGAGCCCGAGCCTGTCCCCCTCCGCTCGGCACACAAACATCACGCTCCACGTTGCCTCTGGGAAACGCCAGCCTTCTTCCGTCCCCTCTGTTGGGGGATGGAGAGGAACCAGTAGACCCTGGGCCAACACGGGATGGTGTGAGGACCTTTAGTTGGGCCTCTGTCCCACACCGGTCCCCCAGGGACTCTCATCTGCTGCACCTAACCCTTTCTGTTCTCTGTCCCCAGGCTTCGCCGGCAGGAGAGGGAGCGAGTGGAACAGGAATAGTATGTGGGGCATCAGCCCCCTCATCCACACTAAACCTGCTTTCCTTTTTTTTCTTCTTTTTCACGCTTCATCTCTTCTCTTCACGCCAGTTGTTGGGTTTTCTCTTTTGCAGTTCTTTCCTCTGCAGGCTCATGCATCAGATTAACGCAGGTGGTGGTGCTTTGCTGAGCAAGGGGCGCCTCAACTTGTCTCTGCCCCATCCTGGTTCAGTTCCTTCTCTTAGGTTCCCTGCCTGAGAAAATCCCCTCTGTGTGCACCCCTGCATGCTTAGCCTTCACTGGCAGAGGGCGAAGGACCGCCCTCTGGGAACTCCCTAGACAATCCCCAGCACAGTGATGCAGAGACAAGATCGGGTGTCACCAACAGCTTCCTAGCCCCTAACAGCTAGTTCTTCATATTTCAGGCTTCCTTGCTCAAAGAGCTCCCCCCCCCCCCAATTTGTGGCCTTTTTGACTCCTTGTGGTCTCTGTCTGTAGGACTGGAGTTGGAGCCGTGGCAGCTAATGGCTTGGGGGCAATGGGAGGGGAGGGTCCTGCCCGAGAGACATCTTCCAGTCTTGCTACCCCTATGGGTTCTTCTTGTCCCCCGCTTTCCTTCGCTTCCCTTTTGCTTTGGGGGTAAAACTGTTTCTGTTGCCCACCTCCCACTCCCCCTGCTGGTCATCTTTGGAACTGCAGGGACCTCTAACATCTTGCTTCCACCTCTATTCTGGGCCGTGATGAAGACACCCCTCTCAAATAAGGCCCACCCCACTCACCAGTGATCCCTAAAGCAGGCGTGTTCGAGAGAGGCGTGGGTAGGGGGAGATCACTCTTGCTTCAGCCTCTGCGCTTTCTGTGCCTTCTTTAGCCCCTCTGAGTGCTCATAGCTGGCCCTCTGAGGCCCACACGCCCCCTCTCACCTGCCTCTGCTCTGTCTCCCCACCCCACCCCCAGTGTGGCATCAGCTATGCATGGGGACAGTCACGACCGGTATGAGCGTCTCACCTCCGTCTCCAGCTCTGTCGACTTTGACCAAAGGGACAATGTGAGTGTCCTCCTTTTGATTTCCTTGGGTACACAGCCGTAAGGTCAGGGACATTAGTGTGGACTTCTCAGCAGAGGGAGTGACATGCTAAGGTTCAGGGGACACCAGCAGGCCTAGAGCTCCTGTGGCACAGGCCGGGAGCTTCTAACATTTGTCTATTACAAACTTTGTCCGCTATTGATTAAAAATCCTTTTTTTTTTTTTTAATATGGCTTTAGAAACTGTAATGAGCCTTGAAGGTCTGTGCAATAAAACTTAGACACCATTGATTAAAGCTCTCCTTTTCTTTGAATGTGGTTTTAGAAATTATAATAAGCCTTGAGGGTCTATGCAATAAGACTCAGACACCATCATGTTACACAGAGCTTGCAGGCTGGTGTCCATGCACACAGGGACACGCTGCCTTGCTGGGGGTTAATGCTGACTGAGCAGCTCCTTCAAACCTGATGGGCCACAGCAGTCCCCAGACCCTCTTTCCATCAGATCAGGTGCACAGAAGTTTCCTGCCTGGTCCCAGGCAGAATGCTAATCCTCACACCCTGGGGTGGCCCTGGTCAGCCCCATTTGGGCTGGGGCTCCTGCAGCAGCCTTAGCAGAGATGCCCGTCAGCTTCCTGAGACTCCCAGAGTACATGACAAGGTACCCCTGCCAGACAGAGGTGTCTGGTGGCCCCCAGACTTGAATGGAGCTCAGGTAACCAGTCTCGCGTCTTGGCCGGAAGGCGCACCCTCCCATCCTGTACTAGAGAGGGACCCTCTGTGGGTAGAAGGTAGTGTGGAATTTCTTTCTAACCATCCACCCACCTGCAGACAGGACTGAGACGAGGACAGGGAGAGACCTGCAGCCCAGGGACCCTCCAAGGTGGACTAGGAGACGGAGTAAAGAGCGTGGGCACCATAGCACACCCCTCTGTTTTTGTTAGCCTTGCTTATTTATTTTTGTAGATTTTTACATTGTGCGTGTGTGTGTGTGTGTGTGTGTGTGTGTATGCATATGCATGCGCGTGCACGTGCGTGTGCACTCCTACTCACCCATACATGAGAAGCAGGAGGATAACACAGCAGCACGTGTGTGAGGTCAGAGGACAGCTTACAGGATGTAGTCGTCCACCTTGGCAGCAAGTGCCTTTGACTTTGCTGAGTGATCCATCTCATCAGCCCTGCTTTTTCTTTTTCTTTAATTAATCTATTTGTATAAGTTTATCATATATGTGCATATGTACGTGGAAATGTGTACGTTGTATGTGTGAAGGTCAGAGGACAACTCTCAGAAACCGACTCTCTCCTTCCACCCTATGGGTCCCTAGGATTGAACTCAGGTTGCCAGGTTTCGCGGCAAGCCCCTGTACCTTCTGAGCCATCCTGGCAGCCTGCAAACTCTTCTCATTCGCTAGAAATTAGGAGATCCCAGTACCTTCCTCGAACCCCATCCCCATCTGGCCCATAGGACCCCAGAGTTTTGTAGTTATGTGCATCTCCAGATTGTGTGTGTGTGTGTGTGTGTGTGTGTGTGTGTGTTTGCACGCGCGCGCATGCGTGCACATGTATACAGGTACACGGGAGGACAGTGGTCACCTTTGACTGTTGTTCCTCAGGCAGTATCAACCTTGGTTTGTTTGGTTGGTTGGTTGGTTGGTTGGTTTGTGTTTATTTAGCCGCCATAATGCATACACACACTCATGCACACACTAAGCTATGTATATGGAGGACAGAAGACGGCTCGGGGACGTCAGTTCTTCCCTTCTACCACGTTAGAGTCCAGAGATCGAGCAGGGACCTGTATGAGTCATTTTGACAGGCTCACTTGGTTCTTCCGAGGCGGGGTTTTTAACTAGGACCTAGGGCTTCCTACTAGGCTAACCTGTCTGACCAATGAACCCCAGAGATCTCTGTCTAGGCCTTCCCTGGTCTGGGAGTGTGTACCACCACACCCTGCTTTGTTTCTGTAAGAACCAGGGATTGAACTCTGGTCCTTTTGCTTGCAAGACAAGCACTTTACTAACTGAGCCATCCCCCCTCGTCCCTACTCATATACTTTCTTTTTTTTTTTTAGTACTAGAGATAGAAGCCAGGGTTTCACTCACTCTAGGCAGAGGCTCTCCCAGACACATCCGTGGTGATCATGGGGTTTTTCTTCAAGTGCAAGGGTTGGTGTAGGGACTGTATCCACGTGATCACAGGCTGGAGATAATTCTGAGAACCTGATAGGTGGAGCTAGGGAAGGCGGGGTCAGGTTGGTAGGCTGGGATCTCCAGTTGTGGTCCCTCTGTTTCCCCAGGGCTTCTGTTCCTGGCTGACAGCCATCTTCAGGATAAAGTAAGTGAATGGTCTATGCACTCTAAAGAGAAAGAAACAGAAACCTCAGCCAAAACCAAGGCCAGCAGCTTGGAAGGCCTTAGGGCTCCTAGCCATTGCGGTACCCTGTGCCCCACTGCAAGAGGCCAGGCAGTGGGGGCCAGCCTCTGCTGAACACCTCCCCCCACCCCGTATGTTTATTCCAACCCACCATCTCCTCTGTAACACCCTGCATGAGGTCAGCCATTCCCTGGTCTACCAGCCCTGGCCACAGCTTGATTGAGAGCAGGGGCCAGAGGCCCCACCTCAGCCTTTGTGCAGCCAGCAGGTGTGGGCAGCAGGCAGAACTCAGGAGATCCAGCCAGAGTCCACAGGCAGGCAGTGAGCGCTGAGAAAGGCAGGAAGTTGGGACAGGTCAGCACTGGGCCCCTAACCACGCTCTGGGCCCATGATCATGGGAGCTCAACCCTGGTAGCCGTAAGGCCCTAGAAGGAGCTGCTGCTACCCACATCCCTCTTCCTCCCATAACATCTGTCCTCCTCCTCCCATAGCATCCCTCCTCCTCCTCCCATAGCATCCCTCCTCCTCCCATAGCATCCCTCCTCCTCCTCCCATAGCATCCCTCCTCC
>NC_034607.1:13247187-13250090 GCF_900095145.1 Mus pahari | reverse complement strand
CCTCCTCCTCCCATAGCATCCCTCCTCCTCCTCCCATAGCATCCCTCCTCCTCCCATAACATCCCTCCTCTTCCCATAGCATCCCTCTTCCTCGCCCCGCCCATTTCTGTTTTCCATCTTCCATTTTTTTGTCTCCAGTCCCAATCTTGCTTTCTCTTTTTTCTCTTGCTCTTCTTTTTGCTGCTACTCTCGGGCTCTGTAGATTCCACCCCTCCTCCTCCTGCTCCTCCTTTTCTTCTTCCTCCTCTTCTTCTTCCTGATCCTCCCTGCTCCCTCCCTAAGACTCTTCCTTCTCTACCTCCTTTTCTTCCTCCTCTTTTTCCTGCTCCTCCTCTTCCTCCCTCCTCCTCTTCCCCTTCCTCCCTCCTCCTTTCCCCTTCTCCCCCTCCTCCTCCTTTTCCTGTTTCTCCTCCTCCTCCCACTCTTCCTCTTCTTCTTCCTCCTCTTCTTCCCCTTCTTTTCCCCTCCCTCCTCCCTCCCTCCCTCCATCCCAGGAAATTGGGATGGGAAGTTCTGTCTCAACACCATTACTGCCCCATCAGCAGGGGTGGCTAGAGAGACCGGGGGGGGGGGGGAACAGGCTGATTCCAGCCTTTCCTCTGCTGCTCTTAACCAACATCTTCTGTCTGCCTCCTGTGACCTACAGGGACGATGAGATCCGGGACAAGTGTGGGGGCGACGCTGTGCACTACCTGTCCTTCCAAAGACACATCATTGGGTTGCTGGTTGTCGTAGGTGTCCTCTCCGTAGGCATTGTGCTGCCCGTCAACTTCTCAGGGGACCTGCTAGGTCAGTGAGAGCCAGGTGGCGGGAGTCGAAGTGGGCAGAGGGCGTCCCTTCTGACCCCACCACCATCCCCTTCTTCCCGCCTTCCAGAGAACAACGCCTACAGCTTCGGGAGAACCACCATTGCCAACTTGAAATCAGGGTGAGGCTGGGCAGCTCTGCAGTGGGGTGGGATCTAGGGTAGAAGCTAGAGACGGGAGGCTGCAGAGACAGACGGACACAGCAGAGGTTGACCCCGCTGACGCAGTGACCCATGCGCCCTCTGCACACTCCCCACAGGAATAACCTCCTCTGGCTGCATACCTCCTTCGCCTTCCTCTACCTGCTGCTCACGGTCTACAGCATGCGGAGACACACCTCTAAGATGCGCTACAAGGAAGATGATCTGGTAAGGAAGTGCAGCCTGTCTCGGCTTCCCGATCAGCCCTCAGGGTGGCCACTGTAGAGTTGAGCTACCTGGGTTCCCTCCTACGCATAGGATAAGGGGGCTTCTCCAGAGGTCCCGGGCAGGCGATGCCTTCCCATGCTGCGCATGTCCCTGGGGAATGACCGTGGCTGGGGATAGTGTCAGATAGTCCTGTTGTCGCCTTACTTGATGAGGATGGTAGAAATACTCCTTCAGCTTCTATAGCCATTTACCCAGCCTGGACCAAATGCTAGTCACTGTGCTAGGTCCCCAAGGTTCTAAGTGTCACCCACCCACTCAGGGGTAGCCCTGAGACACCCCCCCCCCCAAGAAGAGCTACCTCATGGCCCTTCTTCTTCTTTAGGCTCCTATTACAAACACTCCACTGAGACCTCAGGCCTGCTCCCCCCCCCCCAACCCCTCCCTGTATCCTCTGGCTCACCTGGAGCCCACCCACAGGAAGACAAGCCTGCTTCCTTCTTCCCCAGGTCAAGCGGACTCTTTTCATCAATGGAATCTCGAAATACGCAGAGTCAGAAAAAATCAAGAAACATTTTGAGTGAGTAAGCAGCCCGCCCCACCTCAGGCCTGCAGAGCCTTGCCTGTCCCTTAGCCCCAAGAACATCTTTGCACCCCTGGACTCAGGGGTACTCAGCAGCCCAGGGGCACAGGCTGAGGGGAACAGATCAAGGAAGACCTCATATGGTGAGCCAGACTGGTCTCCCACTGTCACTGAGTGACAACTAGCCCCTTGGAGAACTGGAGAGTCACTTGGGGTACAGCCCATGTAAGTTAGCAAATGAGAGGACTAGGGGGGGCTCCTGAGGAGGGCGGCCTGCAGCACTTGTTTCCACCTCTGGCTTGGACTGGGTCATGGGCGGTTGGCTCAGAGTCCTGAGGTGGCAGCTTCCTCAAAATTAGCAGTAGCACTTACTTGGTGCATATGCAGACATTGTGGGAAAGCTCGTGGGCTCTGGTGGCATCTGAAGGAGTCTGAGGAGGTTGGTCTTGTTCCTCGGCTTCTCTGGAGACCCGACAGGCGCCTTGGTGCCGAGCCCGTGGGGTAGAGAGTCAAGAGCTGCCGGGTGTGGTGGCTCACACCTTCAATCCTAACACTTGGAAGTCAAAAGCAGGTGGATGTCTGTGAGTTCAAGGTCAGCCTGGTCTATAAGAGAGGTCCAGGGTAGTCAGGGTGACAGAGAGACCGTGTCTCAAAAACAAAAAAAAAAGTTAGGGGCCTGCTGTAGAGACTTAGAGAGATGGTCTGCACACAGAATTACAGAATTAGAGGCCCTTCATACTTTGATTCACTTATTGCCAGACTCTCGTCAGGTGAATGAAATTCACCCGGGCTCAAGGGTCTCTCACACATAGGGATCACCTGTAGGAGCTAGTCAACAGGCTCAGCTGAGATTGGTTCAAGTCAGTCTGTGACCCAGATTAGGAGTCAGCTAGTGACCGTGACAAGGGACAAATTAATCCATGCCCCAGGTTAGGAGTCAGCCAGTGACTGTGACAGGTGACCAGTCAAATCCATGCCCCAGGTTAGGAGTCAGCCAGTGGCTGTGACAAGGGGCAAATTAATCCATGCCCCAGGTTAGGAGTCAGCCAGTGGCTGTGACAAGGGACATTACTGATCTGAACCTTGGCTCAGGGTTCAGGTGGATTCAGGGCTTATTCTTTCTTTTCCTTTTTTTTTTTTTTTTTTAAA
>NC_034607.1:13245559-13246997 GCF_900095145.1 Mus pahari | reverse complement strand
CTGAGCCATCTCACCAGCCCCCTTTCTTTTCCTTTTTAAGTTTGACTTATTTTCATTTTATGTGTGTGGGTTGCCTGTGTACCATGTGGGTGTGGTACCTGTGGAAGCCAGAAGAGGGAGACAGATCCCCTGGCTGTGAGTGGCTCTGTGGGTGTTGGGGATCAGTTCTGGCCCTCTGGAAAGACCTCTGGAAGGTCTTAAGCCCTAGGCATCCCTCCAGCCCCACGTTTATCCTTGAGATACTACTGGCCCAAATCAGATTTGAGTCATTGTCCTGGAGTAGGTCAGTTTGTCATCCCATCGGCAGTAATGTCTCAGCAGGATCAGAGGCAGTATCTGGTCAGGTCACATTCCAGAGCTGTGTCCCAGGGATCTGGAGCTAACCACTGATGGGTGGGCACTTACGCATGTGACATATACATATTGAGCATCTTCTGTATGCAGGCATAGGTATTTTAGAAGCAAGCCCTGCCCTTATGCAGCTAACAAAACAGGATGAGAGAATGATTTGGAATTCAGGCTTACATCAGCTTAAGGGCACACTAGGTCGAGATGGGGACTAGTGTATGCTCAGGGTGACATTGTATCCAGTTGGACAGTTATCAGCTCCCATTGACATGTCCTGATGCAGACCTCTAGTGACCTGCCCTGGGCGAGGGCTAAGTATACAGCAGTAAACAAAACCAGAAAATGTCCTTTCATTAGTCCTAGGAGTCAAAGGATGTCACATTGCGGGGGTGCTAAGGTGCCGTCCTGAGCGAGGGAGGGGGTGTGTGTGAAAGGGACCCTCACATTTGAACAGAGACCTCAGCACAGCGAAGGGGTGACCCCTCCTGGTCAACTCTGTGATGTGCTTACTGTGTGCTGTGAGAAGCAAAAAGCCAGACCAGAGTGAAGAGCTCTGGCTGCTTCAGGGTCAGTTCTCACTCTGTTGAGGAAAACTCACACTCACTCTAAAAGCAGGTGTCGAGAGGATCTGGTCTTCGTTAAGACTCTGGGGCTTCGAGTGGGGTGAGCGTAATGAAGTTAGTCTTTCCTCCATCTTTTCCATGCAGCCGACTTTGCTGAGCACTTAGTGGGGGCGGGCTGGTATAGAGGACTCATAACTGTGAGGATTAGCAGCCAGCCCTTGTCCACACTGAGCAAACATCAGCGCTCACTGGGGCTCGTGGTCCAGGTCTGGGGACCGCCCCAGAAGACGGAGAGTTAGCTTTAAAGGAAGTTCACTTTCAGGGTCCCTGTGCCAGCTTTCTAAATTCTCATGGCGTTGGTGATATTCATCTTGCTATTGAGGAACTTTGTCACACACGTCTCAAACACTTGGTGGCCCTTCATTAAATCTTAATCGGATATTAAAAAGATGGAAACTCAGCCGGGCGTGGTGGCGCACGCCTTTAATCCCAGCACTTGGGAGGCAGAGGCAGGCGGATTTCTGAGT
>NC_034607.1:13221159-13245511 GCF_900095145.1 Mus pahari | reverse complement strand
AAAAAAAAAAAAAAAAAAAAAAAAAAAAAAAAAAAAAAAAAAAAAAAAGATGAAACTCGATCAAGATTAAGGACTGGACTCAGCTTGCACTCAGCTGGAAAGGACGTTACTGGGTGGTGGATCAGCAGGCGTTTTGCGAATGCTCTCCGGAGCCATGTGCCAGTGAGGCAGGACAGCAAGCCCTACCAGTCCGTCTTTCTGGGTCGGGGTGAAGGTCAGCCCTGGGCCTGGGTCATGGCCAGGGTTAGAGATCAGATTTAGTATCAGTTTCTTGTTGGTCTCGGGCCAAGATTGGCTGGAGTAAATCCAAAGTCAAGGCCAAGTGTTGGATCGGAACCAGGTCTTCCGGAAACAGGGCAGAAAACAGCCTGTAACTAGAAACAGCTTCTGTGAGCCTCAAGTGTACGGCCCCAGATGAGAATCAGACTACAGCCTTGGCGTCCCCAGCTCCACACAGCAGTATCCGCACACACCCTGGGCCCTCATCGCCTGCTGCCTTCACACAGGCCTCAGGCATACCTCATCCCCACTCACAGTGTGAGGACTTCAGAGTTCCGTTCTTTCGGAGCACTGTAGGCTGAGACTCGGGTGAGCTGGGAAGGCTGAAGCGCCTGCGCCCTGGGTGGAAGTTGAGGGCAGGCGCGTGGATGGGGCCCTCCAGGGCGTGACAGCTGCCTGTGTTTCAGGGAGGCCTACCCCAACTGCACAGTTCTGGAAGCCCGACCCTGTTACAACGTGGCTCGACTTATGTTCCTCGACGCCGAGAGGTACCAGGTTGGGCATGGGGAGGGAGCCGCCCCGGGTCCTCTGTTCATCGTGGAGGGATCTTGGCCTCCTTGTGGGAATGAGGCTCCCCTTTCATATGGTTCTGGGGGCACTTTGACTATGACTAGACCTTGGGAGTCTCTGTTGCCTCCAAGGCCTGGAGCTTAGTGTATGTTACAAAAGGGAAGGGTCTACAGCCCCGTCCTGGTTAAGGACTTAACTCTCTTCAGCTACAATACAAGACATTTATGGCAGACTATAAGAAGAATTGGATCTCAGGAAATGGGCAAGGAGACCCTTGGATGGAACTATGGGCTAAACAAGCACTAGCATACGGCCCCTGCCCTTGGGAACCGAGCTAAAGCAAGCCTTGTCCACTCCCTCCAGCCCTTCCCATCTGAGAAAATGTTACATGACCTTGGACCCCCTACGCACATAAATGGGAGTACAAACCGAGCATTTATGAGAATAAATTACAAGATTTCTTTTAGCCGGGTGATGGTGCACACCTTTGGTTCCAGCACTCAGGAGGCAGAGGCAAGCCAATCTCTGAGTCTGAGGCCAGCCTGGGTTACAGATTGAGTTCCAGGGCAGCCAAGGCTACATAGAGGAAACACTGTCCCACCCCCATCCTTCAGAAAAAAAGGAAAAATTTAAAACTTCCTGGGGCTGGCAGGCTGGATGAGTTGGCAATGAATTTGCCTTGGGGACATTCCCCAGCACCCATGTAAAAATGTTGTGTGTCATAGCACACACTTGTAACCATAGTATTGGTGAGGAGGTGGGCAGCCAGAATGAGGATTAGACCCAGCTTATCCTCTGGCCTCCTCAAGTGTGTGTGTGTGTGTGTGTGTGTGTGTACACGCTCATTTTGTACACACACACACTCATTTTTTAAACATTCCTTAGTCTTCATATAATCTCTTTTTAAAAGATTTATCTATGTACATGAGTACACTGTAGCTATCTTCAGACACACAGAAGAAGGTATCAAATCTCATTACAGATGGTTGTGAGCCCCAATGTGGTTGCTGGGAATTGAACTCAGGACCTCTGGAAGAACCATCAGTCAGTGCTCTTAACTGCTGAGCCATCTCTCCAGCCCTCCTCATATAATCTTAATATTTATTATTTAATGAAAAGACCTGGCTGGGAAAGTGACTGCAGCATTGGTCACACAAGAGGAAGGACCTGTGTTGGGGTCCCCACCTCTCATGTAAACGGCAGTCTCCATGTATACCTAGAACCCTGGTGTGCCGGGGCAGAGGCAGGCAATCCATGAGACTCCTTTGGCCTGGCCAGATTTATGAGCTCCAGATTCACGAGAGACCTTGCCTCAAAAACTAAGATGCAGTGACACGGTGACCCACTGAGAGGTGGTGGCAGGTGGCTCTGGTTTACATAGTGAGTTCCAGGACAGCCTGGGCTGTGCAGAAAGACCCTGTTTCAAAAGTGCAATAAAACCAAGCAAGCAAAATCTAACTTGTAGGACAATCAAGGCACACGTCCCACGTTAACCTTGTTTCCATGTATACACGCACACGTGCACATACATTTGCACGCATACGTGGACACGTGCACGCACACAGCACGCAGAAGCTGAAAGGCACACTCCTAAGGTGAGGGTATGTGTCGGGCACAATACCAAAGAGAAACGACAATAGGGAAATACTGACTCTTTTTAACTCTCTGTTTTCCATAATTAAACCATCATTTTCGGCAAGAGCAAAGAGCTTTGTATGTATGACAAAAATCACTGCAAGTCGCTAACATGGTCCTGACCCTGAGCCACCATGTTTCTGGCAGTAGTCACTGGCTTGGTGGCAGAGGCCACACAAGCTGCTGTGCAGGCTGCATGTTCGGAACCAAGGCTGCCATGGAGTTGCTTGCTGCAGTACAGGCAAGCTCTGCCAGAAACACCTCGGATTCGCCATGTGTTTATTTTGAATTAATCCTTGGTTGTTGCACCTTCAGAAACATCTGACCATTGTCTGGCTTTTTTCATAACCCTCACGTTCAATTATGCAATCCCACACCGTGGCCCCACAGTCTGAGAAGCTTTGGGTTCTCTGTATTGTACCCCCACCCCCAGCCCACCCCAGACACTAAGTGGTGGGTGACTGCCCCCCCCCCCGCCCCGGATCCCACAGGAAGAAGGCTGAGCGGGGAAAACTCTACTTCACGAACCTGCAAAGCAAGGAAAATGTACCCGCCATGATCAACCCCAAACCGTGCGGCCACCTCTGCTGCTGCGTGGTTCGAGGCTGCGAGCAGGTGGGTGGAGTCCCTGGCAAAGCTGGGTGGTCTGGGCAGGCCTCAATAGACATGGATGCCCCAGGGTGGTCACAACCCTTACCCCAGGACAAACAAGTGTAGCGACACTCCAGAGAAAGAGGACATGGGCCCCACCCCAGCAAGCCTCCAACTGCCTCTGGCATCCATAAAAACCCCAAATCTTTCGTTAAATATTTATTTTTATGTGGGGAGGGTGTACCATGAGGCGTGTGTGGAGGTCAGAGCACAGCTTGTGATAGCCCGTGCTCTTTACCATGTGGATTCTGTAGCTCAGCCTCTGGTCATCAGGCTTGGCGGCAAGCTCCTTTTACTCACTCAGCCATCTTGTCAGCCCTTGAAGCCCCTGTCCTCACTGTTCCATTTGTCCTGTTTGTGATAACTTTTAAAACCATAGGTTAGGCTGGGCGTGGTGGCGCACGCCTTTAATCCCAGCACTCGGGAGGCAGAGGCAGGCAGATTTCTGAGTTCGAGGCCAGCCTGGTCTACAGAGTGAGTTCCAGGACAGCCAGGGCTATACAGAGAAACCCTGTCTCGAAAAACCATAGATTAGGCGAGCATGGCAGAGGCAGGGGGTTGAGGATGTCTTTCAGTGCTGGCTTAGCATGTACAAGGCCACGGGTTTGATCAGCCATGGCCCATGTCTGTAATCCCAGTACTCAGGAGGGGCAGAAGTTCAAGATCATACTTTGCTTTATTTTTAAAAGGATTAATTTACTCATTTTATGTGTACAAGTAAACTGCAACAGTCTTCAGACACATCAGAAGAGGGCATTGGATCCCATTACAGATGGTTGTGAGCCACCATGTGGTTGCTGGGAATTGATCTCAGGACCTCTGGAAGAGCAGCCAGTGTTCTGAACCACTGAGCCATTTCTCAGCGCCCCCACCCCACCCCCCACTTTTAATAAGTTCACTAGCTACCCTGTTCCTTGGCTTCCCCATTGTGCCCACCTTTTGAGGTTAGAACAAGGACAGAGTGATTCATAGTGTAGAGAAAGCTTTGGGGCACATGGGCTGATCCCAGCTGCTGCTGTGGGTGCCTCCCGGCTCCGAGCAGAACCCCACCCCCACCCCCGCCCCCGCCCTGCCGCCTGCAGGTGGAGGCCATTGAGTACTACACAAAGCTGGAGCAGAGGCTGAAGGAAGACTACAGGCGGGAGAAGGAGAAAGTGAACGAGAAGCCCCTGGGCATGGCCTTCGTCACCTTCCACAATGAGACCATCACAGCCATGTGAGCTCCCCACCTCCGCCCCCATCCCGCCGCCGCCACCCCTGGCCCTCTCCCTCTCACAGGGCCACCGTGGACCCCAGTAGGGGCTGAAGTAACAAGTACCTGTCCCCCCAGTATCCTAAAGGACTTCAACGTGTGCAAATGCCAGGGCTGTACCTGCCGCGGGGAGCCGCGAGCCTCCTCCTGCAGCGAAGCGCTGCACATCTCCAACTGGACCGTGACCTATGCCCCCGACCCTCAGAACATCTACTGGTGAGCCCCAGGGGTAGGGCGGGGCTTCTTAACAGACTGAGGGGCTGTTTCCAGGAGCGTGGGGGAGAGGGTGGAGGCTGTCAGAGAGGCCAGTCAGTCCGGGAGTCTTCAAAGTGCCCCCTCCCCCACCTCCCCAGGGAACACCTCTCCATCCGAGGCTTCATCTGGTGGCTGCGCTGCCTGGTCATCAATGTGGTCCTCTTCATTCTGCTCTTCTTCCTCACCACCCCGGCCATCATCATCACCACCATGGACAAGTTCAACGTCACCAAGCCTGTGGAGTACCTCAATGTGAGGCCCATGCCCGCCCGCCCGCCCAGCTCTCCATGATGTGCCATGAGCATCCCCCTCATCCCTAACATAGCTCTGATTCCGGGTGCTCCAGTCTAGCCCTTCCATGATGCTTTCTAAGGACAAGGGCCGCTATCCCAACCCACCGTGCCCTGCCCTCAGGATAGGCTGCCCTTGCGTTTACATGTCCTAGACACACACACACACACACACACACACACACACCAGGAGGGTGCAAAACCTTGGGTAAGCTCCGTTTTCTCTTTTCTTTTAAAAATGGGAGGTTTAAACTGTCCCCTTGCCGTTCATGTGTACATTCGGAGCCTCTGGCCTCCAGGCCGCTCAGATGACAGCGGGGTGCACCCAGGCCGCTTGGCCTCCTCTGCCCTCCTGCCGTGTTCAGAGTAGACGTCTTTGAAGTCGACCTTCAGAAGTAAAGATGCAGACCCCAGTCCAAACCAATCCCCACTGCCTTCTGGCTGGCCAAACCATCCGGTCTCTGCCTCCTCGGTCGACGGATTAGGAAAATGAATCAGTTCCGTGGTCATGAGGTTTAGTGTGTAGAACGCGCACAGGTGCTTGGCACACAGTAGGTGCGCAGCAGACGCTCACCATCAACATCATTCACCCAGAAGTCGTTCCCACAGCCCTAGCTTTGGCCCCTACGCAGCCCTCCAGGTGTTGGGACTTTTAGACCCGCCCACCCTTCCATCCATGCTTGACACTTCCTGTCCCCCCTTCCCCCGCCCCCCCGCAGAACCCCATCATCACCCAGTTCTTCCCTACTCTGCTGCTGTGGTGCTTCTCGGCCCTGCTCCCCACCATTGTCTACTACTCCGCCTTCTTCGAAGCACACTGGACGCGGTGAGCTGCCCACACTCCACCCACTGTGTCCCTTTGTCCTGAAGGTTCCCTGCCCTGGGCCCTGTCCCCTCCCCTAGAGAAGCCTCCACCACCCAGAGGAGCCTCCCGGGGGCACTGTCCCCGAGTGGGCTAGCCTGCTGTGACCTCTGCCTCTGTGCTGCCACTGCCCTCCTAGCTCCGGGGAGAACAGGACAACTATGCACAAGTGCTACACCTTTCTCATCTTCATGGTGCTGCTTCTGCCCTCGCTGGGGCTGAGCAGGTGAGTATCGGGACCCACAGGGAACCCCGGGGTAGGCAAGAGCTACCGGGGCCAGAGGCCGACCTGTCCCGGGCTTCCCTCTGCACCGGTGCCCTGCCCCATGCCGGCTCCCATCCTTCTTCCTGCAGCCTAGACCTCTTCTTCCGCTGGCTCTTTGACAAGAAATTCCTGGCTGAAGCAGCTATTCGGTTTGAGTGAGTGCCCAGGACACTCGGGGAAAGAGAAAAGTAACAAGGGTGGATGGCACCAACCCTCCAGCTGTAAGGGGTGGGGTTAACGTCATGAGTCTCCCGGGTTACCCAAAAGACAGCCCTCGGGGTGTTGGGTATGTACAAGGATGAAATGCGTTGGGGCTCTTGATCAGGAGTGCCCCTGAGCACATGCTGGAGGGAGATTTAAGTCTTCAGAGCTCACATGTGGGGGTTCTGGGGGACTCGGGCCCTTATTCTAGATCTGCTGTAGAAGTCTTGAATTTCTGCAAGGAAATGGGGGAGGCATTTGTAGTGGGAACTTGGTCATTATCTGGGGGTGACTTGGAGACTCCCAGAGCAAACCTGAGGGTCACTGGAACCCTTACCTTTATCTGCTGAGGTTGAGGTCTCTTAGATTGGCAGCCCAGAGCTGAGGATGCTAATGCATCAGATAGGGCTCTTGTTAGGGACTAGCTCAGAGGCATACCGTGGCTCTCACAGGCTCCAGCTCCAGGGTCTTCATGGAGTTGTCTGTGATCACACACACACACACACACACACACACACACACACACACACACACGCCAAAGATACCTGAGGGTCTCTAAAGCTGACAGGGAAGAAGTCTGAGGCTCTCTCTATTGTGGGAGAACCAGAGTCGGATAGCTTGCCCGTTGGTTGGGGCTTACATCCCTGGGGATCTCAGAGAGTGCCGTTGAGATTTTCCGTGGAGGTCTCAGCTCTCAGCAATTATTTGCTGCATATGCTGGTGGCCTTGAACTCTCTCCTTGGATGTTTTCAGGGCATGCCATCTAGGTAGGTCTCTGGGCTGGCTTTGTTATTTTGATATTCTGGGGTTCATACTGTGGAAAGACTAGGGCACGGGTATTGGGGGGGTCTAAGCTGGGGGTGTACATGTAGAGGAGGTCACAGAGAGCGAGAGCATGGGGTGCTGTCATGCTAGCAGTGGACAGACAGCCACCAGATCACCCCAAGGGTGCAGTGCTGGAGCACCTGCTGCCCTTAGGTGTGTGTTCCTGCCCGACAACGGCGCTTTCTTCGTGAACTACGTCATTGCCTCAGCCTTTATCGGTAACGCCATGGACCTGCTGCGCATCCCAGGCCTACTCATGTACATGATCCGGCTCTGCCTGGCGCGCTCCGCCGCTGAAAGACGCAACGTGAAGCGGGTATGGCCGCCTAGGGCAGCGGCAACACGCACAGCGCCCTCTGGTGGCCTAACCAGAAACAGCAGCAGTCAGGCTCGGGTGGTGGGCATAAGGATACTGGGACTTAGGGACTTTAGTTCCCATCTGAAGCCTCAGCTTTCCCACACATATAGCGATGGGTGGACATAGGTGATTAGGTCCTTGAGTTCTGAGAGCATAGTGTTACGTGCTTGGAGTTGGGAGAGGTGTAGCTCCCTTGATCTAGGGTCTTTCTGCCCTCATTCCACAAGAGGGCGCTGGAGAACCTGTCCCCTAGTTCACTCAACTTTTGCCCCCACCTGCCCATGTCCCATCACTGCCCTGCCTGGCCTCCCTTTCAGCCACAGCCCCCTCCTCCCACCTGCTTTGCTGTCCCCGCACCACCCCCACATTAGGTCCCTCACTCCCGATGGATTCATCCCTAGCCCTAGAATTCCTGGCCACCTCCTGCCTGCCCTGCATCCCTGCAACCTGTCCCCTCCACCCTGAGCCATCCTCCTGCCCATGTCCCCCCCAGCATCAGGCCTACGAGTTCCAGTTTGGCGCAGCCTACGCTTGGATGATGTGCGTCTTCACGGTGGTCATGACCTACAGTATCACCTGCCCCATCATCGTGCCCTTCGGTAGGCACCGCCGCGCCGGGACCTGGGCCCTGCTCGGGGGAACCCAGGGCCTCACCCGCTCCACTCTAGTAAGGCAGGCCACCCTGATTGGACAGGGCCCCGGCTGGGAGACCGGCCCCTCGGGCCTCCCGCCTGGTTCCTGGCTCAGTCTAGGGCCAGGCCTTGGGGGAAAAGGGGAGAGCAGTTCTATCAAGGTTTGACCTACTTGACGTGCCTCGTCTCCGATCAGGCCACCCACCTCAGCAATATTTCCTGGTATTGAGGACTTTCTTCGGGTATACATGAACATACCTCCCTCCAAGTTGTTAAACACATATACACACAGTCCTGTACCAACATCCACACTTGTACACAGATTTCAAAATTCTAGAAAACCCCTTGGATTCCAGAGTGGGCTAGGTAGGTCCTTGTACCTCACGGACATGTCCCAATGCGGGCAAGCCATGTAACTTGGGCAGGTCTCTCTTCCTCTTAGAAGGTGTTCAGCTAAGTTTGTTGTCGACCCTGATCCCTCAATAGAGCCTCTACCTTCCCCAATAGTATCCTAACTCCCTACCCCCCCTCTGTGGCTGATGAAGGCTCCAGACTCTCAAACTAACCTCCTCGCCCTTGTTTAAAGCCCCCTTGGCTTTGGGAAGTAGAACCTGCCCATTAGTTTACACCCAACTATTTAGGGACGGGGGTAGGAAAAAACAAAAAAAAAACAAAAAATGTAAGATGGGTTTCAAAGGCTTCTCGCTCATCTAAATGAATGGCTCTCTGGTGGTCATCATGGGGGAAGGGGACAGGAAGGGGAGGCTGCCGGGGTGAAGGGACTGACATGGGAGAAGCTACAGCTTTCAGTTCCGGCAGGACAGGGAGCAGGGACCAGCCCTTCAGCCATCTCAAGGTCAGGTAAAGCCTGTGGTCCACACGCAAGGCCTGTGGGCGCTGGTTCCGAGGTCAGGGCCGTTGGCTTTCCCCAGGGCTCATGTACATGCTGCTGAAGCACCTGGTAGACAGGTACAATATCTACTACGCCTACCTGCCGGCCAAGCTGGACAAGAAGATCCACTCGGGGGCTGTGAACCAGGTGGTGGCGGCGCCCATCCTCTGCCTCTTCTGGTTGCTCTTCTTCTCCACCATGCGCACGGGTGAGGGCCACCATCCCGCTTGGGTCCAGTGGCAAGGACAGAAGGGCCACATGGTAAAGAATGCCAAGGGTCTCAGTGAGCTTGTGTGGATGGGATGAAGGAGTCGGAGGTAGTGAGCCCCTTGGAGGAGGAGGCGGGAGCCCCGTGGTGGAGGAGGCGATAACCGCTTTGTTTTCCCTCCCCCAGGGTTCCTCGCCCCCACGTCTATGTTCACCTTCGTCGTTCTGGTAATCACCATCGTCATCTGTCTCTGCCACGTCTGCTTTGGACACTTCAAATACCTCAGTGCCCACAACTACAAGGTATGGGGCAGGAGAAAGGTAATGGAGTACGGCCGGGGGCGAACATTTTCTGTGGGGGTGACATACAGGTCCAGGGTGGGACGAGGGTGTTGGGGCACGATCGAGGCTAAAAACAGGAATATTTCCTCCCCTCTCCATGGACCCCTTAAGATTGAACACACAGAGACAGATGCCGTGAGCTCCAGAAGTAATGGACGGCCCCCCACCGCTGGCGCTGTCCCCAAATCTGCGGTAAGTGCCTTACTCCACAGCCTAGGATCGGGGGGGGGGGGGGGGCAGCGGGGAGGCTTTGACCTGCAGAGACTCGATCCCAGTAGTCCTCCACAAAAACCAGCCTGTTCCAGATCTCACAGCTCAGTGGATGCCAGAACTCCTCCTCCCCACTCTGTCCCCTGGGCCACTGCCCACTACGCTGCCCTGCCCGCAGGTCCTACCCGCTGCCACCTACCCACCTATAATGGACAGCTAGTCACCTTACCCCTATTCCTTTCCCTTCAGAAATACATCGCTCAGGTGCTGCAGGACTCAGAGGGGGACGGGGACGGAGATGGGGCTCCTGGGAGCTCAGGCGACGAGCCCCCGTCGTCCTCCTCCCAAGACGAGGAGTTGCTGATGCCTCCTGATGGCCTCACGGACACAGACTTCCAGTCATGCGAGGACAGCCTCATAGAGAATGAGATTCACCAGTAAGGGGAGGGAGGGGCCCTGGAGGCCACGCCCTGCCCCTCCCCCCACCCCCCACGGACACTAAAAAAAAAACAAAAACGCTAATAATTTATTAGAACTAAAGCCCCCTCCTCCTACCCCATCCGCTGCTTTCATTAAGGTATTTAAACCTGGGGATTTCACCACTCTCTCCCACCATGGAGGGAGAGAGGGAGCCCCCCCCAACCTCAGTGAGGACAGCCCCGAGCAGGCCCCGGGGCAAAGAGGGGTGTGGAGGGAATTCCCCCAGATCAGCCTCACCACCCAGTAGTGTGGCCAGGAAAGGGTTAATGAGAGCCAAGGTGGGTACCAGGAACCATGGCTGGAGGCCTGGGGAAAGCAAGATCAGGAGTTGTCACCCAGTCTCTTTCCTCCCCGTCACTGCCCCTGGATCTGGGCCTCCAGGGACGTGGAACCTGCAGCCCTCTGGGATGCAGGAGAAGGGAGGGGTGCACAGTGGGTGGGGGGGAAGAGTCAGGCCCGAGCCAGGGGTTGACCCCGGGGGGAGGGGGGCATGGCTGACACTGGAAAATGGGGTTTTGCACTGGGTTTGGTTTTTTTTTGTTTTTGTTTTTGTTTTCATTTAAAATAAAAACAAAAGCTGTGAGTTTGCGTCTGGTTGGTGGTCTCTCCCTGGAACCCCATCCTGTGTCCTCCCAGGAGGACCTATTTGCCACCCCAGAGTGAGCTTCTGCTTTGTCAAGGAGGGGTCATCAGGAAGAGGCTCTGCACTCGGGTCTACAGAGGGAGCGCCAGGACAGCCAAGGCTACACAGAGAGACCCTGCCTTGAAAAAACAAAAACAAAACAACAACAACAAAAAAGCATTTGTCAAAATGATCAGAGTTTAAACCCTGGGACCCATGGTGGGAGAAGAGAACAGGCTCTGAAAAGTTGTCCCCTGATTCTCACTTGTACCCCAGCAAATGGTTTCTACTCACACAGAAGGGGAAGGAGGGGAAGGAGGAGGAGGGGAGGTAACGGATGTCCATGATCTCAGCACTTGGAAGGTAGAGACAAAGAAGACCAGGGCCTCAAGGCCTTAGCAAGTTTGAAGCTAGCCTGGGCTACATGTTTTCAAAAAAAAAAAAAAAAAGGGGAAGAAGAAAGAAAGAGTTTCCATCCAGTGTACTCAAGTGTACTGTGGAGATTACAGAACTGTCTACAAAGTGAGACCCCCGACAGTCCAAAAAATAAAAAAAAAACCCTGAATAAAAAAAAAAAAAAAAAGGGGGGGGTATGTGGAGGGCGTAAGATGTGAAGATATAACCCGGGAAGATGTGAGATCGCACCTTTTTTGTAACTAGGAAACTTTTCAGGATAAAAGTGCAGGCTGAGCTGGGCGTGGTGGCTCACGCCTTTAATCCCAGCACTTGGGAGGCAGAGGCAGGCAGATTTCTGAGTTCCAGGACAGCCAGGGCTACACAGAGAAACCCTGTCTCAAAAAAAGAAAAAAGAAAGGCAGGGACTTGCCCCAAATGTCAGCCCCAGTTGGGTGCTTGTCCCCCTGTCCCAGTAAGGACAGTTTTGAATTCTGGCAGATCAGATGGGCCAGAGCAAAAGAGCCAAGGGAGAAAGAGAGACAGCAGTTAAACCACATTGCCCCTGACCAAAGACTCCCACACTCCCTGCATTGGAGAGTTCTGGGTGGGGGAGGGGTGCTCTCTGCTCCTCGCTGCCCCGCCCCCAAGAACCTTCAACTGTCAAGGACTGTGCTATGTGCTAGGTGTTCATCTGATAGATAGCCTTCAGGATGCTGAACTACTCAGGTATGGCACTCACGGGACCTGTCCCTCCTACAGACGATGGGGCCTTGTCCCCCTGAGGCCTCAGACTGGGGTCTCTCTTATCAGGCAGGATGCTCTGAGAGTAAAAAGCTGATTTCTTTCTCAGGCTGTTAGGGAATGGCTTTCTTCCTTTATTTCACTCAAGGAAGGGTTGGGATGGCCCATGCCCCTCGTCATAGCTGTCTGGGGAAGGCTCTGTGTAAAAGCCCATCGGCCATTAAAGATATGGTAAACCTTAGGAAATGGAGAAAACCTCTCTCGAGCCTAGAAAGGCAGCCTTAGTCCTGAGATATCAGGTCCTAAGAAACAGTGCAAGCTCCTCGAATAGAGTCCAGCTACCTCACATCCCAGGGTAGATGGGTTGGAAGCAGTGCAGGAAGGAGAAGCTGAGAAGCTGGGGGGACAGGGTGGGGGCCAGCTAGCTTCAGCAGCAGAGGAAGTGTGGCCCAGCCCAGACCCTCACCCTCAGCCTGAGAGGGGAGGAAGTCAGGCCACTCTGAGGACAAAGGCCCCTCCACTCTGCCTCCTAGCTTCTGTGACAGGCTAGTAACTTGACCCCTGCATGTTTAGGGTTGAAGGAGACCCCCAACCTCTGAAGTTCTCTGAGACAGGGTCTCGGTTTCCTCTGAGCTCTGGAGACCCAGCTAGCCATAAAACCATTGGTTCCCGGATTATAATGTAATCATAGTTTTAAGAATCACTGGGAGTGGGGCTAGAGAGATGGCTCAGCAGTTAGGAGCCCACACTGCCCTTGCAGAGGACCCAAGTTGGGTTCCCAGCACCCGTGTTAGGTGGCTAACTACTACTGCCTCTAACTCCAGTTCCCAAGAGATGAAATACCTCTACACTCTGTGGGCATTTGCACTCAGGTACACATAGACATAATTTAAAAGACATCTTTTTAATCACTGAAAGTAGGGATTGGGGTGTAATTAAGTTGAGAGAGAGAGAGAGAGAGTACTTGAATGCATAAGACCCGGAGTTTCTGTCCCCAGGACCATATAAAACCAGTGGGAAGACAGACCTGTCATCTGAGCACATGGGACATAGGAGCAGAAGGGTCTGGGGTTCAAGAGCTCCTCAGCTACATAGAGAGTTTGAAGCCAGCCTGGCTCTCCATGAGACCCTGTCTGAAAACCAAAAAAACAAACAAAAAGACAAAACAAAACCAAAAAACATAACATTCATCTTCAGTGTTCTTACCACAGCAAAGAGTGTGTGAGGTGTCTGAAATAAAGCATCGTCTTTTTGATTTAGGAACTAGCTTTCACTATGAGGCTTAGGCCTCAGAAACAGGATTCTTGCCAGCCAGGCAAAGGTGCTTGCCACAAAGCCTGATGACCTGAGAGTTCTGTCCCCAAAACCCACGGGGTGGAAGGAGAGAACCCACACCAGCAGCTTGTTGCCTGATCCCAGACATACACTCTGTCTGTCTGTCTGTCTGTCTGTCTGTCTGTCTGTCTTAGCTTGCCTCCCTCCCACCATGTGTGCCCATCAACTTTTCAAATTTATGACATCGACAAACATGTACTCATCCCAGGTAAGAGAGACCCCAACAAGAGACGGAGGTACGATTCCACCAAAGTCCAAGGTGGCGAGCCGATGGGTTTATTGGCCTCATCTGCATGTGAGGAGTTCCTCACAGGAGCATGGGTAACTTGGTCACTGTTGCTTTGATGAAACCCCATGACCGGAAAAGCAAGCTGGGGAGAAAGGGCTTGTTCTTCCACATTGCTGTTCATCACTGAAGGAAGTCAGGACAGGAACTTAAACAGCGCAGGATCCTGGAGGCAGGAGCGGATGCAGAGGCCATGGAGGGGTGGGGTGCTGGTTACAGGCTTGCTCGGTCTTCTTATAGAATCCAGCACTGTCAGTCCAGGGATGGCCCCACCTACCATGGGCTGGGCCCTCCCCCATCAAGAAAATACCCTACAGCTGGACCTTATGGAGGCATTTTCTCAACTGAGGTTCCCTCCTATCAGATAACTCCAGCTTGTGTTAAGTTGACCTAAGACTAGGCAGCACAGTGGGTGACCCCAAGACATATGCATAGCTGAAAAGTGTCACCCTAGCATAGATGGCAACTTCCTAGAAGCCACAGATGAGCCCGCCTTTTAACTAGCCTTCCACGATTTATACACTGTGGTACTTCCCAAGACCACACGCAATTGACAACCAGCAAGCTAGGAAGTACAGAGAGGGTGGCTGAGACCCAGATAAGGATCCAATGACCCTCCACGACTCTTTCTTCCATGAGGCAATATCAACAGGCCCCCATCTTGGGAGTCCATTGCAAATAACCACAGCCACTCTGGTGAAGGCGACAATGACTGCCGGACTTGTGGCAGAGTGCCTCACAACACCCCGTGTTGTGGTGTCTTGGGGTAGCCAAGAGATGCTTGCCGGTAGCAATGGCAGTGAGGGTGAAGTAGGGCGTATGACTCCCTGCTGCCATTGCCAAGTAACGACCTCAGATACTGGGGACTTGAGTGGGGATTCTAAGCAGGGTTTGCAGTCAATACAAAATGATTCCCGGCACTGGGCAATGATTATGGACGGAGCTTCTGGGGAAATAAGGGAGTTAAGGGTGCACCTTCCTTGCGCTGGTCTGCCCCCAGTGATACCCAGTTCCCTTGGGTGCCAGCACCTTCCGTGATCCGCTGAGAGCCCCAGCAGAGGCTGAGGACCCTCAGGGCAGACCTGGCAGAAGCCTGCCAGGATAACCCTGAGTGAAAGGCACGAAGTAGCTCACTTCCCTGTGCGGCTGACCCGAGATCTGCCTCTGCAGATTTCACAGCCTCTGCAGAGCCACTGACATCTCAGCCAGGTGACCCTTTGTCCACATGGAGGCGCTGCTGTCCCAAGCTCATCTATGGGCTCCATCTGCTGGAGGCCAATAGCAGCCACCCTCCAGTTGTGCCAGTCAAAAAGCGTCTCTAGACATGGTCAACGGTCCTGGAACTTGCTCTATAGACCAGATGTGAACTCACATAAATCCTCCTGCCTCTGCCTCCCAAGTGCTATATCTTTTGTGGTCGTTTTGTTATTAAATGTACATGGGTGTTTCGTTTGCGTGCTTATCTGGGCATCAAGTAAGTTTCCAGTGCCCTCGAAGACCAGAAGAGAGCATCAGATCCCCTGGAATTAAAGTTCCAGTTGTGAGCTGTCATGTGGGTGCCAGGACTTGACCCTGAATTCTCTGGAAGAGCAGCCAATGCTCTTAATCTTGGAGTCATACATATCTCTAGCCCATGATATATATATATATATATATATATATATATATATATATATATATATATATTATGTGTCTATGTGTGTGAGTGGGGGGGATGCCAGAAGGTTGCATCAGATTCTTTGGAACCGGAGTTACCAGGTATTTTGTAAGCTCCATGGGGTGCTGGGAGCTAAGCCCAGGTCCTCTAGAAGAGCAGCCAGCACTCTTAACTACTGAGCCGTCTCCAGCTCCTGTGTTTCATTAGTTGAGACACTGTCAGACGATGATCTCTAAAGGGGCCTCATTATTTCCGGTCTTCCTGGCCACGCTCAAGGTCCCATCTATGAGCATGTAAGGGACACGTCTCTTGGTGGCCTTGGTCTTCCCAAATCTATCTATACCAGTCCTGTTTGTTTTCTGAGGCAGGGTGTCATTTGATCTAAGCTTTCTACAAATATGAATATTTGTGCTTTGGCCCCAGAGAGTCCACTCCACAGTCAAGAGCACTTGGTGCTTAAGAATGAGGACTGGGGTTTGGAACCGAACAGCCATATAACAAGCTGGGCATCCTGCAAGTGCTCTTAACTCCAGTTCCCAGGGATCTGACATCTTCTGCTCCCCCAACCACCTCCCATAACACACTTGCACATATACAAACACAGATATCTTCTCAATTTATAGTTCTGGAGAGATGGCTCAGCAGTTAAGGGCGCTGGCTTTGTTTCCCATTCAGTTGCCAGCACCCACATAAGGTAAGTTACAATCATCTCTAACTCCAGTCCCAGAGGATCTAGTGCCCTCTTCTGGTTTCTGTGGGCACTGCATGCACCTGCTCAGACATACAGGCAGGCAAGACACTCCTGCACATTTTTTTTTTTTTTTTTGGTTTTTCGAGACAGGGTTTCTCTGTGTAGCTCTGGCTGTCCTGGAACTCACTTTGTAGACTAGGCTGGCCTCGAACTCAGAAATCCGCCTGCCTCTGCCTCCTGAGTGCTGGGATTAAAGGCGTGTGCCACCACGCCCGGCACATTTTCTTTTTTTAATTAAATAAGGTCGAGTATGGTGGGACCAACCTTTAACTCCAGAACTTGGGAGGCAGAGGCAAGTGGATTTCTGTGAGTTTGAGGTCAGCTTGGTCTACATGAGTTCCAAGATAGCCAGAACTACTACATAGTAAGACCGGATGGATGGATGAATGGATGGATGGATGGATGGATAGAATAAATCATTATTTTAAAAAATAGGGGCTTGGAGGTGGCTCAATGGTTAAGAGCACTGGCTGCTCTTGCAGAGGACCTAGTTTGATTCCCAGCTCCTACATGATGGCTCACAGTCATCTGTAACTCCAACTCCAGGGGACCTGACACCTCTTCTGACCTCTGTGAGCTCCCGCAAGCACATGATGCACAGGCACATACTCAGGCACACAAGCAAGTATTACAAAACAGAAATCTCTGTGGCTGAAGATGGTCAGCCCCTGACCTCCTTCGTCTGCCTTGCAAACAGCTGCTATTCCAGATGTGCCCACCTGCCTAACTACAGTACCATTCCAAATTGGGTTCTTTGTCTTTTTTATTGAACAGACATCTCTTGTGCCAGAAATGGAATCGTGGTTACCATAAACCACTTCAGGCTCAAGGACAAAGGCATGGGCCAACACCGAAATGCTTACAACTATAAGAATCAGAACTATGAGGACCTTCGAGCAGAGTGTCTCAGGAAGGGGGAACTGTTCGAAGACCCCTTTTTCCCTGCTGAACCCAGTTCTATAGGTGTCAAGGACCTGGGCCCCAACTCTAAACACATGCAGAATATCTACTGGCAGCGGCCGAAGGTGGGCACTGGGAAGAGGGAGGGCCCTGGCACTAAGCCCTGACGCCGTCAGAGCTGGGAGCAGTTCTGCATGTGCTTCTGCTAAACCTCCTAGTTTAATCAGGGGCTGGCACCCTAGCCTGGCTGCCACACCCAATGTGTGCTCAGGGTTCAGCACCCCCCCTTCTTGCTCACCTAGAATTAAGAGGTAAAGGGAGCTGGGGAAGGGGACCGTCACCTCTTGACATTCTTATTCCTTTACCACAGGATATCATTCATAACCCCCAGTTCATCACAAACGATTTCTCTCCCACGGACATCTGCCAAGGGATCCTGGGTAAGCAGGGAATAGGGAGCTGGCCTGCAGGAGCAAAGTGAGGAGGAGAAAGATTGGGATGGGGGTGGGGACAGCCCGATGGCTCTCAAACCTGCAAGGGCAGGCTACCTGTTTCCCTATTCCCCCCCTTCCAAGAGAGGACAGTCAGCAGAAGTGTTGTGTGTTCCTTAGGTCCCTCCTGTCCCTGCGGCCGTCTGGTTTGGAAGTAAGCTGAGATAATAAGGCAGCTATTTGTTGATGTATGATGTATGATCCAAGGCCTAGTCATTGGAGATGGGTGCAGCGATGACCCAGCAGTTAAGAGCACTTAAAAAAAAAAATGATGAAGACCAGAGTTCAGATCCTAGCACCCAAGTAACAAACCCATTACTCAAAATGCCTGACGCTCCAGCTCCAAGGAATCCAGTGCCCCTCCCCACTGCTGGCCTCCATGCCCATAGAAATACCCCCTCCACACACACATACGCCACATGTACACAGGAGTGCCCCCCCACACATGTGCACAGGAGTGCCATACACACACACGTGCACAGGAGAACCCCACACACAACATGTGCACAGGAGTGTCCCACACACCCATATGCCACATGTGCACAGGAGTGCCACACACACATGCCACATGTGCATAGGAGTACCCTAACACACATGTGCACAAGAGTGCCATACATACACACACACACACACACACATGTGCACAGGAGTGCCCACACACACATGTGCACAGGAGTGACACCCACACACACATGTGCACAGGAGTGACACACACACACACATGTGCATAGAAGTGTCCCCACACATATACACATGTGCACAGGTGAGCCCCCCCACATACACACACACACACACACACACGTGCACAGGAGTGCCCCAAACACACATGTGCACAGGAGTGCCCCCCCACATGTGCATAGGAGTGACACACCACACGTGTGCACAGGAGTGACACACACACACACACACACACACACACACACATGTGCACAGGAGTGCCCACACACCACATGTGCACAAACAGACAGACACAGAAAGACAAAATAATTCCTTTTTTTAAAAGTATCAAACCAAACACGGGACTGGCTGCAGCACCAGGGTAAAGGGGGTCAGGAGTTCAAGGCCAACCTGAGGCCACATGAGGCTGTCTCAAACAACCATCAAGCAGCTCTCACCCCCAGGCTCTCTTGGGGGAACCCCAGAAGCAGAGGGTAGGGTTGGCTCAGGATGCCTGGAGATGCCGCTGCTGAGGTCAGCTGTGCTACGGGACCCTGGCCCTCTGAAGGTTTGGCTGGATCCACTATTCCACACTGGAGATGATACTGTCCTGTGGCATGAGGTCTCAGCACCTACCTAGCTGTTGGCAGGAGGCTGAGCCGTTTGCTAGAGGTTTGTCTACAAAGCAGCAGCTTAGGTGTCCACACAGCACTGACCCCCACTTAGTAACCCAAGGGCTTTTCCTTTATTTGTTTTGTTTGCTTGTTTGTTTGTTATTAATTTATTGAGACAAAAAAAGAAAAACCTACTATGTAGCCTTAGCTGGCCTCAAACTCACTCTGTAGTCCAGGCTGCCTTTGAACTCAGAGACCCATCTGTCTCCCTCCCGAGTGTTGGGATTAAATGTGTGCACTGTCACACTTGGCTCGATTGGTTTTTTTCTACTTAGGATGGAACCCAGGGCCTTCAGCCAGCTAGGCAAGCGTTTTACCTCTGATATATCCTCACCCAACTGATCTCAGAGTCTCTCTCTCTGTCTCTGTTTCTCTGTGTCTCTCTGTCTCTGTCTCTGTCTCTCTCTTACACACACACACACACCATACACACACACTCACACACACACTCACACACACACACCATTCATACACACTCACACTCACATACACTCACATTCACACACACACACACCATACACACACACACACACCATACACACACACTCTCTCTCACACACACACACACACACACTCACACTCACACTCACACACCATACACACACACACACACACACACACACACACACACACACACATCTTTACCATGTTTTGTTAGGAGCAAGCCCTGGATGTGGCTCATACTCAGGATGATGGGGCTGGGGTGTGGTTCAGCTGGCAGAGTACTTAGCATGCATGAAGCCCTGGGCTCGATCCTCAGCACTGAGGGAAACTGGGTATGGTGGCATGTGCCTATAATCCGAAGATCTAGACAAGGCCAGAGGATTACTCATGAATTCAAGGCCAGCCTGGTCTACACAGTGAGTTCCAGGCTAGCCAGGATCCTAGAGACCTTGGGGGAGAAAAAGGAGGTGTGGGGAGGTTAAGGTCATCCTCATTTACAATGAGTTTAAAGCTAGCCTTAGTGTAGGCTATAGGAGACCCTGTCTTTAAAAAAAAAAAAAAAGAAGAAGGTTTGGGTCATATCTTTTGAGGAGAAAAAAACGTAACAAGGATTGTCTGTCACAGGTGCTAAAACTCCTTTAGCATGGGCTATCACACAATGGGTCATGGAGTCTCCTGACATTGCCCCCGGGGAGCAGGTTCCCTCCTCACAGCCTCCTCCCCACCCTTCATCACTAGGCCAGGCACCAAGACCGCTTTATTCTCTCTTTGTGGCAGGAAAAGGGGCAGAAATAAGTACAGGCCAAGGAGCCCTGGGGCCACAGTTGCCTCTGTGGCTCAGCGGGCCAGAGGAATGCTGGGTAAAGGAGACTGAGAATCAGCGACCCCTGAGTGCCCTTGTGTTGGTGACGCCTGCAGAGCCCTTTAGTCTCCCCTCCTGCCCGCAGCCTCCCACCAGAAACCCTCTAAGTCATCACAGAAACCTGCCAGGGCCCAAAAGCTTAGCCATGGCCCCGAAATTCACACCTCTTACCTGGCCCATCACTGAGGATGGATCCTGGGGACAGATGGTGGCAGATGACTGATGCATGGCTCTGTGCTCCATCTCCAGCCAGCTCCAGGACTCACAGTGGGTTAGACACAGTGGGTTAGTGCCATCTGGGTGATGGGGGAGACATCTTTTCTCTTATTTACATTAATTTTTTTTCTTTATATCATGTGTGTGTGTCTCTCTGTGTGTGAGTGTGTATGTGTCAGAGTATGCACACATGTGTATGCCGGTGCCCTCAAAGGCCAGAAGAAGGCATACAATCCCTTAGAGCTGGAGCTGGAGTTACAGGTGTTTGTGAGGTATCTGACTTGGGTGCTTGGAGCTGAACTCTGTTCCTCATGATAGAGCAACAAGAAACCCCCCCTACACACACACACACACACACACACACACACACACACACACACACAGAGACACACGTTTCTTTTGTTTTGGTTTTTTAAGACAGGGTTTCTCTATAGCCCTTTCCTTCCTGGAACTCGATCTGCAATCCAGGCTGGCCTTGAACTCAAAACTCCACCTGCCTCTGCCTCCTGCGTGCTGGGATTAAAGGCATGTACCAGGCAAGATTTTCCTTCTGAATTTTGTGTGTATGTGCATGTGAGTGCAGTGCCTGTGGAGACCAGAAGAGGGAGCTGTCAGATTCCCCTAGACCTCCAGTTACCCGTGGTAGCAAATTACCTGCTATGAATATTGGGAACTGAACTCAAGTCCTCTAGAAGAGAAGGTGTACTCTTAACTGCTAGGCATCACTCCAACTCTTGAGTGGTTTGAGACAAGGTCTCACTCTGTGCAGCAGGTTGGTGGCAAAAGAACTCACAATCCTTTTAGCCTCTGCCACCCAAACGCTGAGATTACAGAAGTGCTCCAGGAGACACCTTGGACCTTTGGTCACTGCTGCAACCTCTGCACAGAGTGGGAATGGGGGCCACAGAGAAAGGTGAATGGATAGGTTCAACAGATGGAGCCTGTCCTGAGAGCAACCAGGATGCCGTGCAGCCTAACCCAAATTCCCCCAAACCAAAGTGTGTCACCCTGGTCTGTGGCTCCCTTGACATGAGTTCATCGTCCCAGAGCCCAAACTCTGCCTCGGTTTCCCCATTTAGCCCCTTTCCCTACGCTTCTCTGTGAAAAGGCAGAGAGATCTCTGCAGGGAAGATCCCTGGGCCTGCCTCTCTGGCTGGGGATCTGGGACCCCCCACACGTGTGAGGCTGCTCAAGGGGCAACCCCTACCTGCCTGCCTTTAAGGGGACTGCTGGCTCCTGGCTGCCATTGGCTCCCTCACCACCTGCCCCAAACTGCTGTACCGTGTGGTGCCCAGAAATCAGAACTTCAGGAAGAACTATGCTGGCATCTTCCATTTTCAGGTAAAGGGAAGGCCTGAAAGGGAAGGAAGGAGGGAAGAAGGGAAGGAAGGAGGAAGGGAGGGAAGGAGGGGAGGAAGGAGGGATGAAGGGAAGGAAGGAGGGAGGGAGGGAGAGACCATGTATTACTTATTTTGACACTGTTTGGGAACACTTTTCAACTAACTTTCAGAGAAATACCTGCTTATGAAAGCTAATTTTTTTAAAGCTCCAAAGAAAATAATTAGCTGTTTGTGTCTCTTTTCCTCTTCTCTCTCTCTCTCTCTCTCTCTCTCTCTCTCTCTGTGTGTGTGTGTGTGTGTGTGTGTGTGTGTGTGTGTGTGTAAACGTGCACATTCGTGAGCTCATGTGCCTGCATCCACAAATGCACATTAGGTATCGTGACACTGAAAATGTCCACCATATAATTGGCATGACCTGGCCCTTTAACTGATAACTGATAAAGGAATGATTCTAACTGTCATAAAATGGGGAGAAGATTTTAAGATCTCTGAAATCCCAGCCTCCAGCTACCTTTTTTTTTTTTTTTTTCCAGGATAGGGTGTCAGTCTGAATGTGGGTGAGGTTTTCTTGAAGCTGGGGCAAGACAGGAAGGGAGGATGGAGGTGTGGGAAAAGGGAGGTATTTTAAGATTTTAAGGCTTTTACTGACTTTCCATGGCCTATTCTAAGGAATGACTGGTCCTTGGTCAAGATGGTTTAGTGGACAAGTACACTTACCCCAGGCCTGGCAACCTGAATTTGATCCCTGAAACTTGCATGGTGGAAGGAGAAAAATGACAGACAGATCACACACACACACACACACACACACACACACACACACACACACTACATATATACCTGTACACACTTATACCCATATACCCTTACTTTTTTTTTTTTTTTTACAAAAATTTCAGTTTAAGAGTAATTGTTGCTGGTATGTTCTTGTCCTGACCACGAGAGGGCGCTCTAAGGACAGAGTTCACCTGTAAGCAGACAACTGTCCCCCTTGCCACCCACAGCTTTGGCAGTTTGGACAGTGGTTGAACGTGGTCGTGGACGACCGGCTGCCCACTAGGAACAACAAGCTAGTATTCGTGCACGCCCCCCATCGCCAGGATTTCTGGAGCGCCCTGCTGGAGAAGGCCTATGCCAAGTGAGTTGCCCAGGCCAGGAACCAGGCTGGCCTTGAGCCGCCTGGCTTTGGCTGCCAAGGAAGGTGGGCTAGGCCACTAACTGAACCAGGGGAGGAGACGGGCTGAGATAAGGCATGCCTCCCTTCCCTCGCCATTCCGCCTGACTGTTCACCCTAACTGACATCTCCTAACAGCGCCCTATCTGCCCGCAGGCTGAACGGATCCTATGAAGCCCTGGCTGGAGGCAGCACTTTGGAGGGTATGGAAGATTTCACAGGCGGCATAGCACAGTGCATTCGGCTCCGGAAGCCCCCTGAACACATGCTGAGGCTCCTTAGGAAAGCCCTGGAGAAATCTTCCCTCATGGGCTGTTCCATTGAAGTAAGCCAAGCTGGGTCTTGTTGGATGTTACTCCCCACCCTGACCCCAAGGCTCTTACCCACAACATCTCATCACTAGCTACCCCTTTTCTTGAACTAATTTTGTCTGCCTGTGGTACAGAATGACTGTTCCCACCGGACACCGTCTCCACCTTGTTTCAACTTTCTCTTTAGTAGTTTCTGTGACCCCTTAGTAACTCAAAATGCAAATTTTCATAGCTTGTCTCCTCCAGGGAGAAGGGAGAAGATTCCAAGAGGGCCGTGTCCTTTGTTGCATTCACTACTGGACCCTGGGACTTTGGACGATACCCATCATGCAATAGGCACCCAACAAATATTTGTTCAAATAAATAAATGTACCCAGAGTGCTTCCCATAGAACAGCGGTTATGGAGGCGGGGCATTTATTGAAAAGGCAGAGGGGAACTTACTCTCCACAAAGCCTACACACAGATGCTTGTGCAAGCTGTACTTGTAATAGCAAAGAAAACCAGAGTTAGTTGCCTTTCTGTGGGTGACTCAATTAAATTCAACCAATTGATTCTTACATACCACAGAACACAGACAACGACAGCCCCTAATGATAGGATGTCATCTGCCTCTCTATGACCTTCTCAGAATGACACCATTGTCCTGGAGTATTAATGATGGTCAGGGGAGGAAGGAGAGGATGAGGGGGGCCTGGCCACAAAGGCCCTTTAGAGACGAAAGCAGTAAAGGACCTGACCCAGACCCTCGCTTTGGTGACGAATCCATGAAACCACATACGTGATAAAGCTGCACAGCCAACCGCAAGTGACCAGGGACAAAGCTAGGAAGAGGGGCTGGAGAGGTGGCTCCACGGTCTGCTTTTCCAGAGGACAAGGGTTCAATTCCCAGCACACAGCCATCTGCAACTCCAGTCCTAGGGGATCCAAAGCCTTCTTCTGGCCTCCATAGTGCGCAGACACACACGCGCACACACGCGCACACACACTTCATAAGCTAGAGGGAGATGTGCAGGCTGCGTCAAAACCAGCATCCTGGTGCTTGCTTTGTTCTATGGGCTTTTTGTTTTGTTTTGTTTCATCCTCTTACCTGTTTATTTAGGCTTTGGTTATTTCTGTCTTTGGAGACTATAGGCTTCCTCCTATACATTCAGCTTGTAGTAGAGCACTGCAGAACATTGGGAATCCAAATTAGGGGCACAAAGGCTCTTCCTGCACTACTGCAGGTGAACCACCAATTGCTTCTGAATCTAAAGTCCAGGAGCTGGGGAGACAGCTCAGTAGGTGTTTGCTCACCACGTAAGATCTCAGTTTCAGCCAGGCATTGTGTTGCACGCCTTTAATCCCAGC
>NC_034607.1:13217046-13221077 GCF_900095145.1 Mus pahari | reverse complement strand
AAACCCTGTCTCAAAAAAAAAAAAAAAAAAAAGATCTGAGTTCAAATCCTCCCCACCCATGTTTAAAAAAAAATCCATCATGGCTGTGTGTGCCTGTAGCCCCAGTGCTGAGCATAAAGACTTGGAGCTTGCTAGTCAGCAAGCCTATTTATCCCCAAACCATAAGCTTCAGCTTCAGTGAGAGATGATGTCTCAAAGTGTAAGACAGAGAAGCGGAGAGATGGCTCTGGGGTAAGAGCCTTGGCTGCTCTCGCTGTGATCTTGGCTTCAGTTCCCATGTGGTGACTCCAACATCTGTAACTCCAAGTTCCCCAGAATCCAATGCTGCCTTCTGGTCTCCTAGGGTACCACACACACACATGTGTAACAGACAAACATGCAGCAAAACACTCATAACACATAAAATCAAAATAAGCATTTATTTAAAAAATACTGACAGCAATAACAAAAGAGAGTCGGTGGCTTTCTTTGGCCATCTCATGTAGTCACATACACCACGCACATGAGTGACCTCTACAGTCTCTCTCTCTCTCTCTCTCTCTCTCTCTCTCTCTCTCTCTCTCGTGTGTGTGTGTGTGTGTGTGTGTGTGTGTGAAATATAAGCAAGGTGTAGTGTCTCATGTCTATAAACCCTCAAGAGGCTGAGGCTGGCAAATCAGGGGTTAAAGAATCATTGGCTAGTCTTGGCTACATAGAGAATTTAAAAGCCTCTAGGCCATATTAGACATGCCCCTGTAGGTATCATATTCATGTTATGAATCACATAAAACAATGGCTCTCCGGATTTCCAGGCCAGATCTCACACACTCTCCCTTCTTTTCTGTAGGTCACCGACGACAGTGAAGTTGAAACAATGACACATAACATGCTGGTGCGAGGACACGCTTACGCAGTGACTGGCCTAGAGGATGTGAGTACAAGCAACTGGCCTCCCTTAGAAGTCACAGGTAAGGGAGAGCCACCCCCTCCCTGCCCATGTCCTGATGCATCCGTGCCTCTTCCCTTCCAGGTCCACTACAGAGACAAGTTGGAAACTCTAATTCGGATCCAGAATCCCTGGGGTCGGGTTGAATGGAATGGAGCTTGGAGTGACAAGTAGGGGACCAAACACACAGCAGGGCTTCTGTGGAAGCCAACATCACGGGCGGGGCCAACCCTTGTCCCCAGTGCTGTGAGGTTTCATAAGAACTCTGAAGGTGGCTACCCTTCCCATCCGCTGTTTTCTCTTGGCAGAGCCAAGGAGTGGGACGAGGTGAACCCGGATGTTCTGGTACAGCTGCTACACAGGAAGGATGATGGGGAGTTCTGGTCAGTGTGGCTTGGAGGAGCCTCAGCCTCCCCACAGGCATCCCTCATCTCCCTACAATCTCCTCTGTGTTGTGTGCCTTGGGTGAGGAAGTCCTAGGGTCCCTCCACAGTCAGGTCAGGGCTGCGGAGTGTGCGCGCCGCGCCGTCCGTCCGTCCGTCCGTCCCCCCGTCCCTGGAGTGTGCCGACAGTGCGCTCGCTGTCTGTCCTCCCGTCCCAGGATGTCCTATGAAGACTTCATGAGCAACTTCACACTGCTGGAGATCTGCAACCTCACCCCGGATGCCCTCAACACCTGGGATTACAAGAGCCGCTGGCATGCGACCTTCTATGAGGGCAGCTGGAGAAGGGGGAGCACCGCAGGGGGCTGCAGAAACCACCCCGGTAGGCGAGGGCAACCTGGAAACCAGGCCTGGGGCAGGAAGTCACAGAGGCAGGGTGGATGAGGGCAGAGTCCGTGGAAAGCCACGGCCCTCAGGAACCCAGGCGGGCATATGGCTGGAATCTCAGTGCACCCGACAAGGGCCCAGTCAAAGACAGAAGGCCCTGCCCCAGCACAACCACCCTGACCTGCATCCTCCACAGAGACGTTCTGGAGCAACCCCCAGTTCAAGATCTCTCTCCCAGAAGTGGATGATCCAGAGGATGACTCTGAGAGAAACGAAATGGTTTGCACCTGTCTGGTGGCACTGATGCAGAAGAACTGGAGACATGCTCGAGAGGGACCCCGGCTCCTCACCATAGGCTTTGTCATCTTCTCGGTGTGCCCCCGGGGTCCCCAGTCACCAGTGCTTCCCCTTTGGCTCCTCCTCCCCCTCCCCCCTCCCTCCTTCCCCTCTCCCTCCTCCACCTCCTTCTCCTCCTCTTCTTTTGCCTTGTACACCAGGCTGGTGTCAAACTCCCCAGTCTAGGATAAAGGTGTGTGTGCTCTTTTTCTTTTTTTTTTTTTATTGTTTTCTTTTTCTTTTTTTTTTTTTTTTTTTGTTGAGTTTTGGTTTTGGGGTTTTTTGTTTGTTTGTTTGTTTGTTTGTTTTGGTTTTGGTTTTGCTTTGAGACACTGTTTCCCTGTGTAGCCTTAGCTCTCTTGGAACTTGCACTATAGACCAGGCTGGCTTCGAACTCGGAGATGTGTGCTTTACCTCTTAAGACCCCTATGAGTGTGAGTCGCCCAAAGGCTGCACAGCCCTGCTGCTGAAGTGGTAGTATCTTGTGCTTTTCCTGAGCCTCTCCCTCTTTCTCTCTCTCCCTCCCCCCCTCTCTCTCTCTGATGTTTTGCCTGCAAGCATGTCTCTGTACCACATATATGACTGACACCCACAGAACTCAGAAGACAGTGTCAGGTCCACTGGAACCGGAGTTACAGATAGCTCTGAGCCGCCACATGTGCGCTAGGAATCAGACCCAGGGTCGCTGCAAGAGCAGCCAGAGCTCTTAACCAGTGAGCCATCTCTTTAGGCCCAACTCTTCCCCACCCCCACCCCCACCCCCACCCCGAGACAGGGTTTCTCTGTGTAGCCCCGGCTGTCCTGGAACTCACTCTGTAGACCAGGCTGGCCTCAAACTCAGAAATCCTCCTGCCTCTGCCTCCCGAGTGCTGGGATTAAAGGCGTGCGCCACCACTGCCTGGCTTGCTTTTTTTGTTTTTTTTAAACTTATACCAACTAGCACTTCCTTTGTGGCAGGCATCTCCCCAAAGCCCTGTCCGTCCCAGTTATTACTGCCCATAGGGAACAGGAGGAGACGCTAGCAGAGGAGGCAAGGTGACCACACAAGCTCACGCACTGAAGGGACAGAGGTGGAGACTGAGCGTGTCCTGATCCCGGAGCACAAGAAACCTCAACAACACCTCCATCCAAGTGTGGCCTCGGCCGCTCCATCAAAACTTCGCACTGTAGAGGCCAAAAGGAAGTCCCCCGTCTCCATTTTCCAAGACCGGTGACGGCTTGCAAGATCCCCAAAATGCACACTTGGGGATCATTCTCTTACCCGTGAGACAAGTATCGAACACTGGACCAGATCCTAAGGCACGCATGCCAAGCCCCTGGCTGGTCTCCAGGAACTCAGCGGGAAACAGCTCGCCCAGCATGCGGGGACACCCTAGACTCCAACCGAGGGGAGAAAACCGGAAGTGGGGCAAAGGGCTGCTTCTCCTATGCATCGAGTCAGGCTGTCCAGCCAGTACAGTCTTCTCAACATGTGAGGTCCACGGGTTGGGGCCAGCAGGAAGCGCTCAGTGAGTAAAGGCACTTCCGCCTGACAGCCTGACCTCAATCCCCCAGCCCAGGGCAGCAGAAGAAGGCAGCCCTACTCCCTCAGACAAGCCGAGCCTCTGACCTCCGCACGCATGTCCCGGGCAAGCACACACCCACAAATTTAAAAAACAAAAATTTAAAAAGGTCAAGGTTAGGGGACAGGAGCACTTGCTACTCTTCCAGAGGACCCGAGTTCGATCCCCAGCACCGACAGACAGGGTGGCTCACAACCTCAGGAATGCATGTGTAGGCATGCAGGCAACACACTCATCTAAAAACAAATCAGAAAAGACTTTTTAAAAGGTCAGTGCTCACTTTGGCCCCTACACAAGGATGACACTCAAAACTCACGAGGCCTTATTTCCCTTATTGAGGAGCAGGAAAATATTGTGGACGTATTGAAAACACAGCCCAGAGTCATGAAGCTAAATGCATACGGAGCTTTTTTTTTTTTTTTTTTTTTTTTTTTTTTT
>NC_034607.1:13205419-13216609 GCF_900095145.1 Mus pahari | reverse complement strand
CCTCTGCCTCTGCCTCTGCCTCTGCCTCTGCCTCTGCGTGCTGGGATTAAAGGCGTGCGCCACCACGCCCGGTCATATGGAGCTTTTTAAGTAATAAAGAGCAGAGTTCATTTTGAAAAACTAATCCAGTGATTTTAGGTTGAGGGAGGATACACCCAACCTCAGTAGCCCAGACACCTGCTAGGATGAATGTGCTGTGAGCTACTGAGTCACGTGGTGACCTGTCTGGAGTCTTAGCATGTCCAAGCAGCAGAGGCAGGAGGATTGTCAAGAGCTGCATGCCAGCCTGATCTTTACCGTGAGACTCTGTCTCAAAATAAGATAAACCAGGGAGTTGATAGCCTCTGCAGCGGGTCCTCTGTTCCTGTTGGGATAACTGAATACCATAAACAGGCTAATGTATATGAAAAATAAAATAAATTAACAAAGAGGTTCACTTAGCCCACTGCTCAGATGCTCTAAGCAGACAGCAATGGCATCTGCTTGGTGTCTTGTTGGGGCTTTTAGTAGGTCATGACCTACTAAAGAGTAAGGTAAGAAAAGCCAGGGTTCTATTTTGTTTTTGTTTGTTTGTTTGTTTTTTGTTTTTTTGTGTGTGTTTGTTTGTTTGTTTGTTTGAGACAGGGCCTGATGTAGCCTTGCCATGTTGCCAAGGTTGGCCTTGAACTCCCAACCTTCCTGCCTCTGCCAGACATTGGGATTGTAAGCATGCACACCACATCTAACCCTTCTGTCCTCCACCCCTCTTCTTTCTCCGTCATCTACCCATGTATGTGTGAGTCGGTTCTCACGCGCTACCTTGTTGGGTCTCGAGGTCTCTCTGTGCCCCTGCTGCTGCTGCTGGGTCTGTGAGCAGCTGGTGTCCCCACTGTCCTCACGGCCATCTCACTCGGGAGTAGTGGGAGTGCAGGTGTGCACACGCACATCTAGCTTGTTTGTTTTGGTTTTTCGAGACAGGGTTTCTCTGTGTAGCCCTGGCTGTCCAGGAACGCCCTCTGTTGACCAGGCTGGCTTCGAACTCAGAGATCTGCCTGCCTCTGCCTCCCAAGTGCTGGTGGGATTAAAGACATGTACCACCACCATCTGGAGAAAATACTGCTTTTTAATTTAATTCATTTTACAGAGCTTCTCTATGTAGCCCTAGACAGCCTGGGCCTTGCAATAGATCATAGACCAGGCTGGCCTCAAACTCACAAAGATTTGCCTCTGTCCGCCTTTCACGTGAGGAGATCCAAGGTGTGCACCACCACACGTGGTCATTAAAAAAACTGTTTTTAATTTTGTGCCTATGTGTGGGTGTGTGCACATGAATGAAGGCACCTGCAGAGACCAGAAGGATCAAGAGTTCAAAGCCAGCTTCAGCTACATAGTTAGCCACTCTGGTCTGCATGAGACCTGTCTCAAAAAAAAAAAAAAAAAAAAAAATCAAAACAAAACAAGAGCTAGCATTGTAACTCATGTGCGAGAAGCCCTGGGTCCTATCACCAGCCATGAATACAACTGGGTGGCACAGGTTAGTAACCCCAACATTTGGGAGGTGGAGACAGGAGGGTCAGAAGTTCAAGGGCATCCTCAGCGACACAGCATATTCAAAGCCTGGGTCACCTGACAGAAAACAAAAGCAAGCACGCGATCACATTTGCTCACTTTCTCTCCCCAGTATCAGCGGTCACCTAACTATTTCTGTAGGTGGCACTCCGTGGACTCACATTCTAGGGACACACGCTTCTTGGGCCTCCCCATCCCAGCTCTCTCGATCTTTTAGCCAATCATCTCCACTTCTCTGGGACTCTCTCCTGTCTTAGCCTGGACTGATAAAAACAAACAAACAAACAAAATACTACCTTTGTAAACTTTGGGCAGACTGCACTTTGAAATCCCAAACTGACAAATTCTTAATGCTATCAGCCAATGCCCCACCACTCACCGCCGTTGCTCCTAATGAACCCCAAGACAGGCTCACATTCATGTTCACATGCACACACACACAAACACGCACAGTGTACACACACAAGCACACACAGTGCACACTCACCTAGCTGATGGCCAGAGCCCTGAAGATCTGACTGACTCTGACCCTCTCTCTCTCTCTCTCTCTCTCTCTCTCTCTCTCTCTCTCTCTCTCATTTTTCAGGTCCCAAAGGAGGTACAGCAGCGGGCAGGCATCCAGCTCCCTCCTGACAACATATGGATTGGCAAGGGGAGGGATCTGGAGAAAGTTCTGGAGAACCCTGAGTTAGGATTCTTACTCCTATTACCCAGTGTGGGAGGCGGGGAAGGATATACAGAGTTTTTGACGATATGGGAGATGCACAGGCCACAGCAGTGGTCCTGGTACCCACAAGGTGGTTCACCTTGGGAGGTCTGGTCTCCTTGCTCTCCTGTGCCAGTCCTGTACCCACCTCCAGGGTATATACAGTTTCAGAACCTCCGGGACATCCACCTTAAGAAAGACTTCTTTGTGAAATACCGGGACCACGGCTTTTCAGAGATCTTCATCAACTCGAGGGAGGTGAACAGCCATCTCCGCTTGCCCCCGGGGGAATACATCATTATCCCCTCCACCTTTGAGCCCCATAAGGATGCTGACTTCCTGCTTCGGGTCTTCACGGAGAAACACAGTGAGACCTGGTGAGGGGCCTGCCTCGCTCTGGCGAGGGTCCCAGCCCAAGGGCTGCCCGGCGTCAGATTCTGGTCCTCCTTCACATCAACCCTAGGCTATATTCGTGGAAACTGAGGCACGAAGATGTGAGGTCTAGATTTGTGAGCCACCATCTGTTTACTGGGGATTGAACTCAGGACCTCTGAATGAGTAACCTCTAAGCCATCTCTCCCAGCCCCTCCAAATTTGTAATAGAAATAGTCATGAAACTAGAGCCCAGATGTAATGGAGTGTTAGATACTGCTGCTCCATATGCAGTGACAGGACCCTCCCCAGATCACCCCCAGTCACCCCTGAGCCTTCACTCTCTCATTCCCAGGTTGCTGGATGACACCAACCGGCTTGAACATCTCCAAGAGGTAACAGGAAGCTCTGGGCTAAAGGGGTTGGAAGTATGGAGGGTGTTTTAAAGACTGGCTCCCTCTCTCCTTTTCCCCAGGAGACCGTCACTGACAAGGATTTGGACAAGGATTCTCTTCAGCTGTTTGAAATAGTGGCAAACCAAGTAAGAGGGCCAGGGGCAGAGGGGGAAGGGAGGTGGCCACCGGGCCGCAGGGGCAGAGCTGGTGACGGATCGGAGCAGGTGATCATTACAGCTGTTTCTCCTAGAATGACGAAGTGGATATGTATGCACTACACAAACTTCTCAACAAGATGACAGCTAAATGCGAGTGGCCCACCCCTCCTTCATGGCTCACCCCGCCTCTGCCCCCTCCCCATCTGGCCTCCCACTGTACTCACCCACCTCTTCTTTGTACCCCTTCCCTCACTCACAGTAAAGAGCTTCAAGACAAAGGGCTTTAGCTTGGAAGTCTGTCGCCGGATGATCAACCTCATGGATGTATCTTTCTGCCCTGTGGCTAGCCTACTGGGTGTTTCCCATCTTCTCCCTGCCATCTCTCCCTCCTGCATCAGTGCCCTTTCCCTAGGATAGGGAAGAGAGATGGGGGGGAGGGGGGTGTAGCTAGAGCTCTCAGATCTGGCTGTTAGCATTCAGGAACCCCAAGCCTGTGTAGACTGCGGACACCTTTTGCTTCCTCATCCCCAGAATGCCCTCTTTCCTCTTATCCTTGACTAATCTCCCTAGAAAGATGGTTCTGGCAAGCTGGGGTTTTATGAATTCCAGGTCCTATGGAAAAAGATCAAGAAATGGACGGTAAGGAACCCTTAAAGAAAGAAAGAGCCAAGAGGCGTGGGAATGGACAAAGGAGCCATTAGAACTATAGATACACACACACACACACACACACACACCCACACACACACACAGAGTCAAACTGGTTAGTAACCAGTATAGCCTGTTATAGTCGTGAAGGGTTCGCTAGAAGGCAGGAACATTAGAGATCCAAGTGGTTGATCAGAGTAGGAGGGGGTGCGGGGGAGGAGGCCCCAGAGTCTAGAGCAGATGTCTTAAGCCAGTCATACTTCAGTATTCTGTTTTTCTACTACTGTGACCTGCTGACTGCTCTGTCTGTCTTCAGGAAATCTTCAAAGAGTGTGATGAGGACCACTCTGGGAACTTGAACTCCTATGAGTTGCGCCTGGCAATAGAGAAAGCAGGTGGCGCCCTGCAGGGGCCGGGAGCTGGGAGGTCGTGTCCAGGCCTGAACTCTGCCCTTACTGTCCCCCCCCCATCGGTCCCCTAGGCATCAGGGTGAACAACAGAGTGACCGAGGTGATCGTTGCCAGGTACGCAGATGATAACATGATTGTGAACTTTGACAGCTTCCTCAACTGTTTCCTGCGGCTCAAGGCCATGTTTGGTGAGCGAGGCACCTGCCCCCTCCTGGTTAGGCCGGGAGAGCTGGCTTGCTCCCACACCCACTCATCCCGAGGCCTGTTGCTAACAGAACCTCTCCCACACAGACAGAGCACACACCTGACCCAAGTTCAAGTCCACAACATGCTGGGGCTGTGACTTCTGTCTGTACCCCATTTACTTCTCTAGAAAATATAGTGTGGACGGTCACCGTTCTGCCCCAGGGGCCGGGGATGGAGCCCGTTCGTTGGTAGGGTATTTTTTGCCTAGCTGACAGCAAGCCCTGGTGTGGTGACACACACCTTTAATCCCAACACTCTGGAGATGGGGGCAGAAAAATCAGGAGTTCAAAGTCATCCTCAGCTACGGAGTCTGAGGTCAGCCTGGGTCAGCCAGAAGACTCTGTCTCAAAAAAATAAATAAATAAAAATGAAAAGATTGTCCCAAGGATTAAAAAAAAAAGAAAAGAAAAAAAAGCCGATATTTATAATTCTTGAACTTGGGAAGCTGAGACAGGAGGATCACAAGTCTGGGGTAACCCTGGCTACTTAGTGAGACTCTGGGTCAAAACAAAGGGGAGCAAGATGACTCAGCATGTAAGAGTGCTTGCTACCAAGCCTGGAGACCTGAGTTCAGTTCCAGGGCCCACGTGGTGGCAGGGGAGCATCAGCAGCTTCAGGTTGTCCCCTGAGCTCCGCAGGTGCAAGCTGTCATATGTATGCACCTGCATGCCCCTCCCACACACAATAAATAAGTGTAAAACAAGTAAGTCAGGGTTCCCCAGGACTATCTTCCCCGGACTCTATTCAGAGTAAATAGGTTCCGGCCAAGCGCTCTGAACCAGGCCCATCTCCTAACCAGGGTAGTCGTGATTCACTCCTGATGAAAAAGGGCTCCCTTTCTACCTCGCAGTTTCTCCCTTTGTGGAGAGCGGGTCTTTTAGACCCTCGTCTCAGCTCTAACCCCGCCCCCGCCCTCTTCCCCTGCCCCACGCCCTTATCCTTAAAACAGCGTTCTTCTTATCCATGGACACCAAGAAAACTGGTTCTATTTGCTTGAATATTAATCAGGTAAGGGGGAAGGCATGGTCTGGCCACACCCTGAACCCCACCCCACTCTCCATCCTCAGCGGGAAGTCTCCTCCTGTTCTCTGCTGTCTTTGCAGTGGCTGCAGATAACCATGTGGGGGTAAGGAGATGCGAAGCCTGGCTCCCTCCTTCCTCCCTCCGCCGGCGGCGCTCCTGCTCCGGCCAGGATGGTGGATGCTCCTTGTCACTCTCGCTCTCGCTCTCCACTGCCCCCGGCGCAGTGTTTACTCCGGGGCCCCTGATCCGGACTGACCGGAACTCCAACCCCGAACCCCTACCCCCACCCCGCCCCGAGCACTCTCCCGCCGTATGTAGACTAAAAATGAGGTGGATTCTCCCCCAGTTTTTCGCTGGCGAAGGCAGTCTTGCAGCTTAAGTGTTCCCGCGTGCTGCCAGCTCACACCCGCCTCCTAGCCCGCCCTCTTGTCAGGAATTCCATTGCCTCCCCCGCGCCGCGTCGTACACATTATTCTAATAAAGAGGACGTGGTTGGTTTACCACTTAATTCTTCAACACCAAAGAGGGGATCCATTCTATCTCCGGGAAGCATCTGCCAAATGTGATTGGCAAATTACTAGGGGGCGCTGCAGGGTTCCAGGACGTTAAACGCAGCTCAGCCCCAAGCTACGAAAACCTTAGGAACTTTTAGATGCAGTTGAGCGTTGTGGGGTGGAGGGGCGCCACTGAGCCAATGGCCAGCGAAGCCTGACCTGAAGCTGACAAAGCCAGAGGCCACAAGGCGTGAAGGTGCCTTTGTCCTGTTTTCCCTCAAACTGCCCCTCCTCCAAAGACCGCGCCGCAGGAGGGTCTCAAAGATCAAAGGACAAGCTCAAGGTGTGTGTGTTGGGGGTGACCAACGCCTCTAACCCCCAGACTTGAGAGACTAGTGGATCTCTAGGAGTTCAGGCCAGCCTGGTCTACAGAGGGAGTTCCTAAGACAGCCGGGGCTACACAGAGAAACCCTGTCTTGGAAAGCAAACCAAACCAACCCACCAAATCAAAGGACAGGCAGTAGACCTGCAAGAGCCAGCCAGTAGACCACACAATGAGGGGTCCCTTCTGGTAGGCGACTGGAGGTCTGTCTTCCGTCTGTCTTCTGGCTGCTGTACAGGCTGCTCGGCACTGGCTGGGCTGTGTTTCTCCATCTCCCATCTCACCTCAGGAGGACTTGGATTGCAGATGCCCACCCCTTTATCTGGCTGGGTCCAAACCATCAGGCTTGAGTGGCAGGCCATCTTCCTGGTCCTCTCTCTTCCTTCTCATATAGAGCCAGCAATAATGCCACCATAGGACCTTTATCCCGTGACTCGGCCTCCTAGATAAGGCTTCCCTTAGATTAAACCACTTCCCTTAGATTAAACCTTCATCCCACAGAGCAATCAGAATACTTCCTGCCTCTGGGTAGAGCTTCCTAGGGACCAGTGGTTTCTGTCAAATTCTGCAAATTCCCCAAATTCTATTCTGGCAGTTAGACAAAAGCCACCATAGGTCAGGAACTTGTGAAGCCAGTTCCCCTCTGCCAAGAGAAGCCTTTCCCCATATCACTAACAGAGGGAACAAGTAGCTACCTGCAGTGTTTATTAGTATACCAAAGTGTATGTGGGTCTCCAGGCTCCCTGAGTGTCACACGTGCCCGGTACACATTGCAGAGTCCATGTCTGCATCCTGGCTTCTCGGTTCTTTTTGCCTCTCCTTCCACCCTGAATTTCCTCCAGCTCATGGGCTTCCCTTCCCACAGCTGCTCAGTCTCCTCATAACCCGGCTATTTTAGTTTTTTGTTTGTTTGAGACAGGGTTTCACTGTGTAGCCTTGGCTGTCCTGGAACTCACTTTATAGACCAGGCTGGCCTTGAACTCAGAAATCCACCTGCCTCTGCCTCCCCAGTGCTGGGATTAAAGGCGTGTGCCACCACGCCTGGCTGCTATTCTCTCTCTCCTCTCTCTCTCTCTCTCTCTCTCTCTCTCTCTCTCTCTCTCTCTCTCTCTCTCTCTCTCTCCCCCCCTCTCTCTCCCACTCCCTCCCTCCCTCTCTCTCCTTCAGTCTTTTGCCCATGTTCTCCTGGTCTCCGTCCTCCCACCTCTCTACCGGCCATGTTCATTCTTTCTCAGCTCTGGACTCACACCTGTACCTGTTCTCTCTCATCCCTACAGTAAAAACCTTTTCTTAAATCACACCATGGAGCTAGGCAGTGGTGGCACACACCTTTAATCCCAGCACTTGGGAGGCAGAGGCAAGCGGATTTCTGAGTTCAAGGCCAGCCTGGTCTACACAGTGAGTTCCAGGACAGCCAGGGCTACACAGAGAAATCCTGTCTCGAAAACAAAACAAACAAACAAAAAACTAAAAAATAAAATAAAATAAAAAATAAATCACACCATGGACCTGTTATGTCATCCGTTGAAATATACACAGTTTCCAGTTTGCTGAAGAGCATAGCCGGGTGCGTCCTCCTGGGACTGACGCTAGCCCTACCTCTTCTCTGTCACTTTAAAGATCAATGTAGTCAGCCTGTACAGAGCTGCCTCTTCCCTCCATCATGGCCACACCCGACTGTCCCTTGAGGAATTGGTTCCTGTCCCACCAGCCCTTTGCCATGTGATCGATCAGTCATACTCTCAAGGGAGCCTCAGAGCCTATTCTCCATATCACTCTCTCCCTACAGAGCTCATCTCCCTAGGCATGGCAGGACATCCCGGCAGGCAGACCAGTGAGGTTCTAAAACTAACAGGTCCTTTGAACTTTCAAAATGTCTCAACCGAAACAGGACTTGGTGGCGCACGCCTTTAATCCCGGCAGGCAGATCTCAGATCTCGGCCAGCCTGGTCTACAGAGCGAGTTCCAGGACAGCCAGGGCTACACAGAGAAACCCTGTCTCAAGTAAATAAGCAGGCAGAGTGAGAATACTTGACCTTGACATCAGTAAGTATTTGCCAGCACTGTATGCGCAATAGCCATATACAGTTTGTGTTAAAATACAGAAAACAAGGCACGCCATTCTTCTTGGCCCTTTGACTCCATCCCAGTGGGTTCATATAGCCACTTATGCACCTCACCGCCCTAGGAGGTTGTCCCCACTGTGGCCTCCCAAGGATGTGTCCCCACAGGCTATTCTGCCTACATTTCTGCTCTTCTCCCTTAGCCGAGGGCACAGAGATGTCAGCCTACACACACACACACACACACACACACACACACACACACACACACACACACACACGTGAGCTGACTTTGATTTGAGTCCCTGGCAATCTAGATTTCATCTCTTGATGACCAACTGCCAATTTTCCACAGATGCTGCCCCTCCCCCAGTCCCTTTCTCTTTCTTTGATGTCAGAAGAACAAGTCTACCCTGCTTCTCGCCCCCCCTCAAAGTATTACCACTGTTCCGTCTCTTGAGAAAGTGGGGTCTGGAATGTTCTGGAAAACCACATAATACTAGGTAGCACTTAAAAGCCAATGAGCTAAAATATGATCCAGTCTGGAAACAAGAGAAGCAAAGAGAATGGGTTCACTCAGCTGAAATTTCACTTTATTTCAGTGTGACAAAATATGTAAAGCACAAAGTTTATTATTTTATGAACCAGCAAGATGGGCTCAGCAGCAGGGGAAGGCAGTTGCTGCCAAGTCTGACCATCCGAGTTCGATCCCCAGAACTCTTTTATGGCAGAAGGAGAGAACTGATTCCCCAAAGTTTCCCTCTGATATCCACCAAAGCACTAAAGTACTGAGTCCACAAAAACTGTTTGGCTGCCATCATATAAGAAATTGCCATTTTGCCCGGCGTGGTGGCGCACGCCTTTAATCCCAGCACTTGGGAGGCAGAAGCAGGCGGATTTCTGAGTTCGAGGCCAGCCTGGTCTACAGAGTGAGTTCCAGGACAGCCAGGGCTACACAGAGAAACCCTGTCTCGAAAAAAAAAAAAAAGAAAGAAAGAAAGAAATTGCCATTTTAGCTTTAAACACAATGTATTGTGGTGAGAGGGAGACAGACAGACAGACTCAGGTCATGAGGCTTGGCAGCAAACGCCTTTACCTCCTTAGCCATCTCCTCAGCTGGCCACTTAATATTTAATACTTCTTAAGTGTTGGACCAACCTGAAATAGAATCAACCGGAAGACTGAAGCTTCCCCAGCAGAGGCAAATGATATACCCACGTAGTCCTCTAGATGGCGGTAGAGAGTTCTCCTGTCTGACGTTTCCTTTCCCTTATGCCATTGGGTACTGCTGCGACGGGGTCTCAGAATCCCCATTATGCTGCGGCCGAGGTGTCCTTCTGAGAAATGATGCCATGCGTCAGGCTTAGCATAAAAGGATGTTTATTTGTGGAAAAGGAAGGGAGCAGGGACCTGGTAAGGGGGTAGAGGCAGAGAAAGGGGGAAAGGAGACGGAGAAGGACCGAAGGGGAGAAAAAGAGAGAGGCCGGCCGAGAACACGTGGGAAGAGAGAAGAGGAGGAGGAAGGGGGGCTGGGGTAGCAAGCAGTGCTCTTATCTGCCGTACCTGGGTCACACCTGGAGGCGGGTGATGACGCACGCTGTTGCTAGGTAGCTGTTGGGCGGAGCCTAGTGAAATTGTCTATAAACCAATACACTCTATACTTGCTTATATATTTTTAAAGACTTTTATTTTTGTGTATGTACCACGGTGTGTGTATGCTACGTGTGTGGCAGGTGCCATCGGAGTCCAGAAGAGCGTGTCCGATCCTGTGGAGTTGGAATTTCAGGCAGTTGTAGGCTACCTGATCTGGGTGCTGGGGACTCAACTCTGATCTTCAGCAAGAGCAGGGCAGAGGAAGAGAGGAAGAAAGTAACCTCCGCGCCATCTCTCCAGCCCCCTGCATTGGCTTATTTGCTTCAACCTCCTGGCGGTCCCCATGCCTAGCTTCCCGGGTGCTAGTGTTCTACACGAGCAACCATGCTCAGGCACTTAGATGCTCATTAGCAGGTGTTTCCAATCTTTTGACACTCCAAACAATGAGACAACTCTGTGCCCGTTTATGTCATCCCAGTGCTAATATTTCTCTCTCTTTTTTTTTTTTTCCTGTTTCTCTTTTTCCTTTTAAAGATTCCATCCAGCTGGGAGCAGCCATGAATTTATATAAACAGCTCAGCATTGCAAACCGTAGCCAAATACCAAGAGAAGCCAGAACCAAGGCCACCAGAGGGGCTTAGTAGGCACTGAGGAGCACCAGACCATGTCTAGCTTGTTTGACTTCTCCTTGGGCTCGTCCCTCTGACCTCCAAGGCTAGGGTCAAGTGACGAAGCCAGGGTCTGTTTTGAGAGAGTGATTGCTCTCAATCAGTGCTATTAACCTGAGCTGTCTTTTCAGCCCTTAATTAATTTTTTAATCCTGGTTATACTATAAGATTACTTAACTGGGCAGTGGTGGCACACACCTTTGATCCCAGCACTTGGGAGGCAGAGGCAGGCAGATTTCGGAGTTCGAGGCCAGCCTGGTCTACAGAGTGAGTTCCAGGACAGCCAGGGCTTCACAGAGAAACCCTATCTCGAAAAATAAAAACAAAGCAAAACAAAACAAAACAAAAGATTAATATTCCCTAACTACCCATTTGATAAGGAACCACTTGCACTTAAGGTATAAACGGTCATGAATGCTGCTGTTCAGAGATGGATGTCTTTCTTCAAATTAGGATAAGATTTATCGCCGGGCGTGGTGACGCA
>NC_034607.1:13203397-13204434 GCF_900095145.1 Mus pahari | reverse complement strand
TAGCCCTGGCTGTCCTGGAACTCACTTTGTAGACCAGGCTGGCCTCGAACTCAGAAATTTTCCTGCCTCTGCCTCCTGAGTGCTGGGATTAAAGGCGTGCGCCACCATGCCCAGCTTACCAAGGCCATTCTTATAAAGGACAATATTCAGTTGGGGCTGGCTTACAAGTCCTGAAGTTCAGTCCATTATCATCATGGTGGGAAGACTGTCTCTGGGGCAGCTAGGCGGAGGGGCTCTTTGGCACTGGGTGGAGCTTCAAAGCCCACCTCCACCGGGATGCACTTCCTCCAACAAAACCACACCTCCTAGGAGTGCAACCTCCAAGGACCCAGAGTCTGGCCAGCCTGGTCTACAGAGTTCCAGGACATCTGGAGCTACACAGAGAATCCCTACCTCAAAGTAAATAAATTAAATTAAAGTAGTAATAGGAAAAAAAATAGCTTTAAATTTTCTTTTATGTTTGTGTTTTGTTGTTGTTGTCCTTTTGTTTGTTTGCTTGTTTCAGAGACAGGGTTTCACTGGATAGCTCTAGCTGTCCTGTCTTGGACTAGCTCTGTAGACCAGGCTGGCCTCGAACTTACAGAGATCCACCACCTGCCTCTACCTCCCCAGTGCTGGGATTAAAGGTGTGCACAACCACCACGCAGTTAAAACTCCCCCACCCCCACCCCCTCTTTCTCTTTTCGAGTCAGGGTTTCTCTGTATAGCCCTGGCTGGCCTGGAACTTACTTTGTGGACCAGGCTGGCCTCAAACTCAGAAATCCTCCTGCCTCTGCCTCCCAAAAACTTCTCTTTTTTTAATACTATTTTTTAAAGATGTATTTATTTGGGGCTGGAGAGATGGCTCAGCATTTAAGAGTACTGACTAGCCAGCCAAAGAGATTTCCATATAAACCAAGACTGAATGTCAGTTGTCAGTGTTTGTTGGGCTTTTATCTATTGGTCTCACTGTGAAAAGGAAACAACACAAGATCTCTAAAGAGCGTTGAACATTGGTTTGGTTTGCTCTGTTATTCTTTTTTTTTTTTTTTTTTTTT
>NC_034607.1:13201051-13202467 GCF_900095145.1 Mus pahari | reverse complement strand
CCATCCAATAGCTGACTGTGAGCATCCACTTCTGTGTTTGCCAGGCACTGGCATAGCCTCACAAGAGGCCGCTATATCAGGGTCCCTTCAGCAGAATCCTGCTGGCATGTGCAATAGTATCTGTGCTCTGTTATTCTTTGCTAAGGACATGCATGTGTTGGCTTGTTTTACATGGCCTTGTTGAGCTCAACTTGTGATAACACTGCCACTGTCCTGTGGGGTCCTATTTATCCTCCTCCATCACAGGTCCTTCCACGTGTTTGCTATATCAAAATATCCTTTCACCCGTGTCTGCTTCAGGAAAACAAGTCTTTCACGTGTTGGCTTTAGCAAGACATGCTCTCATCTGTGTGCCCCAACAAAACATCATTTGACAGAACTAACTTTCCAAAGAAACTGGACATTTTCCACTTCGTGTGCTATTTCATCTAACCCAGGAAGCCAGTATGGAAATTGTCTAGGAGATATATTTATACATAATAAACACGAAGTGGGTCCTGTCTCTCTAGCCCTGGGATTGCAGGCAAACACTACACACACACAATCTCCTAGGTTCAAACTGAAGTTTCCACGTTTGTGCAGCAAGCCCTTTACCACCTGACTAGCTGAGCCCCTCCCCGTTCCATTTTAGGAAGATGAGACTGAGACGTTTGTCAGCCACAACGGTTGCATGTCTTTCCTCTTGACGCTGTCTTTCCACTGGGGTTGTCACACAGACCTTGCTCCTTCTCCTTCGCTCCGGTAGATCTGTGTCCTCCCAGGCATCATCTACCACCAAGCCCTGCCTCTCTTCCTCATGACAAGTGGCCTATTGGTGTCTTGTGTCCTGATTTCGGTAGCTGCAGATCATAATTAGAGGATGGAATGCTTATCTAGTTTCCCCAGGGTGCTGATTCCCCAAGCCCAACACAAAGCAAAACCCGCTTAGCATGTTCTCAGTACAACACAGAAAACTGCCCTGAATCCTGCCTCCCGCGGAAACCACTTCCTGCTCCATCTTCCTCCGGGCTTCAGTGGCTCTCTGCGTACATATTTACTTCTAGGACCTCTGGGGAGCCTGCAGCTCCCTTCTCCTCTCTCCGTGTTTACTCCGCTTCCCAGCGCAGACCACAGTGTGGGAGTTTTATTCATCCCCTGCCTGTTCATCCCCAAAACAGCTTCACTGCCTCTCCTTGACACCTCTCCCACCCTGCCTGGCCTTCAAACTCTGTGCCTCCTGGGGCCTCGGAATCTTCTTCCTTCCGGTGTCTGAGTCCCGCTGCCACCTCCCCAAGGGCTTCGGGGTGCTTTTTTTTTTTTTTTTTTTTTTTTTTTGGCCACGGATTCCGAGGTATGTCCCTGACTGTCTTGGGATTTGCTTGTGAGCCCGGGCTGGCGTTCATTAGGCAGTTTTTGAATCCAGTCTGTTCATTACTT
>NC_034607.1:13195528-13200960 GCF_900095145.1 Mus pahari | reverse complement strand
GTCCCGCTGCCACCTCCCCAAGGGCTTCGGGGTGTTTTTTTTTTTTTTTTTTTTTTGGTTATTGCCACCTACCCGGAGGGATGTCGAAGACTCCCTCAGGCTTTGCTTGTGGCCCCGGCCTTGAGTTCATTAGGCAGTTTTTGAATCCAGTCTGTTCATTACTTGGTTTCCCGTCCTTGCTCAGATTCCTTCTTCCTCGGACCCCCTCCTAAAGCACCCACCCACCCGTCGAAAGGCACTGCCCGTCCTACTTCCTCCTGGAGACCCTGTCTAAGGCTCGCCTCCTTCTCTAGCCCCTCCTCTTTCTGCCTCCATTCGGTGCTTCCCTCCCACCCCCTTCTCTGACCTGCTGCTTTTATGACCTATGGACAGAAACTTCCCATTTCCTGTTGTGTCTCCCATCCTGACCGTGCATTGAGAGTTTTTCACTGACATTTGCACCTCACAGGCTTTCAGAGCCCATACCTAGGGAATACTGAAGGAGTCTGAGGCTTAGAGGGGTGAATGGCTTCAAACTGTTCCCCACGACCCGACCCCCCAGCTCTCCAGCTGGGGCCACCCCAGCCCATCCCAGGTTGATGTGCAAACCTCTGTACCACATCTGCCTTGCTCCCCACCTCTTCTGTCACCAAGGTTCTCTGTGAATGTGTTCATTCATCCGTCAGAGGAAAAAACAAAACACAGAGTTGAGACTTATAAAAGCCTAGAGCTCTGTTCCTGCAGACAGCAGTGTGATATAAACAGTCTGGAAGGACTGGGTTTTTTCAATGTACTTTTTAAAACTTTTTTTTTTTTTTTTTAATTTTACTCTTATTGGGAATATGCCTGTGTTGCTGTGTGCCTATGCAGGTACAACGTGTGTGGAGTTAGACCTTTATTCCGTTTCCAGTGAACTCGTGCCGGCTGGCTTGCCAGCATCTTTACTTACTGTGCCATCTTGACAGCCCAGATAGTGTCTTTTGGTTATTGTTGTTGTTGTTTGTTGTATTTGAGAAAGGCTCTCCTGTAGCCCAGGCTGCTCTCCAACTCACTAAGCAGCAGAGAAGACTCTTGAACTCCTGCTCCCACTGTCTGTACCTCCTAAGAGCTGGGGTTGGGGGCATGTTCTGCCACACCTGACCACATGTATGGGGTCCATAATTAGAACGTTCCTGCCGGGCGTGGTGGCGCTCGCCTTTAATCCCAGCACTCGGGAGGCAGAGGCAGGCGGATTTCTGAGTTCGAGGCCAGCCTGGTCTACAAAGTGACCGGAGAAACTCAAGATTTAGATCAAGGCAAGCAGAACCGTTGGCACAGGATTAAAAAAAAAAAAAAAAAAAAAAAAAAAAAGAAAGAACGTTCCTATTTATTGGCTGTTTACACTGTTACGTTTTCTACACTAGGTTCTGCCCGGTCTGATCAAGTCAGTTACATTTCACAGAAAGGTAAACTGAACTACTGACTGCTTTGCAGGAGTCCATTCAGTAACAGATGAGCTGAGATTGGACCTGCATAGTTAGATCTGTCAACTTAATCACACCTGGTTTTGCTGGTTACTGTTTTGTTTTGGTTTTGTTTCTTCTTTGTTGTGTTTGCTTAGACAGTCCAGGTCTGGCATTGACTTTCCAATGTAGTGGAGCATGACCTTGAACTTCTGACCCTCCTGCTTCTACCTCCCAGTGCTGGGGTTATAGGCTTGAGTTACAAGACCTAGTTTATGAGTGATGGGAATTGAACCTAGGGCTTCCTGCACTCTAAGTGAACAACTCTACCAACCCAGCTACAACCCCACTCCCTGTTTTGAAACTATTATTTACATCACTCTTTTTAAAAAAAAAAAATTTATTTATTATTATATATAAGTACACTGTAGCTGTCTTCAGATGCACCAGAAGAAGGTGTCAGATCTCATTACAGATGGTTGTGAGCCAGCATGGGGTTGCTGGGATTTGAACTCAGGACCTTCGGAAGAGCAGTTAGTGCTCTTAACCACTGAGCCATCTCTCCAGCCCACGTCACTCATTTATGTGTATATGTGTTTGCAGAGATGTTCTGTTTAGCCCTATGCAGATTTGACACAAGCTAGAGTCATTTGGGAAAAGGGAACCTCGATTAAGATGTCTGGACCAGACGGATCTGTGGCCAGGTTTCTGAGCCATCTTCCTGGTTAATGGTTGACTCGGGAGAGTCCAGCCCATGGAGGGTGGGGTCAGTGCTCCTGGATAGTAAGAAAGAAGGCATGCTCCTTTAATCCTAGCACTGGAGAGGCAGAGGCAGGCTGATCTCTGTGAGTTTGAGACCAGCCTGGTCTGCAGAGTGAGTTCCAGGCCAGCCAGGACTGTTACACAGAGAAACCCTGTCTCGAAATACAACAACAGCAGCAGCAGCAGTAGCAGCAACAAAAACAAAAACAAAAAAGAAAGAAAGAAAAGGGCAAACAAGCAAGCAGGCTGGGAAGGTCAGTAAGCAGCAGTTGCTGGTGAAGCGTCACTCGGCCATGGCCTCTGGTTCAGCTCCTGCTCCCAGGTTCCTGCCTTGCGGTCTTGCCTGACTTCCTTCAGTGGTGGACCTTAAAGTAGAACTGTAAACTGTAGTAAACTGTGTCCTTAGCTGGGCATGGTGGCTCCCAGCACTTGGGAGGCCGAGGCAGGTGGATTTCTGAGTTCGAGGCCAGCCTGGTCTACAGAGTGAGTTCCAGGACAGCCAGGGCTACACAGAGAAACCCTGTCTCAGAAAACAACAACAACGACAACAACAACAAACCCGTGTCCTCCCCAAGCTGGGTGGTATTTAGCACAACAGTAGAGACCTAGCTAAGGCAGGAAGTCAGAGGACAGCTCCTGAGTCTTGATTCTTACACCCAGAACATCAGTCTTGGTGACAAGTGCCTTTACCTGCTGAGCCACCTAGCCAAAGACATATCTTCAGAATTCTGGAAGCAGGGTCCCCTGTTCTGGGATGAGTAAGTGAGGTGGACCTTGAACTCCAGAAACTCCTGCCTCTACCTCCCAAGTTCTGGGATTTACCAGCATTACGCCACCATACCCAGGCCTCCAGAACACATTTTTATGGGCAGCTTACTCAGATCCTGAAAGAGAAGAAACGACGAGTCACCGTTGGGTACTTGGCTAGAATTGCATCAACCTTTTTTTTTTTTTTTTTTTTTTTTTAATGTGACAGTGGGTTTTTTGTTTTTTGTTTTTTTTTTCCCCCTCTTGGGATTTGAATTTAAAAGAACGTCCTGATTGTGTAGATGAATCTGAAGGAGAACAAACATCTTGATACCATTTGTGACTTGGTACTTTCCTGACCATTCCCAGGCACACCCTTCCAGATATTTAAGTCCCCTTTCTGGGTCTCTGAAATGCATTCCCATTACAGTCTTGCCCAATCGCTGTTAATTTTTTTTCCTTCCCCCCCCCCCGCCCCCCGAGGCCTTGTGGTTTATGCTGTTTTCTCTCCCTTCGTGGAATATGTTAGACACGTCTCCCCTCATCTCCTCTTACAGACTCTGACTTCCCACCTCCTTCCTCCCACTGTCCTAGGAAGCAGCTGTCCGGCCTCAGCAGCTGATGTAGGGTGTAGGACTCACAACTCACCCTCAGGCCGTCAGCTGAGCGTGAGGGGGATGACAACTGGTCCTGTGGACACAATGGCCACAGTCTGTACTCAGACTCGCCTGGACCTCGTCCTTTTCCCTGGCCAGAGCAACTGTTTTCAAGGACAGTCTGGCTCCACCTGTCTGCTTTACCCATCCCCTTCAGCACCCTCTGCCCTCTTTGGTCTGGTAGACTCATGTCTTAGAACACGTCTGGCACGTCCTGCCAGACTGCCTCTCGGGAACTTGTCATGGTCTGAAGTTAACTGGTGGGAGACATCTCTCACTTTGGAGAAGGTGCGGTTTACGCTCTCATATTCAGACACAGGCTCCACTCAGGTAAATGGTTGCAGGTCTGTCAACCCAAGCAGATCTACAGTTGCAGATCTATTAACCTGTGTTAAGGGACAGGGCTAGTCTCTGTCTGGTGCCTGCCCACATCCCTAGATTTGGCATAAAAGTCTCCATCCCTTCTCCTAAGTCATAGAGACCTTTGGCACCTGCTCCTTGGTAAGGGTGCCCTAGCTGTGGTTTTTCAGACTTCTTATGTGAAGGTTGGAGATATGGCTCAGTAAGCAGAGAGCTTGCCTTCCACACGTAAGACTCAGGGTACCACATCAATCAAGTGTCAGTGGCACGGGCTTGTCACCTAGCGCTCAGGAGGTAGAGACAGGAGGATTGGAAGTCCAAGGTCATCAGTCAGTTACATGTGGAGCTTGAGGCTCCATGAGACCCTGTCAAAAATAAAACCAGGGGCTGGTGAGATGGCTCAGTGGGTAAGAGGACCCGACTGCTCTTCCAAAGGTCTGGAGTTCAAATCCCAGCAACCACATGGTGGCTCACAACCATCAGTAACAAGATCTGATGCCCTCTTCTGGAGTGTCTGAGGACAGCTACAGTGTACTTACATATAATAAATAAATAAATAAATCTTAAAAAATAAAAAAATAAAAAAATAAAACCAGCCGGGCGTGGTGGCGCATGCCTTTAATCCCAGCACTCCGGAGGCAGAGGCAGGCAGATTTCTGAGTCTGAGGCCGGCCTGGTCTACAAAGTGAGTTCCAGGACAGCCAGGGCTACACAGGTAAACCCTGTCTCGAAAAAACCAAAAATAAATAAATAAATAAATAAATAAATAAATAAATAAATAAATAAATATAAAACCAAAGCTGGATGTGGGCTTCCACTCAGGTAAAGTCAGATCCTTGGCTGTTGCAGGAAGCATTCTCAGGATAAGTCAGGGTACATGGGCTTCTTTGTTACTTTTGTTTTTGTTATTTTGTTTTTGTTTTTGTTTTTGTTTTTGTGAGATAGGACCTCTCTCTACACAGCCCTGGCTGTCCTGGAACTCACTCTGTAGACCAGGCTGGCCTCCGGGATCCTCCTGCCCCTGGCTCCCAAGTGCTGGGATGAATGCTGTGAACCACCACACCCAGTATCATATGAATTTATTAACTAGAGAATTATTTCCCCAAAATATGAGTGCAGGCTTCTCAAGAGAGAGGGGGGGGTCTTTACAGGTATTATATCTATATGATTCTGGGTTTTCTGAGCTGCATTGCTCAATGGATATGATCACAACAGATTTAAAGATTAAGTTTAGCACATCCCTCCCCCTCTCTCTTTAGGCAAGTCTCCTAACACAGGCTGGCTTCCAATGGGATCATCCTGCTTCTACATCAGGAATGCTGGGATTACAGGCATGGACCATACCAGTTTCATGCAATGCTAAGGAACAAACCCAGAGCTTCATGCAAGCAGGCAAGCAAGCAAGCAGGCAGGCAGGCAGCAGGCAGGCAGGCAGGCAGGCAGGCAGGCAGGCAGGCAGGCAGCAGGCAGGCAGGCAGGCAGGCAG
>NC_034607.1:13183114-13195153 GCF_900095145.1 Mus pahari | reverse complement strand
GCAGGCAGGCAGGCAGGCAGGCAAGCATTTTACCAGCTCTGTTCCATCCCTAGTCCCTTTCTCTTCTCTTAAAGAATTTCCTGGGACTGGAGAGATGGCTCAGCGGGTAAGAGCACTAACTGCTCTTTCAAAGGTCCTGAGTTCAAATCCTGGCAACCACATGATGGCTCACAACCACCCATAATGAGATCTGATGCCCTCTTCTGGTGTGTCTTTGGGCAAGAGCGAGCAGGGACTAAGCGAGTGCAGTTGACTGCAGCAAGTCGAGGTCCTAAAAATTCAAATCCCAACAACCACGTGAAGGCTCACAACCATCTGTTCAGCTACAGTGTACCCATATACATAAAATAAATAAATCTTAAAAAAAAAAAAAAAAGAATTCTGGAGTATTTTGTTCAGGTTTAAGGATGAGACGGGAGTGCTAAGACAGTACTAATGTCAGAAACATTATAGGTAAGCATAATTTATTCCTAGTTCTTTTTTTTTGTTTTGTTTTGTCTTTTGTTTTATCGAGACAGGGTTTCTCTGTATAGCCCTGGCTGTCCTGGAACTCACTTTGTAGACCAGGCTGACCTCGAACTTAGAAATCCACCTGCCTCTGCCTCCCAAATGCTGGGATTAAAGGCGTGCGCCACCACTATTCCTAGTTCTTATTTTTGTTATTATGTTTGCATATGGATGTTTTTCCCGCATGTATGTCTGTGTAGCATGTATATACCTAGTACCTATAGAGGCCAGAAAAAGGGGTTGTGCTCTCTGGCTATGATCCACCATTTAGGGGGTGGGAATCGAACCTGAGTTCTTTGGAAGAGCAGCCAGTGCTCTTAACAGCTGAGCCACTGTCTTCAGGCCCTTATTTGTTGTTTTGAACATCCCTGTTTTGAGAAATCGTTAGGGAAATGAACATTATTTATTTATTATTTATTTATTTTTCAAGTCAGGGCTTCTCTGTGTAGCCTTGATTATCCTGAAACACACTCTGTAGACAGACCAGACTGGACTCGAACTCACAGAGTTCTGTCTGCTTCCAGAGTGCTGGCATTAAAGGCATCTGCCACCACACCTGGCTGGACCATTATTTCTATAGACAACTTTGGCTTTACCAGTTGCGTTGAAGTTTCTGGCTCCTAACCAAGATTCCAGAGGGCAGGGTTTGGTGCGATGACACAGTGGTTAAGCACACTGGCTGCTCTTCCAGAGGACATGGGTTCAATTCCCATCACCCACGTGGTGGCTCACAACCACCTGTACCTCCAGTTCTAGGGGAGTCTAGCCCTCCTCTGTCACCAAGTGTCTACACAGCGGATATCATTCAGGCAAAACACCCATATGCATAAATAAATGCAAATAAAACATAAAAGATCCCAGAGAGCAGGCTTCTTTTTTTCCCATGTGCCCCTAATTTTCTCTGTCTTTTTATGCCGGTCTATGCAGGGGGCCTGAGGAGTAAGGACTTCCTGGAAGTTAAAAGCTGAAAAGGCAGAAGGAAGTCTTTGAGGAACCAAACCAAGCCTTGTGTTTTTCGCTTTTGAGAATGTCCCCTACAGACTTGGATATGTTTATACGTGGTTCCCATCTCGTGGAAGGCTCAGGAGGCGTGGCCTTGATGGAGGAAGGCTCAGGAGGCATGGCCTTGATGGAGAAAGTGTATCACAGGGGTGAGCTGTAAGACCCCCTACCTTCAGTTTGATTTCAGTTCAAGTTGTGAATTCAGTTTCCCTCTCCTGGTGGCCTGCCCCCGGAGGCTTGTTGCCTCATATCCTTGGTATGGTGGATGGACTCCTACCCCTCTGAACCATGAGCTAAAATAAACTTTCTTCCCTAGGTAGCTTTTGGTCTTGGTTTTTTTTGTTTTGTTTTGTTTTTGTTTTTCGAGACAGGGTTTCTCTGTATATCCTTGGCTGTCCTGGAACTCACTTTGTAGACCAGGCTGGCCTCGAACTCAGAAATCCACCTGCCTCTGCCTCCCAAGTGCTGGGATTAAAGGCGTGCGCCACCACGCCCGGCTTGGTCTTGGTATTTTATCGCTGCAGTAATACCAGTAACTAATACCTGAACTTCCGGTTCTCCTGACTCCATGCCAGGATAGCAGACACGTGTCACCCCACCCAGTTTACATGGTGCTAGGGCAATGGTTCTCAACCTTCCTAACTTTAACACAGTTCCTCATAGTCTGGTGACCCCCACCACCACCATAAAATGATTTAGTAGGACTGTAAGTTTGCTACCGTTGTGTAAATAGCTGATATGCAAGATAATCTGATATGCAACCCGTGTGAGAATCATTTTACTCTCAGAGGGGTCGAGACCCACAGGTTGAGAACCACTGCGCTAGGGGCTTGACACCCCCCCCAAAGCTTTGAGCATGTACCACATCAACAGAGCTGCAACCCAGTCCCTAGATGTAGTTTTAGATGGAGCCCCTGGGTAGAGAAATACAGACCACCATAGGAGGAGGAGGAAGAGGCTCTGGCCTCCCAAGTCTGGCCAGAACCCGTTAACTCTATTAAACTCTCACCAAGGCATCTTCATGTTGCCTGAACGGACACTGCCCATGACCCTGCTCGACCCTTGGTGTGTGCAGCCTCTTCCCCACTTGTTGCACCTTGTGTGTAACCGGCATGTGACAAGTACACAAACACTCATTCTCAATACCACGGCCTGACTAACTTAATGCTGGCAGATGGAAGGCCGTGAGGATTTCCAGAATGCCAAATACGGGCATTTTTTTTTTTTTTTAATTGACCTTGAGGAAACAGAAGGTCCTCAAAGCAGCCCTGCTCTTTCCTGCCCCCCCCCCCGCACCTCCACCCCATTTCCTCTAGATTATGGGAAACCCAGGTCTGGAAGTACACACCAGATCCTTTGTTAGTGGTGGTGTTAGGGTAAGTCTGGGGCCTGGGAGCCCTAACAGGCTGTCCTTAGTCACCAGTCTCCAAGAGGCCAAGTGTAAACATGATCGATTAACAATAAAAAGCTAAGTAAAGAAGGGTGTGTTCAATGTGTCCACATGTTGAAGGAGGGAAAAAGAACCCAGAGGACCAGTTAGCTCCCAAGTCCATGGTCATGGTTCCTGGCATGACTTTATGCTTAAAACAGAAAGTGTTCTAGCTTGCTTTCTACTGCTACAATAAACACTATGACCAGGAACAACATTCAGAGGAGTTTACATCATCTTACAGCTTCTAGCTTATCATGGAGGGGAATCAGGACAGGACCCGGAGGCAGAAATTGAAGCAGAGGCCATGGAGGAAAATTGCCTAATGGCTCACTCTTTAGGTTCGACTCAGCTACCTTTCTAGGATACTACTATTATATATTATATATATAACTGTTATATATATAGTACTGTTATATATATAATACTGTTTTATATATATATATAATACTGTTATATATATATATAAAATACTGATATATATATATATATATATATATATATATATATATATATACTGTCGCTGTCATCAGACACCCCAGAAGAGGGCATTAGATCCCATTACATGTGGTTGTGAGCCACCATGTGGTTGCGGTTACTGGGAATTGAACTCAGGACCTCTGGAAGAGTGGCCAGTGCTCTTAACCTCTGAGCCATCTCTCCAGCCCACAGGCATTTTTTTGTTTTGTTTTGTTTTTTTCGAGACAGGGTTTCCCTGTATAGCCCTGTAACTCACTTTGTAAACCAGGCTGGCCTGGACCTCAGAAATCAGCCTGCCTCTGCCTCCCAAGTGCTGGGATTAAAGGCGTGTGCCACCATGCCCGGCTCACAGGCATTTTCTTAATGGAGGTTCTCTCTTCCCAGATATGTCTACATTTGTGTCAAGTCACACAGAGGTGCAAGAGGAATGCACACTTAAGCAGCCCTGGCTAAGGTCCACCCTAGACCTCTCATTGTCTGAGCTTCATGCTGTCTTTCTGGTGATCTGAGGAGTTGTCAGAATTGTATGGAATCTCTTGGGAGATGGGGCAGGGGTGCCTCTTGATAGCCTCAGTCTTTTGTCCCTCCCAGCCTGAGATTCCTAGGGAAATTCTAATTAGTTGGGGGGTCCTTTATCAAACAATAGTTTGATAGTCAAAGGGAGGGTCGGTCGCTTTAGAAGACATTCTCTCCTGCCAGGAAGATTACAACACTGCATGAGGCTCAGCCAGGAGCTGGAAGAAACCGGTTTCTCCCAGCATTTTTTTTTTTCCAATTTAATTTATTTTTTTCTTACTTATTCACTTTACATCCTGCTCACTGTCACCCTCCTGGTCAGCCCCTCTCACGGTCCTTCCTCCATTCCCCCATCCCCTTCTCCTCTGAGCTGGTGGGGGCCCTTGGGTATCCCCTCACCCTGGCACTTCAAGTCTCCGTGAGGCTAGGAGCTTCCTCTCCCACTGAGGCCAGACAAGCAGCCCAGCTAGTGGAACATATCCCACATAGAAGCAACAGCTTTTGGGATAGCCCCCACTCCAGTTATTTGAGACCCACATGAAGACCAAGCTACACATCTGCTACATGTGTGTAGGGAGGTCTAGGTCCAGCCCATACAGGTTCTTTGGTTGTTGGTTCAGTCCCTGAGAGCCTCAAGGGTCCAGGTTAGTTGGCTCTGTTGGTCTTTCTATGGAGTTCCTATCCCCTTCGGGGCCCCACAATCCTTCCTATTCTTCCATAAGAGTCTCCAAGTTCCATCCACTGTTTGGCTATGAGTGTCTGTATCTGTCTGAGTCAGCTGCTGGGTGGAGCCTCTCAGAGGACAACATGCTCCTGAGAGGAAGCATAACAGACTGTCGTTAATAGTGTCAGGGACTGGTGCTTGCCCGTGGATGGATCTTTTGTTGTTGTTGTTGTTGTTGTTGTTGTTGTTGTTGTTGTTGTTGTTGTTTTTTGAGACAGGGTTTCTCTGTGTAGCCCTGGCTGTCCTGGAACTCACTCTGTAGACCAGGCTGGCCTCGAACTCAGAAATCCGCCTGCCTCTGCCTCCCGAGTGCTGGGATTAAAGGCGTGCACCACCACGCCCAGCTCCGTGGATGGATCTTAAGGCAGCTTTCTTACCCAGCAATGAAAATGCTAGAGGCAGGCTAAGGGGATCCAGTAGAGAGGGTTATTACTGAACAGCCGAGAAGGAGGTGCACAGAGACGTTAAGCCCAGGATGGGGTGGAGAGAGATAGAGGATGAAGATGAAGATGAAACACATTCCTGGGACTCAGCCACTGTCTTTCCTTGCCCTGCCCCCCTGCTTGATTTCCTCCTTGTTACCAGACACAATAGCCTGTTTCCTCTCTGGGTCTCCCCAGCCCAGGGACTTGGAGCTTCTCCATGGTTGCTTGACACAGGAATTGGAGAGAAATATATATCTGAAGCCAGCTGTGAAAGCTGAGGCTGGAAAAGGTGCAGTGTGACGTACTGTGTTGGTGGGGGTGGGGGTGGGGGTGAGGCAGTGTCACAGCATTCATAGGTATTAAGCTTAGGAGCTCTTTGTAGTTTGGGGGTCCCTAGAGGGAGCCTTCCAAGCCAGCTTTTTTTTTTTTTTAGATATTAATTTTAATTCCTAGGTTTGTGGGTATTTTACCTGCATTTTTTTTCTTAAGATTTATTTTATTTATTACATGTAAGTAGCTGTCTTCAGACACACCAGAAGAAGGAATCAGGTCTTGTTACAGATGGTTGTGAGCCACCATGTAGTTGCTGGGATTTGAACTCAGGACCTCCAGAAGAGCAGTCAGTGCTCTTAACCGCTGAGCCATCTCTCCAGCCCCCAAGCCTGCTTTTTGTCTGCGTTGTCCTGTTGTGGTTATTAACTGTCCTGGCAAAAAACGAAGATATTCTATTGAAACACTCGTGTCTCTCAATTTAACAGACTTCTAAAGCAAGGGAGCCTAAAGAAATGAAAGATTTCCCAGCAGCCTGTGGGCCATCATGTCCAACTCGGATCTTTATAATTGTCCCGCCTTTTTTTTTTTTTTTTTTTGCCAGCATCACCCAAACCAGGAGCTTCTCTCCGGAAGCCCTGTGAGCCGAGGCTGGAAGGACCTGATCGCAAATCTGGAGAGATAACAAACCACGAGGTATTGACCTTGGCGCCACGTGGTTCCCAAAGCGCTACCAGAAACAATTTGGGAAACATGCTTTGAGCCCAATGTTGAGGATCTTCTCAACTAGTTGAGCCCCCTAGACTTACAAACTAGCTCATCGTGAACTCCAGTTTTGTTTTGTTTTCCTAGACAGGGTTTCTCTGTGTAGCCCTGGCTGTCCTGGAACTCGCTCTGTAGACCAGGTTGGCTTGGAACTCACAGAGTTCACCTGTCTCCGCCTCATGACTGCTGGGATAAAAGGCGTGCCCCATAACCACCAGGTTTACACCAGTTTGTTGTTGTTATTGTTGTTGTTTTTATTTTTTTATAGGTTGGTGATGTTAATGTTTGAGAACCTTTTAATTTTTTTTTTTTTTTTTTTTTATTACCCAGACTGGTCTTGAACTCATGAACTCACCACATGACATCAGCAGCACTTAAGCTCTGATCCTCTGCCTTCAGCTCTGGAATGCTGAGATTACAGCCATGCATTGCTACACCTGGTTCTAGTTTTCCTTTCTATAGCCAGAAATGCTTTGTCTTGGATTACGGCATAACCTCCAGACTCAGCTTCAGGAATGTGAAACTTTAAAAAAAAATTATTATTTTATAAATTTATACATGTGCACAGTGTATCTTAATCGTAAATATCTCTAACAACTCTCCTCTACTCTCCCAGACACCCCTCGACAATCCTCTTCCCATCTTTTTGGTTTTGTTTTTGTTTTTGTTTTTTGCGTAATCTCTTGAGTTTGGGTAGCGCTGCCTGCTGCGATGTTGACTGATCTCATCAGCTCGAAACTGTGCAGGTCTTGTGCAATTGGTGAGTCTAGCACAAAGCCATGTCGTGAGGGAACACGGCATTGCACCAGGCTCCTCCTCATCCTTTCTGCCTCCTGCTCCGTGTGATGCTTCCTGAGTTCCGAGAGGAGTAAATGTAAGCACCCCGCCTAAGGCTGAACACCGAGCTTCCGCTTAGTCTCAAAATGCTGAGGAGTCTGCTTGGGGCTGGAAAGATGGCTCAGGGGTTGAGAGCACCGGATGCTCTTCCAGAGGTCATGAGTTCGATTCCCAGCCATCACATGGTGGCTCACAACCATCTGTAATGGGATCTGATGCCCTCTCTTCACATTAAATAAATAAATAAATAAATGAAGAGTCTCTGCTTTAACTGTTGCCCATTGAAGAAAGAAAGCTTCGTGTTGGAGAGATGCTCAGTGCTTAAGAGCAGTGGCTCTTCCTAGAGGTCCTGAGTTCAATTCCCAGCAGCCACATGGTACCTCACAACCATTTGTAATGGGAGCCGATGCCATCTTCTGGTGCGTCTGAAGACAGGGTACTTGTCTATGGGTATAAGCACAAATATTTATTTATTAAAGATTTATTTATTTATTATATGTAAGTACATTGTAGTTGTCTTCAGACACGCCAGAAGAGGGCATCAGATCTCGTTACAGATGGTTGTGAACCACCATGTGGTTGCTGGGATCTGAACCCGGGACCTCTGGAAGAGCAGTCAGTGCTCTTAACCACTGAGCCATCTCTCCAGCCCAAACACAAATATTTATAAGGTGGTTTGACAGTTGTAAGCTTCCCGGGAAGGCCTACGACCTTCAGCGCCGTCCTACGACCTTCAGAGCCGTGGGCATTTGACCAAGTTTTCAGTACCAAGCATGAGTTTGCTCTGTTGGAAACAATCCTCAAATCCAAGGAGAAAGTGGTTGGTTGGTCCTGCAACATTCATACCAGTATTGTACCAATCGGCCTAGCCTGCCTGTCGGGGTAATATGCAGAGGCTCACCTCTGAATAAGACTATAAGAGTTTCCTCCTGCAGCAGCCTGCAAAGTCTTCCATCACCATGAATGCTAACCAGCAAGGAGGGAAAAAAACGGGAATGTGACGCGTTTAGGGAAAGATTTAATTGGGACTCCAGAGGCCAGATTCTGCTACTTCAAAACTTACCTCTTTTGCCACGGTGATTATTTCAACTGGCTATTTCGAGAAACTGTAGACACAGAGGTCTCTCTGTAAAGCTGCCCTTTTGTGAAGGAGAGGAAACGTTCACTTGTAAAGTCTTCGGTCCCAGGAAGACGGCTATGCTAAAGTAACTTTTACCACAAAGGGTTCTTTCTTTTCTTGCAATGAGAGCGGTCCAGAGCAAGGTTGGCAGCCCTACTCTGGAGACTTTTATCTACATAACAAGACGATCTATTCTCCATGACTTTTTTGTGTCTCAGCCTCCCCAGGATTTGTCTCTGTCACCCCCCAGGAGCCTCATGCAGCTATTCTGAACCTGGAGTCACAGATGGTTATGAGCCATCCTGTGGTCTCAGGACGGTACACAGACATCAGTGCTTGCTAACAACCTCACTTCTCTCTCTCTCTCTCTCTCTCTCTCTCTCTCTCTCTCTCTCTCTCTTTTAAACTCACATTAGTCCTTATAAAATTAAAATCTGGCCAGGCATGGTGGTGCTCGCCTTTAATCCCAGCACTTGGGAGACAGAGGCAGGCGGATTTCTGAGTTCGAGGCCAGCCTGGTCTACAGAGTGAGTTCCAGGACAGCCAGGGCTACACAGAGAAACCCTGTCTCGAAAAATAAAAATAAATAAATAAATAAAAATTAAAATCTCTGTCACTTATCAATGTGTTTTTTGGGACAATTCAATTCATATCTGGTCAAAGAACTTATAGAGGACAGTGGACACAGCGGTATTTTTTCCTCCATGCAAAGCCTTAGACAGAACTTATTATTCTCTAAGCACAGTTAAGAAACAGTAAGGAGGCCATTTGTGCCTGGAGTAGAGAGTAAGGGAGGCAAGAATCAGAGGCTGGGGCTGGAGAGATGGCTCAGTGGTTCAGAGCCCTTAACTGTTCTTCCAGAGGAACCAGACTGGATTCCCAGCATCCACTCGGTGGTTTATAACCATCTGCAATTTCAGTTTCAGACTAATGCCCCCTTCTCACCTCAGCAAACGCTGCATGAATGCAGTACACAAATACGCATGCAGACAAAATGCTCACATACATAAACTAAGAAGAAAGAAACAGGGAGAGATGGCTCAGCAGTTAAGGGGCACTGGCTGTTCTTCCAGGGAACCTGGGGTTCGGTTCCCAGCACCCACGCGGTGGCTCACAGCTGTCTGTAAAATTCCAGTCCTAAGGGATCGGAGACCTTTTTATGGCCACCGTGGACATTCCTGTGGGTTACAGGCACACTTTTAGACAAAACACCATATACATAATCATAACACATATTTCAAGGTTTGTTTTATAGGTGTAGCTGCTTGTTTGCATGTGTGTAGGTGCACGTTTACATGTATGTAGGTGCACCACGCACATATTTGGTGCCCATGAAAAACAGCAGGGAGCATCAGGTTCCCTGACATAGCAGTTACAGATGATTGTGAGTCGTCACGTGGGTACTGGGAACTGAACCCAGGTCCCCTGCAAGGGCATCCAGTGCTCTTAATCTGCCTAGCCCCGTAACATTTTTTTAAAGCAAAAGAAATTATGAGCATACTTTAAAAGTACATCAAATATTTATTTAAAAGGAATTAGAAGCTAAGTCAGGAGGCCCAAGGAGGTTACATTACCCAGGGCCTTTGCAGGTGGTAAGGAGACCCTTTGAATATTTGTCTGTGTGTGTGTGTGTGTGTGTGTGTGTGTGTGTGTGTGTGGTATATGTTTATGTTTTGGTTTTGGTTTGTTTCAGAGCTGGGATCTGGGGGTGAAATCTGGGGTCTCAAACCTTGTAGGTAAGAGCCCTGTTACTGAGCTACACATCCTGAAACTGTGGGCTTAACTGTTAGTTAAATATGAGATTGGGGTGAGGAGTGGGCTGGAGAGATGGCTCAATGGTTAGGGGCACTGGCTGCTCTTCCAGAGGTCCTGAGTTCAATTCCCAGCAACCACATGGTGGCTCACAACCCTCTGTAATGGGATCTGAAGCCCTCTTCTGGTGTGTCTGAAGACAGAGCCGTATACTTACATATATCAAATCAATCAACCAATCAATCAATCAATAGTTATGTAAGTAAATAAATAAGATGTGAACAGTAGGAAGAGGAGGGCAGATTCCAACTCATGTTTTCTAAAGGCTGTTCTAGTCATAAAAGATAAAGATGAACATCAGTCTGATGGCTCCCACAGTAATGCTACAGACAGCCCGCAGGAACTCCTACGGAGAGTAGTCCCAGTAGCTCAGGGACTATGGCAGGCTAGATAAGCTGGTCAACAGCTAGGGCTCCTTGTCTGAAGGCACTAAAGGGGTTCTCGTAATGCTCTAGGCCCTAGAATCTAGGGACTTCCACTCTGGGAAAGGCAGTTCTTTGGCTTTGACATAGAAAAGAATTGTAGCTGGGCAGTGGTGGTGCATGCCTTTAATCCCAGCACTTGGGAGGCAGAGGCAGGAGGATTTCTGCGTTCAAGGCTAGCCTGGTCTACAGAGTGAGTTCAAGGACAGCCAGGGCTACACAGAGAAACCCTGTCTCGAAAAAGAAAAGAAAAAGAATTGGAGGACAAATCAGTATGAAGCAGAGTTAAACTTTATTAAAGAACATTTTTTGGTTTTGTTTTGTTTTTTTTGTTTGTTTTTTTTGGTAGAGCTTCACCTTCCCAGATATTTGTCTCACAGGCAAATCTCTTCTCATTTGTTTACAGTGGTGCTGATATAACTTCCTTCATCCTGTGTTCTAGTGTGATTTTTTTGTTTTGGAGTTTTTCAAACAAGATCTTATGTAGGCCAGGTTGGCCTTGAACTCACTTGTGCAAAGATAGCTTCGAACTTCACCTTTTTTTTTCCCCCAAAGACTTATTTTTTATTTAATATGTATGATAGCTCTATGTGCATGTACACCTGCAGGCTAGAAGAGGATGTTGTATCCCATTACAGATGGTTGTGAGCCACCACGTGGTTGCTGGGAATTGAACTCAGGACTTCTGGAAGAGCAGTCAGTGCTCTTAACCACTGAGCCATCTCTCCAGCTCTGTGTTTTTTTTTTTTTTTTTTAAAAGCTGGGTGTGTGGGGGCATATGCTTTTGATCCCAGCATCTAGGGGCCGGGGTAGGGTATGTGGATCTCTGTGGGATCTACACACTAAATTCCAGAACAGCTAGGGCTATGTAAAGTAATAGGGCTTCTGTCTCAGATTATAAGTCTCTTGGTTGACATAATAAACCAAACTGAGCCAAATTTAAAAAAGTATAAAAGCAGGTTTATTGGAGACAGTTCTCGATTCACCGGTCTCAGAGAATCAGAGGAGGCCAGAGAAATCTCCATGCAGACGGGGGCAAAGAGGCAGACAACAGACAGACAGACAACACTGAGAGTGCTGGAAGAGAGCTCTAGGCTGGCTGGGACCCTCTTGTCTGCAGCATCCACCTCGCACACCTGTTGGAGGCAGATAATGATGTAAGCAGCCGCCACATGCTGAGAACAGACCAGTAGCCTGGATACTAACATAGTTGTTTTTTTTTTTTCTTTGCAAATTGTATGTGTGTGTCTGTGAGTGCAGAGCCGGTGCAGGCCAGAAGATGTTGGATCCCTTGAAGATGGAGGTACAGTGGTTGTGAGACGCCTGACATGAGCACTAGGGACTGTACTCAGGACCTCTGATGTGAGGTTTCACTCCCAAGCCGTCCCACCATCCCCGCAAATTTCAATATGAAAGAAAAGCCGTGTAGATTTGCTGATGAGCGGACACAGCACTAGGAAGCAAGGAATCTAGGAAAATACCCAAATCACTGGAAATATGCAAATTCCAGTTACAGAAGACTGGAAAACCTAGGGAAAGGTCAGTTCTGGGGTGCGGCCTGGCCATTTATCCAGCGTGATTCTGAGGAAGGTATTCTGACTCTACCTCAGGTCCTTCATCTTTTGAATAGCTGTCATTGTCACTTCTCTGCAAGGTGGAGGTGAGAAATTGAGCAAGACCTAGAACTCAAGACTCACCTGTTTTTGCTAGGTATCCACGCAGCGGCAGGC
>NC_034607.1:13166700-13181889 GCF_900095145.1 Mus pahari | reverse complement strand
GCTTGAACTGTATGTTCTTCTGTCCTTGAGTAGGCATACATCCAGCACTATGTAACTGTGCTCAGTTAAAACAGAAACTGTGCCAGGCAGTGGTGGTGCACGGCGGATTTCTGAGTTCGAGACCAGCCTGGTCTACAGAGTGAGTTCCAGGACAGCCAGGGCTACACAGAGAAACCCTGTCTCGAAAAACCAAAAAAACAAAACAAAACAAAACAAACAAACAAAAAACAGAAACTGTGCCTCCCATCCTGTTCCCTAAAAGGGCCCATCAGAGACTCCGCAGGTCCCGGCTGGCTTGACCACAGCTTAGCTTCATCTGAGGTGTCACACACACGCGCTGTCCTCTTCTGTGATTCCTCCACTTCCAAAGGTAACACCTGAGGTGACTGGATCCCAGAAGAGTCCACGTGCTTCAGGTCACACGACTAGAAAGTACAGCCCAACGCTGAGGTCTGCCGCCATCCCATCCCACCCCACCCCATGGGGAATTCCTGCACATGGCCCCTTCTTTCTTCTCCTCCTAAGACTGCAAGAGGGAGCAGCTGGGCCGAATATACCAGGTGCCAGAACACAGCTGTTCCCTCCTTGTCGCCTCCCCCCCACCCAAGCTGAGCTGGGTGGAGGCTGAGGGGGGTGGGGCACCCTTGTGATGTCCAGTGATGCTGTATCCACCGCAGGCAAAAGCATCCTGAAATTGATTCTGAGCAGTTCTGACTGGTGAGCGCTGCCACTGACCGGTTGGAGCTGGTGAGCGGGAGGGCAAGGAGTTCAGGCTTCAGGTCAGAGTATGCAAAGGGAGGGAGGGAGGGAGGGATTAAAGGAAGTGGGTTCTGGAAAAGGCCCTACTCAGTCCCCACCACCTTCCAGCCCTGGGCTCCGTTCCCATCTGGGCGAACAGTGAGTGTAACTCCTTAGCCGGCTTTCATGCTAGAAGAAAGCTGCACTGTAAAAACTAATCCAGTTGAAAGCTGAGGAGTACAGAGGTATAAGCTGAAAGGGAGGACTCCACACCCCCGCACCCCGCTTTGCCAGGTGAGGTGGGTGCCTGAGGTACAGTCTAGAACCCGGGTTCCCTTTGCAGGTCCAGGTCCTGCCATGCCCGTTCCACTGCTCCCGCTGGTGCTTCGATCGCTGCTGTCCCGCCTGCTGCTGCCCGTTGCCCGCCTGGCCCGGCAGCACCTCCTGCCCTTGCTGCGCCGGCTGGCCCGCCGACTGAGCTCCCAAGACATGAGAGAGGCTCTGCTGAGCTGTCTGCTCTTTGTCCTCAGCCAGCAACAGCCACCGGATTCTGGAGAGGCCTCCAGAGTGGACCACTCCCAGAGGAAGGAGAGATTGGGCCCCCAGAAGTGAGGCCATGCATAGGTCCTGGAAACAGCAACGCCCATCAAAGTACTTTTGGAGCCGGTTAGTCCAGACGTCCGTCCACACGCGCGCGCGCACGCACTCACGCGCACGCACGCACGGACCGCAGACTGCCCAGTGGGCGAAGACAGTCCGGCCTGAGTGCAAGAGGGCTCTGACCTGAACAGTACCCACTCCCCTAGCTCCTAGCAGGCTACAGATTGTGTCGATTGCCCTTCCTCTCTGTAGCTCCCTCTGCCTTCTCTCTGGCCTCCAGGGTGGACCTGCAAATGCAGGTATCAAGGTCAGTTAAGAGATGATGTTTCACTTAGACTCAAGACAATTTAGCTAAGAGGTGGTATTTAAATCCAAACTGTCCCGTCTACCTTAAAATAATAAGACCTTGTTTCCCGTTAAAAACTGAGTACTTTCAAAGCTTGGTACGCAGCCTGTAGTCAATAAATGACGACAGTATGTTGTTGTTATTGGTGGTGGCGGCTCTTTGTTTTTGAGACTTGTATTCTGTATACCAATCTGGCTTTGTACTCCTGAGAATGATCTTGGACTAACTTCTGATCCCCTATGACTTCACTTCAAAGGCGCTGGCATTACAGGCATACACCACATCCTGGCCTAGTCTGGGTGGCACTAGGGATTGAATCCAGAACTGTATGCACGCTAGGCAAAGCGCTCTCTCTACCGGTTGAGCTAATTCCAGGCTCTGTGTTGGATGACTGAGGTGTCTCAGAAAAATCTCACCACCCGGACTCTCGCCTACCTCCGGGTTGGTTATCTGTGGGAAGCTGGAGAAGGGGCAGAGGTGAAGGCATTGACTGGTAAGACATCCTTTGGATAACTTGTTCCATCTGTCCCTCGGTCCTCACAAGCTACAAGTTTGGAATTGCGTAACTTCATTTAGAATGTCCTACTGCGGCCCAGCAATGGCTTAGATCTCTGTTGCAGGGAGGCTAGATGACTGACAGGGCAGGAAAATTGATCCCCGGTGTGCTTTGGAGACATCTCAGCTAGAGGTAGTGGGAGAAAGAAGACTGGCCAGCAGGGCAGTGGGCTGCGAAGTGGGGACATGCATAACCTTTAGGGACGTCTTTTTTATTTATTTTTTTATTTTTTGGTTTTTCGAGATGGGTTTTTTTTTATTGTTTTTTTCTTTTTGGTTTTTGTTTGCATGTTTAGTTTTTGTTTTTGTTTTTTGAGACAGGGTTTCTCTGTGTAGCCCTGGCTGTCCTGGAACTCACTCTGTAGACCAGGCTGGCCTCGAACTCAGAAATCCTGCCTGCCTCTGCCTCCCGAGGCATGTGCCACCACACCCGGCCTTTAGAGACATCTCACTACCCTTGAAGAAATAAATCCCCTCAAAATTTCACTTCTAGGGGCTGAAGAGATGAATCAGCAGTTAAGAGCACTAGCTGTTCTTCAAGAGGACTTGAGTTCAATTTCCAGCATCCTCGTGGCAGCTCACAGCCCCTCTATAAGTCCAGTTTCATACCCGCCTCTGGCCTCGAAGGCCACCAGGCACGACCTGGGGCAGAGACACACACTCAGGCAAAACACCCATATACATAAAAAATATTTTTAAAATGTACTTTCTCACTCCCCAGCTGAGTGAGCACTTTTGTGTACGCATGCGTGGGCGGGCATCGTGTACTACGATTCTCCGAATAATTTGATTATGATTCTCACACAATAGTCCCTCCAGCAGTGACTTCTGCTGTAGATTAAGAAGGGCAAGGGCATAGTAAGAAACACAGGCCCGTATCAGGGGATCCTCAATCAAGTTGGGGATCCCATACAGGTTCCTACAGAAACGTGAGCCTGGGAACGCTTGACATCCGAGCTGAGCTGAGCCCCTCCTCCTCTACCTCCCAGGCCAGGCAGAACTTTTTCCTCCTCCCCGTGACCCAGCTGTTCCTACAGAGTCCTGAGAAACTAGAGCATGGCGACCTGTGGGGACAGATGGATTAAAAGCAGTCCCACCTTTCCTAATAGTCCTTCTCAGCCCCACGGCCCCTCCCACTGGGCCTCCTTCAGGCCACCCGGCGTCCCTGGATCTCCACTCCTCCGCGCGGGGCAGGGCAGGCAGCAGCTGCGGAGCTTGAGGCTAGCGAGCTATCATCCGTGGGGGCTACCCTCGCGCGCCCCGTGCCAGAGACAGGTCAGCACTGGCAGCGACCCCTGCACTCCCAGGTGAGGAGGTCAGGAGATGGTTGGGGTCCCCACGACCTGGGAATTTTCATTCTCCCCTGTCCAGCCCCCCCACCCCCACCCCAGGTCCAGTCTCAGAAGGTGCAATGGGGCGCCCATGGGGACCGAACGGTTCTGATGTCCAACAAGCCCTTTGAAAAGGAGGATTTTGAAAGGAGGATTTGGCTTGTGCAGTACAAATCTGTCGCCTCATGAGGAAGGATATATATATATATATATATATATATATATATATATATATATATATTTATAATTTTTATTTTTTTAATTTATTTATTTTGGAGAGTTTGTTGGCCCACAGTTGGATGGTTGTTTAAACTCTGGGCCACTTAAAATTGTCCCCTGGGTCAGAGGAGACTTACCTGTCAACCATCGGGTTAGGAGAGTCATTGGAGAAATTTGGCTAGAAGCCAGATTTAGACAAAATGAACAAAGTCAGTTCTTCTTGGACCCTGACCTAGTATCCACCCTGTGTACACATCTGTCTTTATTTGAAAATTTGATACTGGGCATAGGGAAGACTCACTCAATTGGTTCAACCCTCTCAGAGCCTATGTATACATATATATATACATATATATATATATATATATATATGTATATACACATATTTTGTATATGTATGTATGTACATATATACATCTTTTTTTCCCAAAGCTGTGATGCCACTTATAATTCTAGGACTGGGAAGGTAAGGGAGAAGACAAATGGTTAGAAATCCTATGTTACAAAACAAGGTGGGCCAGGCCAGGCCAGGCTGGAGGCACAGGCCAGGCTGGTGGCACAGGCCTTTGATTTTAGCCTTCCTAAAGCAGAGGCAGGCAGATCTGTGTGAGCTACAGGCCAGTCTGCTCTGCCTAGAGAAGTCCAGGCCAGCCAGAGCTACAGGGTGAGATCCTGTCTCAGAAAAACAAAACTCGGGGTGGTGAAAAATTGGCTCAGCGGTTAAGAGTGATTACTGTTTTTGAAGAGGACCTGGGTTGGGTGCCAGCACCCACAACAGCCTAGGTCCAGTTCCAAGGAATCCAAAGTCCCCCCACCCCCAGGCCTCCTTGTACACTTGCATCGGTGTGGTGTAAACACACAAATACATAATCTTGAAAAAAAAAAACAAATCAATGTGGACGGTCCCTAACAACTGCAGCCAAAGGTAGTTCTCTGGCTACACACACACACACACACACACACACACTCTCGAGAGAAGGGGAGGAGGGAGAGGGAGAGAGACAGTTTGATCTTATGTTAATATGGAGTCTTTCCACTAATTTATTTTTTTAGCAATGGCATTAGGGCTGAAGAACTACCTCAATGGCTAGAACATACCCCTAGCATGTCCTGTTCCAGGCCTTGAACTTGACCCCAGTGTCCTCAAACAAACGAGAGCAAAACGAAGACCACAAAACCCACATTGCCTTAAAACTCCTCTTCATCGCTGGCTTGTTTTTTGTGTCCCCTTAAATTCAGCACAGTGGGCAAGGGTTTCCCTAGTTCCTTTTCTGCCACAAGGCCACAAAGATTTAATCACTAACAAGAGAGAACTTGAGACATGGCTTGTGACACACACACACAAACACACATACACCCAGCCCGGAGCAAACACTCTTGCAGCCAACACAGATGGCTCTTGCTAACAGCTGAGAGAACAACAGGCCTGGGGAGAGAGAAAGAGAGAGAGAGAGAGAGAGAGAGAGAGAGAGAGAGAGAGAGAGAGAGAGAGAGGGGCAGAAATGGTGGAGTAAGCCACAGTCCCAGCTGGGGTGGGGGACACGTGGACATAAAAGTGAGCATGAGGTCAGGTGGACCAGCCCTCCTGACCCAACCTTAGTGACAGGGACTGGGGAGCCATGCTATGAGGAGGAAGGTAAAAAGAGAGGCCTGGTAGACCTGCCTAAGGATCTGCCAGGCCCAGGCTTGTGTGAGCTGGGTTCCCAGGGCTGTCCAGCAGAGGGCCCTGGCACCAGCAACTGCCTGAGGCTGCCTGGGGTGTGGGTGCTGGCTGGAGCCCATGCAAGGAGCCTGCCAGATGGGCTCTTCTCCAATAATAACAAGCCTGGCTGTGGCCATCTGCATAGACGGCCAGGTCCCAGTGGGTCTGAGGAAAGGAACCAGCCTTTCCCAGTCTGTCTGGGACCCCTCGCTACTTCTTCTGTCCACTTCCAGCTCACTTTGCACACAAGGGCTCCCAGCCTGGCCATGCCTAGTCGATCTCTCCCACAGCTGTGCCAGCTATGGTAACAGGGCCAGACCTGGGAAGGGAAAGAGGCGGTGAGGCAGGAGGGCAACGGAAGAAGGGAGGCGAAGGCAGAGAGAGAGAGACAGACTGGACAAACAGGGCAGGGATCTGGCGTTGTGGACAGACATGAGGCTACTCTTAAGCCATGGGATAGTGCCCAGAAAAATACCACCCAAGCCCGACTTCCTGCCCTCTGTTTGCTTAGTGCTAGTGGGGAGATGTGTCATGTCTGTGGGAGCAGGAAGGCTGGATACGCCCCCGCCAGAGCAGCTTGAGAGGACCCACTGTCCTACAGAATCAGCTACCTCCTAAGGGCTCGGTCGTCCTCGGGGAGACTGAGTGCACCTTTTCCCTATGATGTTAGCACTGGTAATTGTTAATTAGCTCCAATGGGTTCTCTGGAACACAGGTTCCTTAGGGAGGTGGGGTGAGACAGGCAATCTGGGTGGGATGCTCTGCCCCAGGACCCTCCCCAACTTCCGGGTTACATCGGTAGGGAGTTCTACACTGTAAGGGATTCCGATAAGTCCCTCCTCCTTTGTACCCCAGCCCTGGGGGGGGGGGCGGGCAGGGAGGGGAGGGGTAGGAATGGTACGAGGCTCAGCAAGGCTTCTAGCCCCGAGGGTTGTCTTGGGATGGGACAGTGAAATGCCGGCTAGGACAAAGAGATGTGCAGGATACGAGGCCTTTCTTCCTGGCTCCTCTTTCCCCCGGTCTCCAGCTGCGTTTCAGTTTTTCTTAGAGGTCTCAGGGCTAACCCCTTACGCCTTCATAAAAGAGCCTTCAAGGCAACGTTAAGGGAGGTGGGGGTGGGGAGGGGGAAATGCTGTTTCTGTGGTGTGCGAGTCTGAGGGCCGGAGAGAGAGACAACAAAACACCTCCTGCCTGCGTCCCGGTTCCAGGACAATCAAATCCGAGGTATCCCAGAAAGTCTTCATGAAGGGAAAAGGAGGAGTGGAAAGGAAAAAGGATGTATTAGAAGGGTGTGTGTGTGTGTGTGTGTGTGAGGGGGTGGCTAGCAGTAAAACGGTGGAGTGTGAATAATGGCGTGGGCGGGGTTCGGAGAGGGATAACGGAACACCTGAGGTGGAGCGTGGCTGTGGGGGCGTCTGGACCTGGGTGTGCAGAGGGCCTGTGTGTGCAAGAGTCCCGCCGTGGAATGTGTAGGAGTTAGGAGCGCAGGGTCAGCGCGGAAATTAGGGGTATCCAGTGTGGGGCCCGTGCCCCCCTCCCAGACTCGCGTGTCCCGGCGACAGTTGGGCAGGGTCCAAAGACGTGCTCGCCATCGAAGCCAGCAGCCCTGGCGGCCCTAGGCGTAGGGTCTCTGTGGCTGGGAGCCGGTGAACTGTTGAGGGGGCGGCGAGGAGCCCGGGGGCGGGGCTGTCGCCGGGAGGAGGTGGCTCGCACGGGCCCGGGGCGGGCCCAGCAGAGGGCGGGTTTGAAAGCGCTCGGGCGGGCGCGGGAAGCGCTGGCCAAGCGCGCAGATTTCGTCGCCGGAGGTGTCCTTCTCCAGCAGGTGCTCGTAGGGTCCGGGTGGGACATGCTGGGGACTCCGGGGTAGAGAGTGGAGTGTCCGGCTTGCCAGGAGGGAAAAGGAGGCCCGATCTGCCAGCTCCGAGGCCGCGACAGGGACTTTGGGGTGCGGCCCCCACGCGGCGCGTGCGGAGCCGCGCAGCACGTGGCGCGCATGGGCCTGGCTCTGGGTAGGGGGGACTCTCCTTTTGTGGGGACCAGGGCGGAGCTGGGCCCAAGACAGCCTGGCTTCTGGGCCTGGAAGCGACTGTCGCTCTGTTGACTTCCGCAGAGGATCGGCGAGTGGGTAGTTCAGGGTTACAGCTCCTGGGTGAACTAGAGAGAGGGGTTGCGTTGCCTTCTGCCCCGAGGCAGGAGGATGGGGAATGCGGGAATACAAATGGACGTGAAGGGAGCTAGCTGGCCACTTACAGACTAAGCTCCTGTCCCTGGCCTCCCTTTCCTGGGCGAGTCCTCATTTACTCAACGCGGAGAGTAAACGTGTGACAAGATAAGGACGCGTACACCCAGGCTTCCTTTGGATGAAGGCTCGCTCCACCCCTGCACCTTATTACCCCATTCGGGTCCTCTTGCCAAGTCTGAGCCAGTCCCCCCCCTTCTCGGTTAACCCTCCTTCCGTTCTGTTCGTCTTGTCCTGCTTGTGTGAGCTTTGTATACAATGATATATGCGTGGTGGGATGGTTGTGAGGTGTCGTGAATCTGAATCTGAAACTAATGTGCTGTGAGAGAATGACCTGAATCTTGCACTCATTTTAACCCTTTAATTGGAGCACTGTTGCCTTCGTAGAAGCCTACATGAATAGCTGAGGAGCCTTGTTAATTTCGCCTTCCCCACTTGAGAAGGAATCTAGAATGATCGGTACATCGAGTATTGATGCCGTCACCCCGGTTCACCAGCTCTGTGGGCTTTCTCAAGTGATGGAGCCTCTTTAAACCTCAATTGCCCTAACTGTTTAATAGAAACGGACCCCCTACTAGCTTCGGGGCAGCTGGAAGAGGGGCATCTGCAGCTTGCAAGTGAAGATTCTGATGTAGCAGAAACTAGGCTGAGAAACTGAGCTGTATGAGAGGTGTCGGGACCCCAGGACGCAGGAAGGCCTGAGATGGGGTGGGGTGATTGCTTTCAGGGCCTCTCCGTGTTGGCAGGTCAAGGCACGGCTGAAATGATACCAGAGGCCCTCAACTGCCGTCAGATCCCTGCCGGGGACCAAAGCAAAGCCCCTAAGCTGCAAATGGAATGTTTGGATGTGGGCGGGACCCATGGGCTGCCTGTGGCTTTAACTGGTGCCCATAGGAGAGGTGGGGATTTCTGCAAGGAAGAAGTGATGTGTGTGTGTGTGTGTGTGTGTGTGTGTGTACTCGTCCAAGCCTAGGCCACTTTTATGATGGAAGAGTTAGTCTCCCTCTGGCTTGGGGCTACATTCACTTTTGCTGGTGCATGGGAGAGGTGTGGGGTGCGGAGGATCAGCTATGTTTTGATGGGGTCCCTTCCCTACTATCTAATAGAAACCTGAGTCCTCAGGCTCTCCCCAGCCGCAGCAGAACCCTCTTGTCCTAGATAAATAGCAGCCTAGGAGGGCGCCAGGCTGACCCACAGAGACCCTCGGCAAATACTCCTTGAAACCAGCAGCAGGAGCCTTCTGCCTCCTTCTGGACGTGTGTGGCTTTGCTGTCCAGGACTGAGGGAAAGGAAGACCTTTGGCCAGTCTGGGTTTCAACCCACAGCAGACTAGAAAAGCGGCTGTAGGGCCTCAGGGTGACCAGCTGTGACGCTTGTCTGGGTGGGCGGGGCCTGACGTTCTAGCTGCACCTGAGAGCTGACCTGGCTGCCACAGGCTTAGCTCCCCTGCTGAGCCTGCTGCTGCTGCTGCTGCAGTCTTATCTCCCAGCTGCAGGTGGCCCTTTATCTCTCCCAGCTTCCCTGGCAGTTCTAGCTTCTGCAGCTTTCTTAGCCTGTGAGACCCCGCTGAATGGGGGCCCCCCGAGGCCTGAGGGGTTCTCTCCCGATAAGCCTTTGCCAACTTTTCCACTCTGGACCCTCACCTAGGACCCAAACTTCTGCCTGAGCCTGAGCCAGGACCCCCTCCTGGGGAACGCCCAGGTACCTTTGGCTCTCACCGTCCTGCCAACATCGAGTCTACAAATTTGGTGAGTGATAAGACGGGGATCTGGAGCGCCTTGACCTAGACAAAGAAATAGCAGCCTGGGGTGGGGGGGGCGGTGTCCCTGTGGGGGTGTGCCTTGTATATGCTGGTCCTGCTTCCTTATAGGGCTAGCCCACCGCTGCTGTTATCTCCTCTTTGAGAGTGGGGCGCAGGGCGGGATGTTGAGGGTGTGGTTAGATGCTTTAGGAACACGATGCTAGCTTTCCAAATTTCCCTTCAAAGCCACTGTCAGTGCCGGGAAGAGGATAGTTAGTGGCCTTGGACTGAGAAAGGAACTGGGGGGCTGAGGGGGTGGGTGGGAAAGAAAGGAACGTTCTGGGACTGGGGGTCAAGGAAAGGGACTTGCTGTGGAGAAGGCCGTGTCCCTCCCACGATTATGAAATATATTCTTGGAGAACTCAGGAAGCCCCTGGGCAGCGGCTGGAAAGGCGCAGAGGCTGGCTCCAGCAGAGGCTGGAGGGAGTCCCAATTACTCTAGGAAGCAGTCTTCGAAGGCCCTCCCTGCCACAGCCTTGACTGGGTGATGGGGTGGGGGCACCCAGGAGGGAGAGTGCAGGCTCACGGCAGGCCTCAGGAGGCCTGAGTTCCTGCAGGGCTGCTTGCTCTCTCACTCTTTCTCCCCTCTTTTCCCCTCTGCTCTGTCTCCTCCCCTCTGCCTGCTCGGCTCCTCTCTGTGTGTCCACTGTTGTCACTGTCCCTGACCCCTTTTCTCTTCTCTGTCTTTGACTGTCTTTCCCTGCCTCTCAATCATCCGTCCTCCTCCTCTTCCTCCTCCTCCTCCTCTCTTGCTCCCCACCCTTTGGTTTCCAAGCTTATAAACTGCTTCTGCTGCTGGATAAAAATAGCGGTGGCAGCGGCCAGGCTGGCAGCCAGGTGCAGCCCAATCAGGCAGAGAGACGACAGGAAGGGCTTCCTGGGGCCAAAGGCCAGATGGGGCTGAGTTGAGTGGTCCCGGGTCTGCAGAGGCTCGTGGGGTATCTTCGCCTTGCCTGCTCTGTGTCCAGCCCTACCCCCCCCCCCACACACACACCAAGAGTCTGAGAAAGGCCCAGGGCAGTGTGGAAGCAGAGCCAGACAGGGCTCAATATTCCTTTACCCCCAGCAAGAGCCAGAGGGAGGGAGCTGCCAGCCAGGCACGGCCGAGAACACTGGAGCCATGACAACCAGTCACCAGCCTCAGGACAGGTACTGGGTGGCCAAGGGGTGTGGCGGAGGGTGGTTGCAGGGAGGGGGGAGCTGGTCTGGGGATCTGGAGAGTGAGTCTCTAGGGTAAGGGTGGGAGGGAGGGAGGTGCGGTGTTTGGGACCTTGAGGGGACCTCAGGACTAACTGTGTTCCCAGCCTGGTGGTTCTGAGTCAGGTCTGCATGGGGTAGGGTGGAGAACAAGCCTGCCCTGGCTGGGTGCTGGCTAGCGTGCCCGCAGGGCTAGGTGGGCAGCCGGGCCCCTATTGGAGTGTCTCAGTCTTTCCAGTGTTATGCACAGCTAGACAGCAGCTTCCAGCTCCTCCCACCATCACTGTGGGGAGACACTTGGCGGCTTCCCTCATTCCAGAACACATCTGGCAGGACTACCCCTGTCCCTGGGGGTCGCCCTGGGGCCTCGCCCTTGCGTGACCTCAGCCCACGCTGCTCTCTGGCCTGACCCTTCCAGCCTTCTATCTCTGGAGCTTAGTTAAGGTCCGGAATGCGTGCTAGGGTGGGAGAGGAGCTTGAGTCTAGTCCTTCAGAGGGAAGTTTATGAAGCCATGAAACACTCTTTCCAGATGGCCCCTCTGTCCTGTGGGTCTCTGAACCCCTCAAGGCTCCCCTGCCCACCATTTCCCTCTTGTGCCAAAGGCTAGGGAACTAGGCCCATTCTGGCTGGAGAATTAGCTGCATCTTTCTGGGATCATTTCTACACCTTGTAAAGTCTGGTGAGACTACCAGCCTTCTGCGGCCGTTTTCTAAGGGGAAGAATGGTCATTGTGGGTTCCAGCTTCCTGCCGTCTTCCTGCCGTCTTCCCAGGCTACCTGGTGCCCTGGCCTCGCCCCTCAGCCATCTACCCATTTCACTGCTGCCTGGCTCGGCAGCTCTTCTCTGACCTCCTGTCCTTGTATAACCTTCCCTCGGGATTTTACCTTCCATCTGAGCCTTCGAACCAAGCCTTGAGCATCTCGCCCTCAAAGGGAATGGATGAGGGCTTTGAGGCTGTGGCGTGGCCATGGCTTAGACTGGAGGACTTGGTTGCTCTTCTGGCTGTCCCATTTAAGGCTTGCAAGAGGCCTGTTCCACTGAGTTGGGTCTACCTCGCTGCCATCTCTGTGCAGCCTGTAGATGCCCGCTAAGGGGAAGGTATTTTACCAGGCATAGGCAACAGTAATGGGAGGGACCAGGGTCACTAAGCTTACAGGCAAAGACCGTCCGAAGTCATGCTCAGAACCAGATGGCAGCCATAAGCCCTAGTCATTATGCCCGGCCCTAGGTAGTTTGGACTACAAAACTGGTTCTGTCTATCTAGTAAGGGGGGAAAAAAATCTATAGCTCCCTGCTTCTTAGTCCCCACCCCCTACCCCCCAGCCATCTGACCCACTGGGTCTAGAATTGTCTGGGTGTTGTTTTTTGACCTCAGAGTTCTTCAGAGAACTAGAGTTCCTGCTTGGACAGCTTAACTACTTCCAGCTGGTGTGGTGGGGCTGTGGCTCGTGCTCACTGGCTCACTGACTGTGGCTTGTGCTCACTGTCCTTTACCCGCCCACCTTTAACAGAGGTTCCAAAGCCAGCTCTGGATATGTGGGTCACACTGCTTCCTGACTCCCCCGGTTCCCCTGGCCCCCTGAACCTCCTAGGACTTGGGAACAAAGGTTCTGTCTCCCATGTCATTCAGAACTGCCACTGACCCTTTTCCTTCAACCCATCTTACAGCCTGTTCTGTAACCCAGGACCTACACACCCCTCACACCTCTGCAGGAGGATATACACGGCTAGGACGGCTGGGAGGACGGGAAGGAGGGAAGGTGGGCTGACCCATCACTTTGTGGTTTTCCGACGCAGGTATAAGGCAGTATGGCTTATCTTCTTCGTGCTGGGCCTGGGGACACTGCTCCCCTGGAATTTTTTTATGACAGCAACCAAGGTGAGGTTGGAGTAGGGAGGGGGGCAGGCACTAGGCTCCAGAGGACATGTCCCCTAGGCTTTCAAGGCCTGGTTCTGTGCCTCTGAGCACAGAGAGGGACAGAGGTGCCAACACTCAAGCTCTGCAAATCCCACAGTATTTCACAAGCCGCCTGGACGTGTCCCAGAATGTGTCCTCGGACACTGACCAATCATGCGAAAGCACCAAGGCCTTGGCTGACCCCACAGTGTCCTTGCCAGGCCGGAGTTCTCTCAGTGCCATCTTCAACAATGTCATGACCCTGTGTGCCATGCTGCCCTTGCTGGTCTTCACCTGCCTCAACTCGTTTCTGCATCAGCGGTGAGACCCCCCTCCCCCTGCCATGATGTCCAGCCAGCTCCTGCTTCCTCAGCCCCAGGCTGACCCTTCCTGACCCCCCCACCGCCATCCCGCTGCCTCTCCTAGGGTCTCTCAGTCTGTTCGGATCTTGGGCAGCCTGGTGGCGATCCTGCTGGTGTTCCTCGTCACTGCCACCCTGGTGAAGGTGGAGATGGATGCTCTGTCCTTCTTCGTCATCACCATGATCAAGATTGTGCTCATTAATTGTAATTGGGGGATGGGACGGGCAGCCCTGGGCCTGGGTTGAGATCAGGGGTGGGGGCGGTTCAGGTTAAAGCTCCCTGGGAAGCCCTGCCGGCCAGGCCCTGCTGACGAGCTGTCTTTGCTACTCCCCAGCATTTGGTGCCATTTTGCAAGCCAGCCTTTTCGGTCTGGCAGGCGTCCTGCCAGCCAACTACACAGCCCCCATCATGAGTGGCCAGGGCCTGGCTGGCTTCTTCACCTCTGTCGCCATGATCTGTGCCATTGCCAGTGAGTCTGACTGCACGCTCTGCCCTGCTTGCTGGTCGAGGGGAGGCAGGGTAGGTTGATCTGGAAGGGGTGGAGTGTATCTGAGCTTGTGCACTGTCTGCGCCAGGTGGTTCTGAGCTGTCTGAAAGCGCCTTCGGCTACTTCATCACAGCCTGTGCGGTTGTCCTTCTGGCCATCCTGTGCTACCTGGCTCTGCCTCGGACGGTGAGCAAATGGGGGAAGCCGGGGAGGCCTCTCCGGGTTTCAAAGCAGGGGTGTCCTGAAACTAAACCGTGGCAAGCTGGGATACCTGGAGCTGCCTTGACTCTACTTCTCCCGTCTCCCCTTGCTGAACAGGAATTCTATCGCCATTACCTGCAGCTCAACCTTGCGGGGCCTGCAGAGCAGGAGACCAAGTTGGATCTCATAAGTAAGGGTCTTAATTACTAAAGGAAGTCTGGTAGGGCGGTATGATGGGAGGGGGATGGTTGTGGGCATGTCGTGTTAACTGGTAGCTAGGAGCCAAAGGAGGACCCAGTGACCGTGGGTAGGTAGGGAGAGGGTAAAATAGGGATGAGCCGGGGAAGATAGCAGAGACCTTGCAGGGGTCTTGGCGTGTTGCTCGGTTGGTAAGAGTGGGTGCACAAAGGCCTGAGTTTGATTCCTGCGCTGGGCAAGGTGATACACATGTAACCTTAGCGTTTGGGAAGGAGAGGCAGGAGGACTGGATTCAAGGTCATCCTTGGCTATCCCGTAAGTTCAAGGCCAACCTGACCTACATGAAATCTTGAAGAAAGAAGGGAAGCTTGCGTTACCCTGAATGTCTCAGGCATTCGGACAGAGGTCAGTGGTTTCAGAGGGAACAGAGAATAACGAGAGCCTCCTGGGGGAAGGGTCAGCCCCCAGGGGCTCAAGTCAGGGGTTATCAGGGTATAACTGTGGGCCAGCCAGTTAAGGGAGGTGCCCACCTCCAGCACATTCTACCTGTTGTTCTGTCCTCCCCAAAACTTAAAGATCCTTTTACAACCTCTCACCTGACAGGAGAGGAGCCAAAAGGAAGAAGAGAGGAATCTGGGGTGCCAGGCCCCAACTCTCCACCCACCGACAGAAACCAGTCTATCAAAGCCATACTTAAGAGTGTACGTGGGTCCTGGGGTCCTGCCTACCCTTCCTCGACCTCCTTTCTCCTTTTGCTGGGTCTGCCTTATACCACTTCCCTTTCTGACCTAAGACTGGGCTTTCTCCTGTCTTCCTATGAATGCTGTGTGTGTGTGTGTGTGTGTGTGTGTGTGTGTGTGTGTGTGTGTGTGTGTGTCTGTCTGTGTCTGTGTCTGTGTCTGTGTCTGCCTGTGTATGTGTGAGATTTTTTTTTTTCTTCGAGATAGGGTTTCTCTGTGTAGCCCTGGCTGTCCTGGAACTCACTCTGTAGACCAGGCTGGCCTCGAACTCAGAAATCCGCCTGTCTCTGCCTCTTGAGTGCTGGGATTAAAGGCGTGTGCCACCACGCCCGGCCTTCTTTTTCTTTCTTTCTGTTTTTTTTTTTTTTAAAGATTTATTTTATTTATTATATGTAAGTATACTGTAGCTGTCTTCAGACATCCCAGAAGAGGGCATCAAATCTTATTAAGGATGGTTGTGAGCCACCACGTGGTTGCTGGGATTTGAACTCAGGACCTTCAAAAGAGCAGTCAGTGCTCTTAACCACTGAGCCATCTCTCCAGCCCCATGTATGAGATTTTTTTTTAATTTATTT
>NC_034607.1:13154274-13166535 GCF_900095145.1 Mus pahari | reverse complement strand
AATCTTTAAAAAAAAAAACAAAAAACAGGGTTTTGATGTAGCCCTGGTTGTCCTGGACCTTACTCTGTAGTAGATCAGACTGGCCTTGAACTCAGAGATCAGCCTGCCTCTGCCTCCTGAGTGATGGGATGATAAAAGGGGTGCGCCACCAATGTCTGGCTCTTTGGTCTTTTGTACACAGAGCCATGACAACCCAGGGCCCTGGATGAATCTCTTTTTCTCTTCTCTCCCTCCAGATCTGTGTCCCGGCTCTGTCTGTCTGCTTCATCTTCACGGTGACCATTGGGTTGTTCCCTGCTGTGACCGCTGAGGTGGAGTCCAGCATCGCAGGCACTAGTTCCTGGAGTAAGTGTGTCCCTGTCCCCCCACCAACACCCCTCACCCCCGCACTTCCCTCCCAGGATGGATTCACCCAGAGTCTAAAGCGGAATCGTGGGTGGGGTATGGGCAACCTGGGGCTCCTTTTGCCCAGCTGGATCTACACGGGCCTACTAGACACCCTGCTGCCATTGGTTGGAAACGTCTGAGGCAGAATGAAGAGGCTGAGGCCCAGAGCGGGCCACGCGCTAAGTCTTAAGTCTCTCTCCTAGAAAGCTACTTCATTCCCGTGGCCTGTTTCTTGAATTTCAATGTCTTTGACTGGCTAGGCCGGAGCCTCACTGCTGTCTGCATGTGGGTGAGTTCAGCATGGGCGGTGGGGCTGTGGGATTCAAGTGGCCAGCTGAGGCCAAGAGGGACCCCAAGAAAGTATGGTGGCTGCAGTGTGGCTCTGTGATTGATAGAGGGCTTGCTAGCATGCATGGCCCCTGGGTCCCATCTGCAAAACTACAAGAAGGGAAAATAAGGGGGAAGGGGGTGACCCAGTGGCTCAGCAGGTTAAGAGCACTGACTGCTCTTCCAGAGGTCCTGAGTTCAATTCCCAGCAGCCACATGGTGGCTCACAACCATCTGTAATGGGATCCGATGCCCTCTCCTGGTGTGTCTGAAGACAACTACAGTGTACTCATTTAAAAACAAAAACCCTGCAAGAAGGGAAAAAGACAGTGTACTACTCATAACTTGTGTGTAACTACGTGTACACGTTCATCCGCTTGTTTATCTATCGAGGCAGGGTTTCTGTGTGTGGCTGTCTGGGAATTTACTCTGTAGACCAGGCTGGCCTTGAACTCAGATCTCTTGCCCCCCCCCCGCTTCCCAAGTGCGTGTGCCACCATGACCCAGCTAAGACTTTTCAAATCATGTGTGTGTGAGGGTGTGCGCATGTGAATGCAATGCCCACAGAGGCCAGAAGAGGGCACCAGATCCCCCCCGGAGCTGGAGTTAGAGGAGCTTGTGAGGACTGGAAACTAAACCTGGGTCTTCCACAAGAGCAGGACTCTAACTATTGAGCCGTCCCTGGCCCACGCGTACCGTTCTTAGGTGTGTAGTCTGGCAGAGGTGTGCACGTCATGGCTCCCACCTAGATGGAAAGATACATCCCAGTGCTTGGGGCTGGGCAGTGATACTCAGTCAGTTAAGACTGTTTACCCAGCATCCTTCACGAAGCCCCAGGTTTAACCCACAGCACCTCACAGGGATAGTAGTGCGCACCTGAAACCTCAGCACTTGGGAGCTAGAAACAGGAGGAGCGGGAGTTCAAGGCCATTCTTGGCCACACAGTGAGCTTGAGGCCTGCCTGAAGTTCTCCATGAGAACTTGTCTTTTTTTTTTTTTTTTTTTTTTTTAACTTATTTTATTAGATATTTTCTTCTTTTACATTTCAAATGCTATCCCGAATGTCCCCTATACCCTCCCCCCCACACCCTGCTCCCCTGCCCACCCACTCCCGCTTCTTGGCCTTGGCATTCCCCTGTACTGGGTCATATAAAGTTTGCAAGACCAAGGGGCCTCTCTTCCCAACGATGGCTGATTAGGCCATCTTCTGCTACATATGTAACTAGAGATATGAGCTCTGGGGGTACTGATTAGTTCATATTGTTGTTCCACTTATAGAACCTGTCTTAAAAACAAGAAAAAAATGACATCCCATAGGCACCACTGCGCCCCTAGCAATCAGCACCCCTAAAGATACCCAGGCCTAGAGGTCTTATCCAAGTCCCCAGGGGCCCCAGGAGACCGGGAGGACTGACATACGCGCTGAAGCTTTGCCTGTGCCCGCAGCCTGGCCAGGATAGCCGCTGGCTGCCGGTTTTGGTCGCCTCGAGGATTGTGTTTATCCCCCTGCTGATGCTCTGCAACGTGAAAGCGCGCCACTGCGGTGCGCAGCGGCACCACTTCGTCTTTAAGCATGACGCCTGGTTCATCGCCTTCATGGCTGCCTTTGCCTTCTCCAACGGTTACCTCGCCAGCCTCTGCATGTGCTTCGGGCCCAAGTGAGTCGGGGCCGCGAGGGGATTTGGTGACCTCAGGCAGGGACTTAACAGGGAGATGGCAGTAGGAGAGTCCCTCCCATCTCTAAGCTGCACGGAGCCTGAGCTGCTAGGGTTTGTGAGGGGCAGTGGAGACGAGGGCTTGCTAACGTGCTCCTGCTGAGCTGTGTGGGAAGGGATGAGGCAGGGTGAAAGATGGTCCCTAGACACAGTCTCCCAAGAAGTAGGCTGGGATTGGGAGTGTCGGAAGGTATGCGGGGGGGGGTTGGGGCGGGGCGGGGCCGGGCTAGGTTTGCCTAAGATTACCCTGCCTTTCCTTTTAGGAAAGTCAAGCCTGCCGAGGCGGAGACAGCAGGAAACATCATGTCCTTCTTCCTGTGTTTGGGCCTGGCTCTGGGAGCTGTGTTGTCCTTCTTGTTAAGGGCACTTGTGTGACCCTGTGGGGACAGAAGAACTACACTGCCTGCTTCCTGCTCACTTCCTTCCCTGCCAGGGGCGCGCAGGGGTCGAGAGGGCTGCTCTTCTGACTGACTTCTGCTTTCCTCTGGACCCTGCTGCGCCCAGCTGTCCAGGAACCAGGGATGGCCTGCGGGTGGACTTAGGATTCGGGGTCAGAATGGCAAGGGATCAATGGTCTCTGACCGACAGCTTTGACTCATGCCCGCTTACCCAGGCACGAGAGACTCCAGGACCAAGAGAGATCTGTCCGGCTGCCTGTCACAGGATGGCCTATCACAGGATGGGGCGGAGACGGATGGCTGACTGGTGTCGTGTGACCTGATGTCCCTCCCCTCGCCCTTCTTCCTTCTGTGCCTGTTCCATGTCCCCAGCCCTGGCCATTTTACTGCCTTTTTTTATACTGACAGAAACCAGGTGCCTTCAGAGGCCAACTGATTAAATAAACATTTTTTTTTTTTCTCTCCATAGCTCTGTGCATCCTCCCAAGGTTTAACTAACTCCTTGGAGAGGAGAGAAGGCTGGTTGGCAGCCTGAGTCTAAGGCTTCTGCAATGACCCAAGGCTGGGCCTAGGTATAAGGGGAAGATGGCATCCCTTCAATCCCAGAGGGGCTGCAGCGCCCCCTGCTGGGGCCACAGGGAAGAGACAGGCCTGGAGCCAAGACACCCCACCCAGACTGTGGCCCAGATTTAGAAAGACAACTTTTTTTTTTTTTTTTTTTTTTTTTTTACATTGGTTTTTTTGGACACGTTGTGTCTGTATAGCCGTTTATTCGATATTAGAATGGCTACCCGAGGAGGGGAGTGCGCCCGAGAGCAGTACTAAGGCTTGGGGTCTACCCAGAAGCGGTCTCCCAGGTCTCAACCGGAAGGCGAGCCATCTTTTTTTTTTTTTTTTTTTTTTTTTTTTTATGGAGACGGGCTATAGCCCGAGTGGTCTTCACATTCCATAAGTTCCTGAAGGTGGCCTTGAACCGCTTCCTCCTGCCTTTGCCTCCTATGTGCTGGTACTGCAGCTGTGTACCACCATGTCCTGGATCTAGGGATCAAGTCCAGGGCTGCGTGCATGCTAGGCAAGCGCTCTGCCAGCCCCAGCCGAGCTACGCTCCAGCCCCTCTTTCTCACCTCAAAGGCCTGGAAGTGGAGGCAGCTTGGTCTTCCCGGCTACCTTCCCCTCCCCCAGCACGCTGTCCTCAGGCCCTGGAATAAACTCTGCCAAACTGGCCAGCCCCACCCCCAGCTCCTGGCCATACTCCCACATCCCTGGGCAGGAAAAGGCTGAGGCCTGGGCTCTCCCTTACCTTGGCTCCTGGCCCTGACACCAAAGCCTAGGCTGCCAGACTTCCTGGAGAACAACGGGCCTATGTGTCCTCACGTTGGCGTTGGCCCTTGCCGTTCTCCAGCCATGCTGTGGTCTGAGGAAGGGTGCGTTGGTGTGGGATGTGAGACTCTCGGTGGAGGGGGGCGCTACGGCTGGTGCTCCAGCTCAGGACTGACTGGAACCGAGGTCCTAAGTACCCCTCACCCCCGCCCCCCTCCCCCAAGGCTGCCTGCCCTCTCCTCTCCCAGCTGATGGCTGCAGAGTTGGCCCTACCGTTGGGACTTCCTTTTTCACAGAAATGTCATTTAAACTAGTGGTTCTCAAACTTCCTAATGCTACAACCCTTTTAATACAGCTCCTCATGGGGTGAGCCCTAACCATAAAATTATTCTTGTTGCTGTTTCATAACTGCCATTCTGCTGCTGTTATGAGTCGTTCTATATAAATATCTGTTTTCCAATGGTCTTGGGTGACCCCTGTGAAAGGGGTCACAATCCACGGGTGGAGTGCTGATTTAAACAAAGGCTTCAGACTTTCATGAGTAGTAGTGTTTTGTTGTTGTTTTTCTTTTTTCTTTTTCTTTCTTTTGTTTCTCTCTAACCTTGGCTGTCCTGGAACTCTATAGATCATGCTGGCCTTAAACTCACAGATCCACCTGCTTCTGCTTTCTGAGTGATGGGATTTAAAGTTGTATACAGCCGGGCCTGGTGGCGCAGGCCTTTAATCCCAGCACTCGGGAGGCAGAGGCAGGCAGATTTCTGAGTTCGAGGCTAGCCTGGTCTACCAAGTGAGTTCCAGGACAGCCAGAGCTATACAGAGAAACCCTGTCTTGAAAAAACAAACAAAAAAAGTTGTATACAGCCATAGCCTGGATTGTTTTCAATTCTTTTTCCTTCTTTTTTTTTTTTTTTTTTTTAATTAATGTGCATTGGTGTTTTTGCTTACATGTGTGTCCGTGTGAGAGCATCTGACCCTCTGGAGTTAAAGACAGTTGTGAGCTGCCATGCGGCTCCTGGGAATTGAACCCAGGTCTGGAAAAGTAGCCAATGCTCTTAACCACTGAGCCATCCCTCCCTCCATCCTCTGGTTGCTTGTTATCAGTTCTTACTAAGGTCAAGCTTGTTGGAGGGCTGGGGGTTAGACGTATCACCGCACCAGGCACGGATGTCCGTAACTAGTTTGTCAAAACTGCATCCATACCCCAGCAGTGGTAGCTCACACCTTTAATGCCGGCGCTCCAGAGGCAGAGGCAGGCGGATCTGTGAGTTCAAGGCTGTTCTGGTGGTCTACAGGTCAAGTTCCAGGACAGCAGGGCTGTACAGAGAAATCATGTTGCAAACAAGCAAACACTCCCAGCATATATGTAAGCTGTTATAAATGGCCTTCCTACGCTATCTGGTTCAAACTGCCTGTTCCCTAGCTAGGAGGCAAGCTGAAAACTACAAACACGTCTCTCCTGCTTGCCCTTAGCTCCACTGACTGACTTCCTCCTCGGACTGAAACTCCCGAGAGGCCTAGCAGCTTGCTGCTTCAGCGCTGGTAGCCTTTGGGGAGCCCGAATTTCTTCCCAATCGCTTTAACCTCCTACCTTCAGGCTGGCTCCCGGGTTCTCTCTAATCCACCCCATGTGTGGCCACAAGGAACTAGTGGGAGTGTAAGTACTCATTTTTTAAAGATTTATTTTATGTATATGAGTACACGGTTGCTGTCCTCAGACACACCAGAAGAGGGCATCGGATCCCATTACAGATGGTCGTGAGCCACTATGTGGTTGCTGGGATTTGAACTCAGGACCTCTGGCAGAGCAATCAGTGCTCTCACCGCTGAGCCAGCCCTCCCCTCCCCCCACCCTTTTTTAAAAGGCAGTTTTTCTGTGTAGCCCTGACTGTCTTGGAACTTGCTCTCTAGAGCTCCTCCTGCCTCTGCCTCCTGAGCGCTGGGATGTAAGGTGTGTGCCACTGCTGCCCTGCCTGTAACTACTTTTTACTGGAAGATGTGGTAGCTTTTCAGAAGTGTTGAAGATTCAGCAAGATGGCTCTGCATCTTGGCTAGCCTCCTGAGGGCTAAGATTGAGGCATGGCACCATCACAAGAGGATTTTTTTTTTTTTTTTGGTTTTTTCGAGACAGGACAGGGTTTCTCTGTGTAGCCCTGGCTGTCCTGGAACTCACTTTGTAGACCAGGCTGGCCCTGAACTCAGAAATCCACCTGCCTCTGCCTCCTGAGTGCTGGGATTAAAGGCATGCACCACCACGCCCGGCTCACAAGAGGATTTTTGTGCAGTGACTACAAGGGCATCTCTCCCAGGGATGTGCACCTACTTCCCCAAAGTTTCCTGATGTTTGATTCAATACCATTGGCTTGTGAAATTCTCTCCACCTTCTACACCCTAGGGCGTTTGTGACATGACTTAGCTCCTGTCACACTTTTTTTGAGCTGAAAGTGCTGTTCCTGGTTCCTAGGGGGTGATCTGAAGATATTCATGAGCATGTGACATCTGTCACTTTACCCCATCTCATGACCCACCCACCTATGTGGTGCCATTCATAGCTTTTTTTTTTTTTTTTTTTTTTTTTTGAGACAAGGTTTCTCTTTGTAGCCCTGGCTGTCCTGGAACTCACTCTGTAGACCAGGTTGGCCTTGAACTCAGAAATCTGCCTGCCTCTGCCACCCGAGTGCTGCAGCTAAAGGCGTGCGCCACCACGTCCAGCTTGACATTCATTGCTTGAATGTCCTTGAAGGTTAGTAGGCTCTCAACCCCAGCACTGACCTGAATGGGTGTCGGAGGGGGCATTTATGATTCTGCCACCAGTGTTGAAGAAAATATCTGGAATATAACCGTTTACTCCCAAAGTCTTTTTTTAAAAAAATATTCTATGTACATTGGTGTTTTGCTTGCATATATGTCTAGTTGCAGACAGTTGTGATCTGCCATGTTGGGTGGGTCCTGAGAATTGAACCCAAATGATCTGGAAAAGGAGCCAGTGCTCTTAACCACTGAGATCTCTCGCCAGCCTCCTCCACCCCAAACACTTCTAATGCAGCCTTGTCCCTGAGTAACTACACTGATGGCTTCTGTCTGACCACAAGCGAGCTCTGTAGACACCACCTAGTGAAGGTCCAAGGAGTGTGTCAGTCAGGACCTAGTGCAGGTCATTTCCTCTTCCTGGGAGGGAGGGAGGCTTGAGCAAGGGACTGCCAGGTATCCTTCCTGTCACAATGTTGTACATCACTTCCTGACGTCTCTGTTCAAAGCAGTCTAATGAGCTTCTGTTTTCTGGAATGCCTCCACTGATGTGCAAGTCCCTTTACTGTGTCTCTACTGTGTGGGTCAATGTGGTGATTGCAGAGCGCCCCCTCGTGGCCATAATCCATCACTGCAATTGAGCAGACCAGTGACTGCAAGGATGTTTGCAGGGTTTTTTTCGGTGTTTACATGAGAAGACTGGTAAATTCCAACTTTGTTTAAAAACCTTTAGGTACAGAAAGAAAAAAAAAAAGACAGAAAGAAGGAGATGTGAAAACAGGGGTACAGTGAAGTGGAGAGACGGGAGAACCTCAATTCTCACCAAACCTAAGTTGTTCGTAGAAGTTGATAGCAACTCGAATGGGCATGAGGAGAGAGCTGTGCAGGAGAGAGTGCAGACAAACAGGAAAGTGTGACGGCAGGAGGTTGGCCAGAATGATGTCACAGCCAGGCTGGCAGTCCATGCAGCTCCCTGGGGACAAGTGCGTTCCTAGGGTGGGAATGGCCAGAGTCCTGAACTCCTTAACCCATCGGTGACTGTGTTCTAGCCAGGCTCTGAGCCTTCCTTTTCAGGCCGTGGAGCCACTTGGCTTGAATTCAGACCCATAGAGTCATCTGTCTTGGGCCCAGCTGTTCAAACCAGGAGAAGCCATTCTCTGTGACTCAGGTTCCTCACCAGGGAATGGGGACATCGGGCAGGACCTGCTAAGGGAATTAAAACCACCACGTGCGTGCCCAGAGTTGGTACAGGGTAAGGAGATACTCCTAACACCGGCTGATGCTGCAAGGTCCCGTGGTAACCAGGGCGAGTCTCTGGTTACCAGGGTGCATCCTGGGGTGGCCTACCTAAGCTACCTGCTCCCCTCCCCCACACCTCTGGGCGCTGGGAGCCTGAGGACCAAGCCATACTTAACCTAGTTACCTCTTCCACTTGGGTTCTGGCTGTCAGTCAGTCAGCTAGGAATCACAAGACTTTGGGGACAGGATGCACGCTGGGTTTGGGGGAGGGGCTGCTGGAGCTGAGCAAAGTATGTGATGTCACAGGCTCCCTGTCCCCCACCTCAATGGGAGCACCTTCTCCACTTGCTTGTGGGGACCGTGGGACCTCGTGCCCAGGTCACCTTACACCAGGTACTTAACGAGCGTCTCCGAGTCTCTCGTGTGTAAAGCAGGGATGGAGAGCCACAGAGATCCAGAATGATAGCGGTGCGGTGCTTTTATCCCCTGGCCCGACACTTAGGTACACTGTCTCTCAGCTCTCCCATAGCTGCAGACTGGGACTTCTCAGCGCGTGCGTGCCCGGTTTACTCCGGAAAAAATGAAAGCAGAAAGGTTAAAGGATGAAAAAGGATTCTGTAGCCAGGCATGACGGTGCGGTGCGTGCCTTTAATCCCAGGACTCAGGAAGCAGAGACAGGGGGATCTCTGTGAGTTTGAGGACAGCCTGGTCTAACAGAGTGAGTTCGAGTTCGAGGACAGCCAAGGAAGGCTACACTGTGAAACCCTGACTCAAACCAAAACCAAAACCAAACCAAAACAACAACAACAAGATTCTGTCAGTAAATTACAGTGGAATGAACGCTTGGGTCCTTGTTATGTATCTCTGCCACCCAGACCCAGAGCTGAGGACACAGGCACAGAGCGAATGGCTCAGAAATCCAGTCAGCTGAGACCCGAGTACAGAAAGGGAGTCGCCAGTGCCTGGGGCAGAGCAGGAGGCAGGCAGAACCTGGGACAGGCTGTGTGTACGGCGCCAGCCCGCCCCTCCCCTGACCAGTCAGCTCCAGAATAAATTCCATTCAAGCTACTCTTTAGTTTCCCTTGAAGGGGCTGGGAGCATTGGAGGTCAAGTCTGAGAGGACTGTGGTAGAAGAGAAAGCAGGACTGGTTAGTTAGTTACACACCTTAGAGACACAGGTCGTTGGACCACGGAAAAATGGTCCTGAGTGTGTTAACAGGGCACCCTGATGAGGTCCCATTTACATTTCGAGAATAAGGTAAGTCACAAATCCTGTCCCTTTTATAACCACACTGCCCTTAGCAATTCTGTTCTTGTCCATAACTTTAGCTATGGTTAGGTTAGGCCCAGGTCTTCCATCCAAGTCCAGTCTGGCTGCCGGATAGCTGTTTTTGCCTTGTTTTTATGATTTGCTTATTATGTCTACGGTGTTCTGCCTGCATGTGCACCTGAAGGTCAGAAGAGGGCGCCAGATCTCATTACAGATGGTCATGAGCCACCATGCGGTAGCTGGGGATTGAACTCAGGACCTCTGAAGGAACAGGCAGTGCTCTTAGCCTCTGAGCCATCTCTCTAGCCCTGGACTGCTGTCCTCGATGCCCACAGCTGTCTAAAAGAGGTATCCGTCTCCTTCCAATCCAGGACTGCCCAGTCCCGCAGCCCACAAGGTTTCACCTTGTAGCTTAGTCTAGCTTTGAACTCACTACCGCTGCTTCGGATATCACCTCACAGTTGTAACTTAGGCCGGCCTTAGTTGTAACTCACTATGTAGCCCAGGCTGGTCTGCGACTGAGACCCTTATGCCTCCAGTTCCCGAGGGCTGGGATTACAAGCGCACACCAGGCCCAGCATTCAGCCCGTACGCTCTGTCTGTCCTTAGAAAGGGCTCCTTCTCTCTGCCCCTGCTGGCTGGCTGGCCTCCCTGCCTTTAGCCTTGACCTTCCCTAAGGCTCCCCTGCGAAAGCTCCAAGTTGGGTTCTGTGTGCTCATGATTTCTGTCTCCTCTCTGCCTGTTTCTTCCTTGCCTGAGCCTGCTTTCTCCTTCCTTCTCTCAGTCTCTAGCGTCCACTCCCGTCCTCACAACTCCACTGCGGCACTTCCCTTGCCAGACTTAGTTCATTACCAGTCCTGAAGAATCACTGCCTCCGGTTGGCCAATGTGCTTTAGCAATGCCTAGCTTCAGGGGCTGGCTCACAACCAACTGTAATGGGATGTGACACCCTCTTCTGGCCTGCAGGTGTACACGCAGCTACTCACATACATAAGAAAAAAAGAGGCAAGGCCTAGTTTCTAATGTGTAGTTGGTAGGCTTTTTCTTTTTAGTGGTATATGTGTACACATGTAGGACACATGTATGTGTTCATGGGGGGGCATACACCGCCAAAGGACAACCTAGGGTGACATCCTCAGAAAAAGTGCTGGGATTATGAATTGGTGAATTGACAGTCTATATTCAATACTTTTTTTCCTTTTTTTTTTTTTTTTTTGGTTTTTCGAGACAGGGTTTCTCTGTGTAGCCCTGGTTGTCCTGGAACTCACTCTGTAGACCAGGCTGGCCTCGAACTCAGAAATCCGCCTGCCTCTGCCTCCCGAGTGCTGGGATTACAGGCATGCGCCACCACCGCCCGGCTTTTTTTTTTTCCTTTTTTGAGACAGGATTTCTCTATATAGCTCTGGTTGTCCAGGAACTTTGTTTTGTGGAACAAACTGGTCTCCAACTCACAGAGATCCGCCTGCCTCTGCCTCCCCAGTGCAAGGATTAAAGATTGGAACAAGCACTCAGCATGCTCAACACTTTAAGTGCTCCTGGGGGTCTAACCAAGGTCCTCATGTGTAACTGACTGAGAAGACACCCGCTCTGTACATTTTTGTCACATTGCTTTTTTTTTTTGAGACAGTCTCCTGTAGCCCAAGTTGTCCTTGACTTCACTATGTGGCTGATAGTAACCTTGAACCTCTGATCCTTCTGCAACCATTTTCTTTTTCTTTTAAGATTTATTTATTTATTACATGTAAGTACACGGAAGCTGTCTTCAGACACTCCAAAAGAGGGCATCAGATCTTGTTATGGATGTTTATGAGCCACCATGTGGTTGCTGGGATTCGAACTCCGCACCTTCGGAAGAGCAGTCAGGTGCTCTTACCCACTGAGCCATCTCACCAGCCCCTGCATCCATTTTCTGAGTGCTGGGATTGCTGACTTGTGCAACCATACTTATAAATAAATAAATAAATATACACACACACACACACACACACACACATATATATACATACACACATATTTGTATATATGTATACATATATGTGTACTTACATATATACATATATGTATATATAAACATTAACATGTATATACATATATGCACATGCACATATATTTATATTTAAACATATATACATGTATAAACTATAGGGTCTTATGTAGCTAAGGTTGCTCACAAACATATATAGCTGAGGATGACCTTGAACTTCTTCTTAGTTTTTTGTTTTGAGGCAGGGTTTCTCTGTGTAGCCCTGGCTGTCCTGGAATTCACTCTGTAGATCAGGCTGGCCTTGAACTCAGAAATCTGCCTGCCTCCCAAGTGCTGGGATTAAAGGCCTGTGCCACCACTGCCCAGCCTTACCAGGCTAGCCTCAAACTCTTGGAAATCCTCCTGCCCCTACCTCCTGAGTGCTGGGATTATGAGTTTAAAGGAGTGTGCCACCACTGCCTGACTAACAAATTATTTTTAAAGAAGGGCTGGTAGGATAGTTCAGTGAGTAAATATGTCTGCAGCACAAATGGACACGACCTGGTTTGAGTAGCAGAGCCCACATAAGGAGCGAGCTGACTTCACAGACTTGTCATGTAGCTTTCAACGTGCCATGGCCTGCACCTGCCCTCATCTTACACACACAATGATAAAATAATTTTTGAACTTGGGTGTGTGTGTTTGTTTGTGTGTGTATACTCAAACTGTGTGTGAGAGGGTGTGTTAAGAAGCCAAAGGGCAGCCGGGCGGTGGTGGCACACGACTTTAATCCCAGCACTCAGGAGGCAGAGGCAGGAGGATTTCTGAGTTCGAGGCCAGCCTGGTCTACAGAGTGAGTTCCAGGACAGCCAGAGCTATACAGAGAAACCCTGTCTC
>NC_034607.1:13152226-13153779 GCF_900095145.1 Mus pahari | reverse complement strand
TGTAGACCAGGCTGGCCTCGAACTCAGAAATCCACCTGCCTCTGCTTCCCAAGTGCTGGGATTAAAGGTGTGCGCCACCACTGTCTGGCCCCTGAGCCTTACTTGAGTGTACTACGAAGTGCATAGAACCCTCAGCCCATTTGGGCCCTTAACATCCCAAGGATGAACCTGGGTGGCCTAAAGAAACGGACAGGCTTAGGACCTGTCGAGTCACAGTAGTGCACAGCTCTGCTCCCAGAAGATTAAAAAAAATAAATAAATAAAGCCAGGCGACTCCTAGTGACCTAGAAAGGAAGCCATTCAGGAAGGGAGGACTGTGGGCACGGAAAGTAGCCCTGCAGGCTGGGGCTGGGTTATAAAAGATGGCGGGTGCCATGCTGAGCTCTAACCTGAAGAGTGGGGAAGGCCCCTAGAGACAGCCTTAAAACCCCCTAAGCCTTGGAGGAGCCTGAGTCCCAGCGGCAGCTGCAACCACCATGGTTCCTAAGATAACGGTTTATCCTTGATTGGGCAGAAGCTGTTGGAGAGTGGCCAGCTAAAATAGCTCAGAACAGGCCACTACTTGCCCCTGCTGGGCCCCATGCTTGGTTTTCTACGACCTGTGGGCAAAAAAATCCTTTTTACAATTGGTAGTGAATTGGGGCTAAAATCAGCTCTGCTCCCACTCTTTCACTCTCCACACCTCTCTCTTTTTCTTTTGTTTTTAACCATTTCCCCCAATGTTGTCTAGACAACTCTGCTTCAGCGTCCAGAATGCTGGGACAAACAAATGCCACCGTTCCTGAGTTAAAGATAGTGTTTTGGTGAGGGAAACTGTTACATTTGAATTTTAGCCTCTATAAAGTTTTGAATGTGCCTTGCCAGCCTGTCTGTGCACTGTGCACACACAACCCCTTTGGGGGCAGAAGAAGTCCAGTCCATGTTTCTCTAGAACGGGAGTTACAGGTAGTTGTGAGCCACACCCCAACTCGGGGAATCTTACCCCCATCTTCTGCAGGAGCAACAAGTGTTCTTAACTGCTGGGCCATCTCTCCAGCTCCCCGGGATGGGGATATTTTTAAGGCTGGGACATAACTCAGCTGGGAGAGCGTGTGTGGCTGGCATGCCAAAGACCTAGCTGGGATTCCCTGCACTGAAGCCATCAGTCATGGTGACTCATTCTCATCATTTTAGTGCTTGGGAGATAGAAGCTGGAACTCAAAGTTCCATGGTCATCCTTGCACTACACAGAAGCTAGCCTGGACTATGTAAGACCCTGTCTCTTGTGTGCGAAGGGAGTCTCGGGCTGCAGAGATGATTCAGCCTGTTGAGAGCGTGCTGGTTTTCCAGAGGACCACTGGGTAGCTCACAGAGTCCTGTCACACAGACAGCAGAGGGCCTCACACACAAGAAGTCAAATCTCATCCTTCTCCCCCACCCACCCCCGCGGCTCTAAACTTAGTCTGAGCCATCTCTCCAGCCTCCTTTCTTTTTCTCTTGTTTTCTTTTTCTTTTTCTTTTTTTTGCCCAAGACAGGGTTTCTCTGTGTAGCCCTGGCTGTCCTGGAACTCACT
>NC_034607.1:13150059-13152031 GCF_900095145.1 Mus pahari | reverse complement strand
CTGGCTGTCCTGGAACTCACTTTGTAGACCAGGCTGGCCTCGAACTCAGAAATCCGCCTGCCTCTGCCTCCTGAGTGTTGGGATTAAAGGCGTGCGCCACCACACCCGGCTCTCCTTTCTTTTTCTATTTCCTAACTTTAATATTGAGCACATTAAATTTTCCCAACCTGAGGGGCTTATGGCTACACATTTCACAAGACTGTGTTTGATATATCCCACACACTTCAGTAGACCACAGAGCGCCTGCTGCTCCTGGTCACCTTACCGCTGCCTCCTGAGTGCTGATATTATAGGGGTCTGATATGAGGCCTGGCTTTTCTTTGATGCAAAGGGGTTTATACCACTAGGCAGCTCAGTGGAGACAGCGCTTGTGAAGCCTCAAAACCAGAATTCAACCCCAGAACTCACAGTACAAAGAAAACATACACTAATAATAAAAAGCAATTCAAAATTTGGTGTTTTTTTTTTTTTTTTTTTTTTTTTTTTTTCAGGTTTTCTCTATATAGCCCTGGTTGTCCTGGAACTCACTCTGTAGACCAGGCTGGCCTTGAACTCAGAAATCCGCCTGCCTCTGCCTCCCGAGTGCTGGGATTGAAGGCGCGCGCCACCACGCCCTGCTGAGATATGAATTTTATTAGCCCCTGTGTGTAGGTTTTTTAAAAAAATGTATATAGGTGGTGGTGTTTTGTTTCGTTTTGTTTGTTTTTGAGACAGAGTCTTTTTAAGTAGTCCTCGATGTTCTGGAACTTACCACGCATACCAAGCTGGCCTCAAACTCAGAGACCCACCCTCCTCTTCCTCCTGAGAGCTGGCATCAAAGGTGCTTCCAACCACCCGAGCCTGTCTAAGGGTGTCTTGCTTCCATGTGTGTGTGCCCTGTGTGCTCCGGAAGGGCAGGCGGTGATTTTAGCCCCTGATTCATCTCTCTGGCCCCATCATCGTTGTTTTAAGGCAGGGTCTCACTCCATTGCCCAGGTTAGCCTGCAGAAGACTGCATACCCCAGGCTGCCCTGGAACTGATGGTAATCCTCTACCCCAAATTCTAAATACTGGAAAAATAAATATGAAGTTACTAAACCCAGACTCGACTATGAATATTTGTAAATTTCCCGGTAAGCTTGAGAAAATAAATTATCTGGCCGGGCGTGGTGGCGCACGCCTTCAATCCCAGCACTTGGGAGGCAGAGGCAGGTGGATTTCTGAGTTCGAGGCCAGCCTGGTCTACAAAGTGAGTTCCAGGACAGTTAGGGCTACACGGAGAAACCCTGTCTCGAAAAACCAAAAACCAACCAACCAAACAAAAATATCTTGCCATTGGGTTAAGTTTACTAAATCAAGTCTGTTAGGTGCCTTATTAAAAAAAGGCAAACCCCGCAGGTGGAGGACGGCTCAGCGGTTGAGACAACATACTGCTCTTGCAGAGGACCCAGCCTTTAGTTCCCAGCTCCCACATCCACCTGGAACTCCAGCTCTGGCGATCGATCTGACCTTTGGCATGCATGTACTCATACAGACACATACACATAATTGAGAATAAGATAAATACTATGGGGCTGGAGAGATGGCTCCGTAGTTAAGAACACTGGCTGCTCTTCCAGAGAACCTGGGTTCGATTCCTGGCACCCACATGGGGGCTCAAAACCATTTGTAATTTCCAGTTCCAGGGCATCTGAAGACCTTCATCTGAGCTCTGTGGGCACCAGGTTAGCATACCGGGTGTACTTACACACATGCAGCCAAAATTCTACACATAGTGTGTGCACGCGGGCCTTTAAAATGCAACACAGCTGCTTATGGTGATGCATGCATGTATTGTGGTCAGAAATAGGAGGGTGAGAAGTTCAAGGTCAAGCCCAGCAGTGGTGGCGTACGCCTTTGATCCCAGCACTCAGGAGGCAGAGGCAGGCAGATTTCTGAGTTCAAGGCCAGCCCTGGTCTACAGAGTGAGTTCTAGGACAGCCAGGGCTACACA
>NC_034607.1:13144571-13149777 GCF_900095145.1 Mus pahari | reverse complement strand
AACAAAAAAAAACCCATAAAAACTAATATTCATTATTAAATGTTCGTGTGTGCATATTTCCTGGAGCTGGAGTTACGGTGGCTGTGAGCTGGCAGTGGGTGCTGGGGTGGAACTTTGGCCCTCTAGGAGGAGAGCAGTTAGTGCAGGACCTTCTCTCTAACTCCCCCCAGGCCTTTAATAAAAAAGAATCTTATCACCTGGGCATGTTGGTGCACGCCTTCAATCCCACCTCTCAGGAGGCAGTGACACACCTACTCCAACAAGGCCATACCCCTAATAGTGCCACTCCCTGGGCCAAGCATATTTCCCCCCTCCTCCTTCCCCACCCTTGAAAAAGAGAACTTATCTTGTTTGTGTGTGTGTGTAAGTATGGGCACAAGGACACAGTGCACGTGAGGAAGTCAGATGACAACTTGAGGAGTCAGTTTGTCCCTTTCATCATGGGATCTGTCATCAAACTGAGGTCTGGGCTGTCCAGCTTGGAGGACCAGAGTAAATGCTTTTACCCATGGAGTGAGTCATGGTACCCCCTAGCCCTCCTCCCCCTCAGTTGTTGAGAGAGTCTGCTAGTATAACCCTTAGCTGAACTTGGAATTACAGGCATCCTCCTGTCTCAACCACCCTAATACTGACACAGACATGTGCCACCACAGCAAGGTAAAAGGCATCTCTAGGATGATGTAAAATGATTCTTCTGCTTTATGCAACAGGATCTTCCTCCTAGCCCACGCTGGCCTGGCCCACTCCTCTCATCTCCCCTGTGCTGGGATTACAGGAAGCTGCTGCTGAGCCTTCGTCCTGTCGCTGCTGGGGGACAACCAAAGGGAAACTCGAGCAGAGGAGTTCCTGGCCTGCCTCAGACTAGGGTCCCAGCAAGAAAGTGTGTGTGTGTGTGTGTGTGTGTGTGTGTGTGTGCGCGCGCGCGCGCGCGCATGCGCGCGCTTGCTTCTGTCCCCATTCCACTCTCAGAACAGGAACGACCCTAGGTTTAGTGACCCCATTATTCATTTTCCTGTCCATGAAATGTATAGAGTAGCTTTCAACCACTCAGAGGCCAAGGAGAGGCAGTCAGTGCTGTTTGTGAACTAGGGAATCCAGGTAGGGAATCTACGCTGGAGGGATCAGCTAGGCTCCTTTTGCTGAGATGGTATGAGTGTTGAAGTTTCTGGTTTCAGATTCTGAACCAACCCAACACCCTAGGGCCTTCTAAGCAATCCTACCCAGTGTCTCCATATATATTGATTTCTTTATGGGTTTCACACACACAGAGACACACACAGACACACACAGACACTCACACAAAATTAAGGAGAGGCTAACAGACAATGTAGGATGGGATGATAACAGATGAAGTGGACAGAGGCAAGGAGAAAGCCACTACTGTTTAACAATGAACGCACATTAGACAGGCTGCAGACAAGCACCGGGAACAAAGGTGTGGGCGGTGGTGCGGGGACACCAGCCAGCGTGAGATAGCAGAGGAACATCTGCAGAGCGCTGAGTGGCCATTCTCTCCAGGAGGGCTCCTCAGTCCAACAAGCTTCCAGATGCGGCCTTGGAAAAAGACAAGTCTAGATTGCCAGCTGAAGGACAGGCAAGGCATGGCGGGCCACCTTTAGAACAGAGGCACTGGCACAAATTGGTTCTGGCTCCTGGAACTTGGCCAACCTGTGACCAGCATCTTTATGCGGATGCCTAGAACTGCCGCTTCTCTGAGAAGACGGGGGACCTGCTCCTCTCTAGGTCCAAAGAGCTGCACGCAGTAGGGAAGGGGAGAGGCTAAGAGAAGCGAAACCAGCTTGAGAAACAGCTTTGTGCTCGCAAAGGGAGGGCGCACGTCCCGGGTGTACGTGGGCGACCCGGGAGGCTGAGGGGTGGGGAGTGTTCTACCCAGTAGCGTTCAACTAGAAGGTGTCCGCAGTCACTCACCCCCACAGCCCCCGTGCCCCGTGACCGATCCGGGTCAGCTATCTCTCCCTCTGCGCTCCACACCCCCCACTGTAATGTGGGCCTCTTAGGGCCACGCGTGGAGGGTCGTCCAACCCTGGTCCACAGTAGGCAGACTTGGGGTAAAATTTCTTCCCAGGTTAAGATCAAGGCAGAAAAAAAAAAAAAAAAAAAAAAGCCACCCCGCCAAGCGGCGATGAAGACACTGCCCCCGCCGCAGCAGGGGAGGTGGAGCCTCGGGGGGAGGGGTGGAGACCGCCGAGACAGGCCTAGAAACTGCTGGAAGAAATCGCAGCACCGCCGCGGCTGATCCTTCCGCCGCAGGCCGCCAAAGAGTCCCTGCCAGCCGGGGCCCGCGCCCCTCCCCTCGGAGAAGCGGCTCCGCGCCTGAAGCTGTGCTGTACCCAGGGTGGGGGGGGATCGGGAAATCGGGGGTGGGGGTGGGGCTCCTTCAAGTCGGATAAGGAATTTATCATGCTTTTCTCTTGATGTGCGATTTGTAGGGAACATTCTAGTAAGGTCGGGTCTGGAAATGGCAGCCGAGTTGGCCACCTCCATTCTCTTTCAGACGTCCCCTGAGTGCTGGACTCCGGGTGGGGGTGGAAGCGCCTACCTTGAGCTTTCTGAGACAGTCCGTGGGGTGTTCACCCGCAGATACATCCCTAGTGGCATATGCATGCGCCCTGATCATCCTGAGAGGGGACATGTCCTAGTCGTGCAGACATGGGGGGGTTGCAAAACGGTACTGAATTGGCCTTGACTCCGGGACCAGGCCCGGGGTCCCGCTCCTCCCCGCCCCCTCCACGCTCTGCGACCATGACGTCAAGGTGGGCGGGCGGCGGCAGGTGCGTGGCCCGCAGCCACTCCTTTAAGGCGGAGGGATCCAAGGGCGGGGCCCGGGCTGTGCTTCGCCTTATATAGGGCGGTCGGGGGCGTCCGCGAGCTCTCTTGAGTCACCCCCGCGCAGCCTTGGCTTGCCGTGCGAGTCGGACGTGGTCCGGGCCCACCACCCTGCTCTGTACTACTACTCGGTTTTCCCGTCAAGGTAAGGCCGGGGTCTCCCGTCCCCGGCGGCTCTCCGGGGGGCTTCTTCCCGGGCTCCCAGCCTCCATCTCATCTGTCCCAGGGGCTCCTTCCCCGGCTGGGCGGCCTGTGGAGCTAACGTGCCTCGGATGTCTCCAGTGGCTCGGGGTGGACCCCGGCGGGCTTGCACGGCGAGGCTCCCCCGGGGCGGGTGTGGATTCTCCCCCCCGACCGCCCGGGAGCGCGAGGTGGGGGGGGTGCGGCCCGGCCAGGTGGTGGGTGGCCGCACGTGGTAGTCGCCGACCCGGGACGCTGCCATGTTTGCCCTCCACTTCCGGGCGCGGCTGCAGGGTCCCGTAGGGTCCGCGCGGTGGCGGGCTGCTCTGCGTGACTCAGCAAGGCCTGGGGAGGTTGGCCTGGCTGCCCTCCCCGGACGCCGCGGGTCCCGACGTGCTCGGTTTTGGGGAGGGGGGGGGGTCCGCAACTTGCAGGGACGCTGGAAGAGCCACTGCGCTTTCCCTTTCCAGATCTTTCTGCCCTCCCAGTGGAGGGCGGGGGAGGAGAAACGGGGTGGGGGAGAGAACAGGCAGGAGACGATTCCTAGGTCCCTCCCTTTCTCCTCCCCTCCCGGGAGCTCAGATTGTTCTGGAAGCCTGGGCGCCCCGCCCCGGTGCCCGGATGCTGGGGCGGTGGGAGGGTTTCAATGGCGCCCCCTCCCCGTGTGGCCTCTGCCGACGCATGTCCGGGCGTGACGAGGGTCGCTGGACGACTGGGCCACCATTTTATTTGGGTTCCGGCCTATGCAAGTCTGCGCAGTGAGTGGTCACGGTGGAGCTTTTGATTTCTTTGTCCTGATTTAATTGCCCCGGGAGCGCCTCCCCGACTACAGCTTCGGGGGTTCTCTTCTTGCCCTGCTGGGTGAAATAAAATAAAAATAAAAATCTGCTTTTTCTATTAAAGTTGTTCCTCGCCCCAATGAGATTGTAGTTAGGAGTGTGTACAGGGGTTGCTTGGGGGTCTTAATGTTAACTTAGTCTGGGTTTTTACCATATCGGCAGGTGTTCTGTTCAGAGTCAGTGAGCTAGCTCTGAACATGCCTCTGTTCAAAAGTCTGACTTTTAGGCTTCTGTTTTGAAAAACCATGTTTTAGGTTTTTTTCATTCCTCATTTGTTTTGACCACTGTAGTTTCAAAGTCCTTTTAAAAAATGGCAGCTCTTGTTTCTTGGTTGTATACTACCCAGACTAAAGTTTGAGGTGGATATTAAAATATGTGTCCATAATGATCCCTAATCCTTTCCTCCTTAGATGCCTGAGGAAGTGCACCATGGAGAGGAGGAGGTGGAGACCTTTGCCTTTCAGGCAGAAATTGCCCAGCTCATGTCCCTCATCATCAACACTTTCTATTCCAACAAGGAGATTTTCCTCCGAGAGTTAATCTCTAATGCTTCAGATGTGAGCATTATGTTACTGAATTTCAGAAGTGTGTGTGTCTGTGTCTGTGTGTGTGTAGAGTGATTGAGAAGAGCAATCCAGCAGTTGATGTTGAAGGGGAAGGGACTGTTTGGACAAATAGAATAATCTGGCTTTTTATGTTTAATGCAGGCCCTGGACAAGATTCGGTATGAGAGCCTGACGGACCCTTCCAAGTTGGACAGTGGGAAAGAGCTGAAAATTGACATCATCCCCAACCCTCAGGAGCGCACGCTGACTTTGGTGGACACTGGCATTGGCATGACCAAGGCTGACCTCATTAACAACTTGGGAACCATTGCTAAGTCAGGCACGAAGGCGTTCATGGAGGCTCTGCAGGTGTGTAGCCTTTCATCCACGCCGTCCTTTATTACTGCTTAAGTTTATACCTGTCTAAGATATTACATATTAGGATAGAACACTTATTAGAAAAAAAGTACAAGTGGTTGGTAGTCAGGACAGCTTTGATCCCTAGATTCTGGAAATTGAACCTATGTTAACTTGTGCAGCAAGCAGTTATACAAGTGCACAAGAACCATTTTGCTGACCCTCTTGACTTCAAACCCTTTGCAGGCTGGTGCAGACATCTCCATGATTGGGCAGTTTGGTGTTGGGTTCTATTCTGCTTATCTAGTGGCAGAGAAAGTGGTTGTGATAACGAAGCACAACGATGATGAGCAGTACGCCTGGGAGTCATCAGCAGGTGGCTCCTTCACCGTCCGGGCAGACCATGGTAAGGCAGCAGGCTGCATTGTGGGGAAAGGA
>NC_034607.1:13142428-13143461 GCF_900095145.1 Mus pahari | reverse complement strand
AGCACTTCTCTGTAGAAGGTCAGCTGGAATTCAGGGCATTGCTCTTCATTCCCCGGCGAGCTCCCTTTGACCTTTTTGAGAACAAGAAGAAGAAGAACAACATCAAATTGTATGTCCGTCGTGTGTTCATCATGGACAGCTGTGATGAGCTGATACCTGAGTACCTCAGTGAGTATCTCCTGGGTTTAGGGGATGTGTAGTACAGGCCAAACCACAGACCTTCAACATACAGCTGCCACAGGCTGATGCAGAGTCTGCTCTGGCTGAGTAGTCTCAGTGTGTTAATCAGCTCTGACCCTGCTGCTCCCTGCTCTCTGGGTCATTGCAGACTTCATCCGCGGTGTGGTTGATTCTGAGGACTTGCCCCTGAACATCTCCCGGGAGATGCTGCAGCAGAGCAAGATCCTGAAGGTCATCCGCAAGAACATCGTCAAGAAGTGCCTGGAGCTCTTCTCGGAGCTGGCCGAAGACAAGGAGAACTACAAGAAGTTCTATGAGGCCTTCTCCAAGAATTTAAAGGTAAGATGAACAAGTGTTTTCCAAATTACTTTGTATTTAGAGTGTTTTTTCCAGCTTTTGATTGGACTTTTTCTTTCCGTATCCTCTAAAGCTTGGAATTCATGAAGATTCTACTAACCGACGCCGCCTCTCTGAGCTCCTTCGCTATCACACCTCTCAGTCTGGAGATGAGATGACTTCCCTGTCAGAGTATGTGTCTCGCATGAAGGAGACCCAGAAGTCCATCTACTATATCACTGGTATGTCGGAGATTGGGTCTGAGCAAAGCTGCTTTGTGGACTTGGGAAATGGGGAAGTGGCAGTGTGAAGGCCATTGAGTTGTGTTAATAACCCTGTAGGTGAGAGCAAAGAGCAGGTGGCCAACTCTGCCTTTGTGGAGCGTGTGCGGAAACGGGGCTTCGAGGTGGTGTATATGACTGAGCCTATTGATGAGTACTGCGTGCAGCAGCTCAAGGAGTTTGATGGCAAGAGCCTGGTCTCCGTCACTAAGGAGGGCCTGGAGCTCCCAGAGGAC
>NC_034607.1:13128693-13141288 GCF_900095145.1 Mus pahari | reverse complement strand
TCATGTCTACAAGAACCTTCTATCCTGTCCTGTGCCTTAAGGCAGGAAGATCCCCTCCCACAGAATAGCAGGGTTGGGTGTTGTGTATTGTGGTTTTTTTTTTTTGTTTTATTTTGTTCTGAAATTAAAAGTATGCAAAATAAAGAAGATGCAGTTTTATACAGTCCTGCTCTCCTTGTAACACTCAGGGCTCCCTGAGTTGTGTTGGAAGATGATGAAAGGCACTTGTCCATCAACTATTAATGCCAACCAAAACACAGGTCCAAAGTCACTGCTGCAGTTTAATCAAATAAGAGCAAAAGGTGACAATTCCAAGTACCAAGACTTGGGTAGGAACACTGGGGGCCCCAAAGGGGCCTTTGTCCCTTCTGGCACAGCACCATTCTCACTAGCCCCTAGGGGAACCATATGACCTGTAAACAATTCTCTTCCCAGCTGGTGCCCGGTAGCCTCGAGGGTGTGTGCAAAGGGATGAGCAAAGCCCTGGTGCTGGTTTGCTTGGCCACCAGAGAAGTCAAGATTTCAGAGGTTGGGGGAGGAGCTCTGGGTCACCTAACCCAACACCCACAGCTGTCATTTCCATGAAGTGGGGCTCTTAAGGCAAGGCAAAAGAGGCTGCCTCCAGGGCTCCAACCCACTGCTGTATGCTGAGCCAGTGCCTCAGAAGATGAAGTGAAGAGAAGGGTCTTTACTGCTCACACCTTCTGCACTGGGGGCTCAGTGGGCACAGCCTTCTTTCCCCGCTGCTTCCGGCCCCGGGCATAGACTCTGAGCAGGAGGGCAGTGAAGACCACAGCTACCCCCAGTCCCCCCACCACAGTGACAGTATGGCCATAGAGGAGGCAGGAGAGGAGGATGGCAATAGCCTGGCGCAGAGTCATGATGATGGTGAAGACGGCAGCTCCAAATTGTCCGATGGTATAGAAGATGAAAAGCTGCCCAAAGGCAGAGCAGACGGAGAGGAGGAGGGCATGGAGCGCAAACTCACTGTGTCGCCCCATGAAGCGCGCCCCCTCCAGTAGGGCCCCCTGTTCCAGTAGTGAGCCTACTGTGAAAAGACAGGAGAATAAATTGACCCCAAACATCATCTGCACCGATGACATCTTATAGGCAAACAGGGCATCCTGCCAATTTGAGGTGAAGCTGTCGAAAGCGATATAGCCTGCCAGTAGGACCAAGCCAGAGAGTGTGGTGGCTGGAGAGCTTCTAGGCTCGGGTCCACTGGACAGAAGAAACATGCTAACTCCAATGGAGATGAGGCCAGCAGTCAGGTATTCCCAGTGTTCATAGCTGCGCCGGGACACCAGCTTTCCCATCATCATGACAGGGATCACCTTGGAGGCCTTCGCCAGCACCTGGGTAGGAAAGCTGACGAACTTAAGTGCTTCGTACTGGCACCAGCTGCTAAGCACATTTGACAGACTGGCAAAGGAGTACCGGTACATGGGTGCACCATGACGCGGCTGCTTGCACAGGACACAGTAGAGGCCGGCCACGACCAGCGCCAGCACACGGTTCATCAGCACCAGGAACTGGGAGTCTGTGAAATGCTCTCCTGGTGATGTGGCTGTGGCCCCGTAGCTGCCGGTCATCACTCTTTCCTGCAGTACGCCCCAAGTCAGATAGGACACCTGGAAGCGGGAGGGTGGAGAAGAGCAACAATAAAGAAGGAAAGGCAGAAGTCGCAGTTTCCACTTCTTCACAGTTGGTAGCATATGACGTAACTGACACTATCCTTTTGGTTCCTCTGAGGGAGGGCCTTCTTTCCCAAGCTTTAGCTCACTTTGTGGGGCTGATACCTGCTTAAAGATCAAACCCTGTCCTCCATGATGCAAATCCATTAGAGGTGGCTCCACATACCATATAAAGAGTCTTATTTAGTTTGAACTAACTAAAAAAGAAACTGGGCGCCTTTAATCCCAGCACTCAGAAGGCAGAGGCAGGCGGATTTCTGAGTTCGAGGCCAGTCTGGTCTACAGAGTGAGTTCCAGGACAGCCAGGGCTATACAGAGAAACCGTGTCTCAAAAAAACCAAATTTGGAAGGAAGAAGCAGGAGGGTTGAAAGTTCAGGGCTTGCATCAGGTGGTGGTGGCACATGCCTTTAACCCACTCTGCCCAGCACTCTGGAGGCAAAGGCATTTGGATCTCTGAGTTTGAGGCCAGCCTGGTATTAAGAGCAAGCCAGAGCCACTCACAGAAACTGTGTCTGGAAAACCAGCGAAGAAAAAAAAGAAAGTTCAAGGCCTGTGAGACTCTGATAAACAGAGTGGTGGGTCATCGATCCCAGCACTTGCAGAGGAGGGGGATCTCTGAGCTGGAGGCCAGCCTGGTCTATACAGTAAATTCTGGAGTAACTAGGGCTGCAGAGCAAAACTTTGTCTCAAAATAATAATGTGGGAAGCAGCTCTGGGGATATAAGTTTAGCCAGCGATTCCTCAAACTCACACTCAGATACAACATACAGACAGAGCAGAATATGGGCATAGGGAAAAAAAAATACAATAACTCAGGCAGGCACACTGTAGAAGACATTGCATGGGCAGGTGCGCGCGCGCGCGCGCGCGCGCGCGCGCGTGTGTGTGTGTGTGTGTGTGTGTGTGTGTGTGTGTGCACGCGCGCGCGTGTCAGTGCACACAAGCATGTGTAGAGTGAACTTTCAGTACAAGTGTTGAAGGAAACACTGAAAGTTCACTTTCAGGACTGGGCTGTGTCCTGTAGGGACACAAACCGTCCCTGGATGTCTGTACCCAGCTTGGGAAGAGAAGGGGAACCTTTCTTACCTGGAGCCCGGAGGCACAGAAGACCAGCTTCAGGCCCTGCCAAGAGGGGGTGGATTCCGCTGCCTCTGTCCGCGGAGCCAGGAGAACCTCATCGGGAGCCTTGGGCTCATTGCCAAACACACAGGCTTTCACCAGGGGGAAGCAGAGACCCCTGCCTGAAGAAGACACAAGAGTCAATGTCCACGACCTCTCCAGAGCAGCCAGCCCGACCCCCCTGTCTGACTGGCCTCCCTCCCTGCCCAAGTCCGGGTCTGCCAACACCTGGAACCGGATTTCGCTCATTTCCCCACCCTCTGGCCACACACATTACCTGTCTCCAGGTAGTTCTTCCGTCTTAAGTACTGCACCAGGAGGTAGCCAGGTACCATAAAGCTGGCATAGCCCGCCACATTCAACAAGAAGCGGAAGAGCCACAGCTGTGTCCAGGACTGCGGAGGGGCTTCGGGTGACTCTCCACCTGCTCCCAAGGGAGGGAGAGTGGCGAGTACCACTACTGCCCACCATCTGCTGGGACAGCCGAAGCAACGATTAGGGTTGCAGCTCTTCCGCCTCTCTGCCCTCCGGAGGGGACTGTACCAGGGAAGTGCCCAGTGGCCTCCCCGCCCCCTCCGCTGCAGCCCAGAGGGACGGACAAAGAGCCTCTCTCTCCCTCTCTCTCGGGGGGTCCGGCGCAGGCCAGGCAGAACCTCCTCCCTTCCCGGGGGCGGCCCCGCCTGTCCAGCCACATAGGTCGCCTCTGTTCCCTCCAGCGCGCGGGCAGCTCAGGCCACAGGCAGCCCCCACCCCACCCCCTTCCCGCTCCGATGCGCCACTGTCCCCTCATCCCCTCTGCGCGACAATCCTCGAAGCCGCCCGAGGAGCGTAGGCCACATGCCGCGTGCCCATCCACACTGGGCTCCCGACAGTGCCACGCGGATCTGCGGCTGGGGGGGGACCCCCCCCACACCCCGCCTCCCGAGCCCTGGGGGTCTCGGTCACGTGCCCCCCGGGGTCTCGGTCACGTGGGCCATGGCTGCCCGAGTCCCCCCACCTGGCGTCCATGGCCCAGCCGCGTGGGGCGGAGGGGGGACCGGGGAATGCGAGTCCCCGGGCCGAGCGCTCCCTCCGCTCCCTCCGCCGACCGCTCCAGCAGCCAGCCAGTCAGCCAGCCAGCGGAAGTGCCGCGCTCTTCCCGCCTCCTCCCCGCCTCAGCCCCCTTCGCGGCACCCCGGCCACAGCGACCCCGCGCGGCCCGGAGGCAGACCAAGCCCGGTCCCCCTGGGGAACTCCAGTTGGGACTCCCTCCTTTTCCCAGCTTGCTTGGTCACAGCCATCAACCCGACCCAATCCAACCCCGACAGAGTGACGATGACCATTGCCACCTAGTGGACTGGGGTTTTTGAGTATCTGAGACCCAAGTACTTCCTCTTATGTTAGTTTTTAAACAAGGATGTCTCCTCCTTTTTTGGCTGCATCAGTGATCATCCCCCTAGTACCTGTGACGGTGACCTTCTAGGCTCTGTATGACCTGGTGCGTCCTCCTCGCCTACTTGCCCAACCTTGTAGAGTCCTGTTGGCCCGTTTTCAGTTCCTTCAATTCACCGGAGGCCTTCCCCAATGCTGTCTTCCCCCTGGCTCATCCTAAATCGCAGTTTCAACGACACCCGCCTGAAGCTTCCCAAAGGGTGATCCGTCACCCGCTCCATTGTCTTTCTTTCTGCTAACGTTTTTTCTTCCTTCCCAGCCACCCATTGCAACTTATAACCACATATTTAGTTGTTTATGCTTTTAATATCTGTCTCACTCACAGGATGCATTTACTTAGTGCTTATAAGCGCTAAGCATCGGAAACTATGTTGATTTATTTCTTCTCCTTCTTCATGCCAGTCACAGACGTGACCTAGCAGGGCCCTCAGTGTGTGGAATCTAAGGGGGTGGGGGAAACGAAAGGAAAGTTGCAGCTTTCTTGTGATCAATGTCCCCAAGCTTCTCCTGCGACACGTTTCTCCGTATTCTTCCCCCTCACTCTCCAGACCTGGGCATTTCCACATGAAGATGTGCCTGTGCTGGCAGGAACCCATCAGGTCTCCTACCACACCCATCAAGGCCCTGTGCTTGCTTAGGGGCTTGTCCCCTTCTCTATGTCTTTACCGGGAGTCAGGCCTGCCTATGCATACAATTGTAGAAGGGAAATGTTGTTGGTTGTTTGTTTGTTTTTAAAGCCTCTCTCTTCCATTTTAGTGTCATATTAGAATAATCGCAAAGGTTCAGTTGGGAGCCTTATGTTTGAAGTCTTTAGATAACTTTGTGGTGACCCACTGCCACCAGCCCTATAATCCCAGCTACTCAGGAGGCTGAGACAGGGGGGTCGCAGTTCAGAGATGACTGCCTGGGCCACAGAGTGAGTTCCAGGCCATCTCAGGCAACTCAGTGAGATCCCACCACAACATAAAAAATGAAAAGAGGGCCAGGGACACAGCTCCATGATAGTAAGCTTGCCTACCGCTGGGGAGGCTCTAGGTTCAGACCCCAGTGCCAAACACACTCACAAAGGTATTTTAGGTGAGACCCCCTCGGGCCAGTTTGCTCATCCCCATTTTCCCGGGAGCTGGCAATTTCAGCGCATGCCATCTTCAACAGAATTGAGGAAGCTTCCTCCGGGATGCCAGTGGCTTCGAGGGTCTTTCAAGAATCTCCATCCAGGCCACTTGGGGAAGTCCTTCCTTCCAGATCGGCTCTTCCTCATCTGCAACCCTTCATCTCATTTTAGGACTATGCTAGCCCCAGGACTAGCATCAGCAGAGGGGTGACATTGCTTGGGTCCCAACGGCAGCAGCTGTGGATCCGGCTTCCAGGTGGAAAGTGGTGGGGACCCATTCGAGCTTCAGTCAGTACATAGCAGTGGTTTGCCGGAGATTTTCAGGTCATCGAAGGGTAAATAAGAAAGGAGCTAAGAGAGAGAGAGAGAATGGAGAGAAGCAGAGTTAATGCCCTATGCGGTGGCAGCAGGGACCTGGGCAAGGTGAAGGCCAGATAGTGAAAGACCTGGGCATGGCAGAGACCCGAAGCTTAGACAAGATCTGAAATAAGCCATGTAGAATATCTGAGCTAGGAGTGACCTTACAGTAGATACAGTATATCCACTGGCACTATGTATGCACAGTAGCTGTTGTTGGGGTTAGGGCTGGGGTGTGGAAGGGTTTTGGATACTTTTGCTAAATTTTTGAGTCAGGATCTCACTCTGTAGACCAGGCTAGCCTTAAACGCACAGAGATCAGCCTGGCTTTGCCTCTTAAGTGCTAGGATTAAAAGCATGTGCCAGCTTTTAATCACAACCATCCGTAATGAGATCTGATGCCCTCTTCTGATGTGTTTGAAAACAGCTACAGTGTACTTACATATAATAAATAAATAAATCTTAAAAAAAAAAAAAAAAAAAATATCCTGGAACTCACTCTGTAGACCAGGCTGGCCTCGAACTCAGAAANCCGCCTGCCTCTGCCTCCCGAGTGCTGGGATTAAAGGTATGCGCCACCACTGCCCTGCGAATATCTTTTTTTCTTTTTCTTTTTGGTTTTTTTCGAGACAGGGTTTCTCTGTGCAGTCCTGGCTGTCCTGGAACTCACTTTGTAGACCAGGTCGGCCTCGAACTCAGAAATCCACCTGCCTCTGCCTCCCGAGCGAATATCTTTTGTAATGTATAGAAAATGTGAGTTTTGCCTCTTTTTTTTTTTTTTTTTTAAAAGGGGGGGGGGCGCTGGAGAGATGGCTCAGTGGTTAAGAGCACTGACTACTCTTCCAGAGGTCCTGAGTTCAATTTCCAGCAACCACATGGTGACTCACAACCATCTGTAATGGGATCCAGTGCCCTCTTCTGGTGTGTCTGAAGACGGTGACAGTGTACTCACATACATAAAAATAAATGAATCTTAAACAAAAAATAAAAATAAAGTCTAAGACCTGAAGACCCCGGGTATTTATTTATATGCCGAAGACATTTTGCTTTAAGACACGTGCGACCACGTGAGTGGAGGCATTGCTCCTCCTGTCCCTCCAGGCCTCACCGTGGCATTGTCTTCAGCTTGGTCAGCTTCACAGAGTCACTCCTGTTGGAGTCCTTGTTTAGGCTCCTTGGGCCTGACCAGCTTAGGGAACCAGTTGTAGGCTAGAGGGGGAGGGCGGCAAATACAGCCCAATATGTCACAGTTGGTTTTTTTTTTTTTAAAAAAAAAAGTAGTTTTGTTCTACCCCCAGCAGTGTTGGGGGTTGAGGGACTCATGTAGCTTAGGCTGGCCTTGAACTTGCTATGTAGATGAAGAAGGCCTTTAGTTTTTGATCCTCTCCCTCCATTTCCTAAGTGCTTAAATAACAGGCATGCGCCGCTATCTGTGTGGTTCTGGGTGTTGAACCCGGGGTCTCTTACATGCTAGGCAAGCGCTTGTTCTATCAACAAAGTTAGACCCTCCAGCCTGACCCGGCACTGTTAACTGCTGAGCATCCTTTGCCTAGTGCATGCGCCTAACTCTGTTACGGGTGATAGGCTCTGCAAGACAGCTGGTGTGGGTGCGTCTCTTACGTCCTCAGCCAGGTCCTGGGGTGTCTCATCTTCTACATTCAGCAGCAGAGAGTCGGCACCGGCCTCACACAGAGTGGATGAGATGCTGTTGAGGCCCCGGCCAGCTGCCAGGTGCAAAGGTGTGCACCCGTTAAGCATCCGGGCATCTACCTGGGCACCGGCCTGGAGCAGAAACTGCACCAGACTGCGTTCCTGAGTTTCCACAGCCAGGTGCAGGGCAGTCTTTCCACTCGTGCCCTCCTGCAAGGAACAGGGATGTCAGCTATGCATGCGATGAGGCGGCGTGCTGAGCCTGGGCTCTGGAGATGGCGTGTCAACGTGTTTGACACTGCCAGGGGACCTGTCGCTAGACCAGGTGGTGGCAGGTGGTGGGCCAGGTGGAGCCTCACCTGTACATCAATGTCGGCTCCATTCTGAAGCAACAGTTCTATGAGTGGTTGGTTCCTCTGCAATGTGGCGATGTGGAGACAGGCCAGACCTGGGGTGGAGGAGGGAGGAGACTGCTATTTAGTACCCTGCTCTTTGGCCTCAAGGGACCCCTGCCTACTCAATGCGTCTAATCGCAGGACTATTGAAATACCACCTCCCAAAAATCCCCCTCAGAGGTCTGAGAGGAAAGGAACTCAAAGTTTCCACTTTTTCGGTCATGTTACTGAAACTTTTATGCTTCAAGGGTCAGGCTGCTGAGAGACAGCCCCAAACACACACACGGCCTCCCAGTGCACACACCCACCCCTGCTAAGGCTAGATCATTACCTTCAAGCCCAGGTGAAGCTCCTCAGAGCATCCAGGGGATCCTCATGGCCCCAGTCTCTACCCAGGGGTCACCTCTTCCTTTATGCCCCGGGGCTTTTATTTTGTTATCCCCCTTCTGGCCTAGAACCTCCTTCATTTCTCCAACCTTACTTATAATAATAGAGATTTAGATTAGAATTTGCATCCTTGTCTCTGCTGAATCTCTGTTCAAAGGCTCCTGACTCTGAGAACTTCCCTACAAAAAATTCCCCTCCAACCCTGCCACATCCTGGTTCTTCTCCTCCTGGTCCACCACAGCACCACTTCCTTTACACACACACACACACACACACACACACACACACACACTTCACAGTATGATGTTTACTATCTGCCTTGCTCTTCCGTGGTCCTGCTCACAGGTGTTAAGTTCTCCTCCACACCTTGCCAGTTCTTCAGTTGGAGGTCCAGGGGATGAGACCGCTGTCTGCCTGGCTCTGGTGGCTCCTCCAGCAGGCGGCACGCGCAGGCCAGATTCTGGCGCCGACAGGCCACATGCAGGGCTGTGTCACCATGCTGGTCCTGCAGAACTCGGCTGGCCCCCTTCAGCACCAGTGCCCGGACGACATCTGGCTGATCCAGGTGAACGGCCAGATGCAGTGCTGTCTGTAGGCACAGAGGGTCACGGGGGTCACAGAACCATTGCGGCTGGCTCCTCCCTCTGAGGACATGTGGGACTACAACCACCTCCAACTCCCAGGAGCCTCTCTGAAGGTAACTGCAAGGGTTATAGTAGGGTCTTCTGTGAAATTACTCCTGAACCCCTCCCCAAATGCCTGGGACCCCCAATTCTGGAAGTAAGATGAGGGAAACAGGGCCTTGCCCTTAATCCTTCACCCCTTGGGGAGATCTGCATCATCCTCCAGGGTTTGTCTGCAGGGACTGAGGGAGGGGAGGAAAGACAGGAGCCAGGGCCTCTCCCTGACAACTGCCCCCATTCAGACTCAGTTAAGATGTCATCTCTTATATTCAGCCTTTCTTGCCTGTCCCACAAAGACGCCAAACTCCACTGAATCTGGTAAGGTCTTCAATGCCCTTGTCATCGTGCGGTATAATCAGGTGCCAGTGACGAGCCTGTGGGCACCTCGTGCGTGGGCAGACGCTGCTTCCTCCATATGCATCTTTGTGTTGCAGCTTCTGGCGCCACATCTGGCAGAAGGTGTGGCTGCTGGGGATGGCAGTGGCACCTGGGTATAACCTCTCTCTGCTCACCTGGTAAAGGTTGTTCTGAATGTCCAGGACTTCCTGGGGCAGGAAAGCCAAGCAACAGAATAGCACGGACGGGGCTTCGTGAATCACTGCCAGGTGGAGCAGCCTGGAGCAGGAGAGGGCTAGGGTCAGAGCCCAGGTCAGAGGCAATAGGCTGGCGTCTTGGTGTTAGAAATGAACGCATCGACCTCTTAACTAGCTACCCACAACCAAGCAGGTGCAGGAAGTGAGAGTTTGGGCCAGGAAGTGAGGGGTTGATACAGGAAGCCAGGATTCTGGAGGTGGGAGCTCCAAGCTGGGATCCCTGGACCCGTGGAGGGCCTCGGCTGGGGGGGGTGGACCTGTGGGCAGGGTGCTGACAGGACCTGGGCCTTCCTGTCCACCGTCTTCCCACACCCAGCTCCCTCCTGCCCCCAGGGCCCTGCCAGGCCAGCTGCAGCTCAAAGCTAAACCGAAAGCTGCCGGGAGAAACACAGAGGGGGTTTCCAGGACTGAGCTACCCACCTCCCCACGACAGGGAGGACAGGAGGAGGCCGATGTGGGGTTCCCCCAGCGACTCAATGTCACACAGTCCAAGGAGCCAGCATGGCATTTGGAACTGCTACCTTATCCACTAGTCAAGAGGGCCATTCCTCACAAGCCACCATATGGGGTCTGGCTCAAACCCTCTCCTAGGTACAGCTCCAAGGGGGAGTTTGGTGCATGGCAGAAAATTGGTTTGATGGGGAAGGAGAGGGGGGTGATGGGAGTTGTAAGTTAGGGCCAATGGGGCAGTTGGGATGGGAAGTTCCAGTCTTGGGGTTTCCCCACATCAGGTGGGGAAAATGAAAGCCAGGGTTAGATGGTCTAGACCTGGACAGCTGCCTTGGGGCAACTTGACTAAAGGCCTGCCTGGGCTAGCGAGGGGGTACTTAGGCAGGAGGGGGGGGGGACAAACTTTTGCTGTAGGCAGGCAGTAGAGGAGGCCAGGAGAGAGTGACAGAGGGAGGGAGGGAGGAACCACTGTGGAAATCCCCTCGGCCAGGGCCTGCTCTCTGGGTCACATTCCTGCAGCCACCTCCCTCTCTCCCTCAGTCTCCCCTCCTCCCGCCCACTTCCTTTTCCCACTTCCACACTTCCCACAGTCCAGCCACCTCCAAAGGAGGGAAGATGTCTGCTGGGGGGGGGGTCCTGATGCTTCTCTCCATACACACTGGATCTGTCTCTAAGCAAAGCGTGTTAAATCTGCATGCAGCTCAGGGGCTAACCGCGGAGGGTGCGGTGGATGGCCCGAGAACTGTGCACAGAGCTCCCAGAACTCTGAGGTCCTGGCCTAAGGGTTGTGACTAGCACATGGAATACAAAAGGCCTCTCTCCCGCTCACAGGATGGAGACTATTTTTGCTAATAGCCACCCCAAGACCCCTACATCTCCAACAAGCAGGTCAGGACGGGCACCCCCTGCATCCCAGCGTCTCTCTCATCTAGCACTCCAGCTGCCCCTGCTCTATCACCCCCCAAGGCCCCGTCACCTCTTCTGTACTTGACACCTACACACTTGATAGCCTTACAGTCTAGCTGCACCTGACTCCAGCTGGGCCTAAGGGAGAAAAGGGACATCAAGAGACTGGACAGCAAGGAGAATTTGGGGAGCTCAGGAGGCTGTTGGGGGAGGCTGAGGCCAAGCCATCACTTCCCTTTTCTCAGCAGAGGAGGAAGTGAGCTGGGGCAGCCAGCTGGCTATCCTGTTTGTTGGGGGCAAGAATTCTCAGTCTAGTCCTTTTTTTGGAACCAATTTCAAACAGGCATCCAGGTAGCACGCTTAATCCAGGCTTCCTGGGCTCAGATGGCAACCTGCAATCCTGGGGTTGTCTTTTTGTTTTTCCCCTCTGGTTAGGGTGTTCATAAGTCAGGCATTGGTATCCCAAATATTGAGCAAACAGGGACACCCCTTCCCCCAACAAGAAAAACAAAAACTGAACTGGTTGCGGGGGAATTCCTCTTCCCAGGAGTGGGTCACTGGTAGATTTTCAAGACTGCGGCTGGTGTTCTAGGTTACAAGGGCCCTGCTATTCTGTCCACTCCCCCAAAGAGGTGATGATGTCTGGTGTTTGATCTGAACCTGGCTACAGCTTAAAAGCAGGCTGCAAGTTAAGTTTGGAGTTTGGAGAAGGGGACTGACCCTTCCAGGGCGAGTGCTGTAAGGGTCTGTCCTCTCAGGTGATGAAGTGGTGGTGAGAGCCCAGCCAGTTGCAGCTCCGAGGGGGGCTCTGACTGAGCATCCTGTCTCAGCCTAGCCTAGCCAGTTTACTCACGTGTCTCCATCCTCAGAGATGTATGTGAGCGCCTCGAGTTGCTGAGGGCTCAGCACCCCCGCGAGGGGCAGCGGCGATCCTGGGGCTGGAGGGCTTGGATCCTTGGCTTCGGGTCTCTCCAGTAAGGGGAAGGACTCAGTGAGAGAGGAGGAGGCATAGGTGGAGTCCGCTCGCTCTCCATCCGTATCTTCTTTCCCTGGTTCCTTGTGGGTCTCCGGAGCATGGCTCCAAGGCTGTGGGCAGCCGCTGTGCGATGATCCGGAGCCTGGGGCCGCAGTAGGTTCAGGCAGGGAGCGCAGAGAGCGCAGCGACTCTATGCCGGAGTCACACTGGCTATCGTCCGCCTCGTCCGGCCCCTTCCGAGCATCCGACATGCCGGCCGCGCCAGCCCGGGGTCCAGGGTCCAGCGGGATCTAACTCTGCGGTGTGCCGCGCGCTTTTCCGGGTTTGTGTGTCCGTCTAACAGAACCAGAGTCCCTCTCCGAGCGGCTTCATTACCTGGCTGTGCAGGCGCGGGGAGCGGATGAGAAAAGCGAGAGGTCCAGGGCGCCGGCCAGGTCCACCGCAGCGGGTGCTTTGGGCAGCTGAACCGTCCCTAGTTAGGTCTTCTCTCTCGCCCCGCCCCCGGACCCAAGAAGTGGCCCGCAGCCACTGCCACGCCCACAGCCCCGCCCTCAAAGGCGCTTCCGGGTAGAGCCCCGCCCCTCCGGAATCCCCCTGTTGGCTGCTTGCGTAGGCAGGGAGTCTCGGGTTACCGGTCTTGACTCACTCCTGCGTGGATAGTTTCGCCCATTCATTCATTCATTCACTCATTCTTCCCCTTCCCTTTCCTTTCATTCACTAATTCCGTGCATTCGTTCGTTCCTTCTTTTTAGTTTCGTGGTGTCTTCATTCATTTATTCATTCAATTGTTTAAAAAGTGTATTTTTTGATTTTTCTTTTTTTTTTTCCTTTTTTTTTTT
>NC_034607.1:13112182-13128463 GCF_900095145.1 Mus pahari | reverse complement strand
GAGTGCTGGGATTAAAGGCATGCGCCCCCACGCCCGGCTATTTTTTGATTTTTCTGCATAAACTGGCTACTTTGTGGGGGTGGGCGGGTTGTGTAGGTTAGTGGGGGGTGTCTTAGCGTTTCTATTGCTGTAATGAAATATCCTGACCAGAAAGCAAGTTGGGGAGAGAAGGGTTTATTCGGCTTATACTTCAAGATCATAATCCGTTATCAAAGGAAGTCAGGACAAAACTCGAACGGGACATGATCCTGGAGGCAGGAACTGATGCAGAGGCCAGGGGGAGCGTCTTGCACACTGGCTTGTTCCCCATGGCTTGCTCAGCCTGCTTTCTTATAGAACCCAGGACCACCAGCCCAGGGATGGCGTTGTGCACAATGGGATGGGGTGGGCCCTCCCCATCAGTCACTAATTAAGAAAGAGGCTTACAGCTGGATCTTACGGAGGGAGACATTTTAACCGAGGTTCCCTCTTTTCAGATGACGCTGGCTCCAGTCAAGTTGCCTGACCAGCCAGCACAGACGGGGGAGGGGTGGTGGCTCTGCTTGCTACCCTCTGCCTTTTTTTTTTCTCAACTTCTCTTGCTTTTTTCACTCAGTGCTCAGGGGGATTGGTACGAGAGAGTGCATCTATTCTCTTTAGGGGATTTAGGGGAGCAGCTTTTCCCTGGGAAACCTTCACAGACAGACTTCTGGGTCAACTCCCCCCCATTGTAGATTTGGCAGAAGGGTGTGATTGGGGAAGTGGGTTTTCTAGGGAGGACTTATCTAACAAGCCTTGGTGGCCATGGGGTTTCCTCTTCCTCACAGGGCGTGCACTGGCCTTTGGTAGGTACAGGGGATGGCTAACCCCAGTAGTCAAAGACATTTAGTTCCTCGCCCGTGGCGCCAGGGTGGGGAGGCCCCTGACACTGTTGAAGTTTCCACCCCAGCCCTGAAGTCTTTCCCCTCCCTTCTTGCTTTTCCTCAATATAGCTAGGGTTCGAGAGAACACACCCACCGGCGATCCCTGAGATGGAGCTTCTTGCTGCCCTTTTCTTGGGGCTAGCAATGCCCTTAGAAGACCATCGCCAACCATGGGAACAGCTTCATTGCATCCTTGGCACTGGGGGTGGGGGGTGGGGCTAGAGAGATAGCTATTATGAGCCATTCTCTTCTGCCCTTTACCCCTAGAACCTTATTTTCTTCATCCATTCACTCGTTTGCAAACATATGGAGCCACTCTTGAAAATGACCCAGGTTCAGTTCCCAGCATCCACAGATGGGCTAACAACCATCTGCGATCTAATATGATGGCCTTTCCTGACCGCCACGGACACTAGATATGAACAGTTGCAGGCAAGACACGTATACACATAAAATAAAAACAAATAATTCTTATTTATTTATTTACCTCAGTTTATCATACCAGGGTTTCTCTGTGCAGCCCTGGCTGTCCTGGAACTCACCCCTTAGACCAGGCTGGCCTCAAACTCAGAGATCCACCTGCCTCTGCCTTTCTGAGCGCTGGGACTAAAGGTGTGTGCCACCATTCCTTTAATAATAAAACTCCTTTAAATAAAATTTTTGAAAGTTTCTGGCAATTACAACATAGAGTGTCACATAGTAGGGCCAACTACTTATTCAGCGGGGAAAGAGAGTTGGTTCAACTTGAGTTGGAGATGGTGAGGGAAAGAGTTGAGGAGAGCCTCCTCGCCTCCCAGAGTCAATGCTGTGACCTTAGCCGAGATGTGTAACAGTGAGGACATGGAACCTGACGAGACCACCCCCAGGAGGCAGGCAGGACCCCCCAGTGGAGGGAAAAGGACACCAATCCGCCTGCAAAACTTTCGACCTAAAATTTGTCCTGTCTAAAAGAATTGTAGGGACAAAGATGGAGCAGAGACTGAGGGAATGACCAACCAATAACTGTCCCAACTTGAAACCTATCCCATGGGCCTAGCATAACTGTCCTCTGAGAGGCTCCACCCAGCAGCTGACTCAGACAGAAGCAGAGACCCTCAGCCAAACATTGGACTGGTCGGGGACTCTTATGGAAGAGTTGGAGGAAGGACTGAGGGCCCCCAAGGGATTGGCAACCCCACGAGAAGACCCAACAGTCAACTAACCTGGACCCCTGGGAGCTCTCAGAGTCTGAGCCACCAACTGAAGAGCATACATGAGCTGGAATGAGCTCTCCCCTCCCCACACCCCTGCACATATGTAGCATATGTACAGCTCAGTCTCCATGTGCATCCTCCAACACCTGGAGCAGGGGCTGTCCCTAAAGCTGTTGTCCATCTGTGGAATCAATTTCCCAATAGTGAGAAAGGATGTGCCTAACCCTCTCAGAGGAGAAGGGGATGAGGGAAGACTCTGTGAAGGTGGGACCTGGAGGGAGGCAGCAATTGGGATATAAAATTAATTAATTAATTAATTAAGAAGAGCATCCGCTTGCTCACTGCTCTCTGCCCCACTGGAGGACTAGTAAGAAGATGTGCGGGGCATAAGGCAGGCTGGAGTCATGACAAGACAGCTGGGGAACGGAGGCAGCCATTGGGAATGCAGCTCAGGGGTAGATGGCGCTTCCCTGGTGAAGGGGTAGATGGCGCTTCCCTGGTGAACGTATTGTAGCTTTGCTCCTTAGTTCTAAACCCTCAAATCAACACCCTGAGCCAAACAAAGAATAACTGAACAGATAGACACTCCTTTAGGGGTGAATGTGACTTCAGAAGTTTTCAACGTCCTCTCCTGTATGCACCCCTCCCATTCTCAGAATCTAGAGCAAATGTATCAACTACAGGTTTAAAAAAAACAAAACAAAAAACTGCCCGAGGCCCAGAGAGGTCAGCTGGCTTGCCCAGGAACCCAGTTAGAAAAACATCGAGCTTGCTTCTTTTGACCTAATCCTATGTCTTATAAGTTTTCTTCAGTGAAACTCTTTTTTTGTTTGTTTTTGTTTGTTTGTTTGTTTTGTTTTTAGAGACAGGGTTTCTCTGTGTAGCCTTGGCTGTCCTGAACTCACTCTGTAGACCAAGCTGGCCTCGAACTTAGAAATCCGCCGGCCTCTGCCTCCCGAGTGCTGGGATTAAGGGCATGCGCCACCACGCCCGGCTCTTCAGTGAAACGCTTACCAAGGTCTAAATATCGTCGATGGGGGAACCTGACTTACGGGAGTGCAAGGGACCAGTTTTCTAATTCACAAAGAAGCCACATTTAAGGATAATGACTTCAACCCATTATGGGTGTATGGGCCTGAGCCTTAACAGGTGTGTGGCAATCCCTGCATTGACCAACTGAGGTCAGCATTGAGCCACCGACAGCCTTAACCAAAGTGCCTATACTCTCTCTGACAGGGAGCCTTTCTGTCACTCCAGGAGTCGGGAGAAGCACCCCAGTGGCGGTGTTACCTCAAAAGATGGTCATTACCTTTGACTCAAGCTGCAATGTGGTCAGGCCCTGACTTTTCTTGACATCAGCCTTCTGCCAGGGGCGCCACCCAGCCCCTCCCTCCGTGCTGGTGTTCTCTGCTTCCCTTTGGATAGCCCTACTTCCCACCCCTGCCCACTGTGCTAGGCTTATCTTCAGGGAAACAGGCCCAGTTTCCATGGTGACCAGGCGGTCAGCTTCTTTCACTGCCCCCTCCTTTCAATCCCCCATTCCCTGGCGCTTCCAGGGAAAGATATTGTCTATGACCAGAGAAGATGGGAGTGGTCTCTTGGGAGTTCTGAAGTTGACCAAAAGGAATTGTCCCCCCCCTTTTTTTTTCTTTTTAAGAATTATTTATTTATTTTATGTATATGAGTACAGTGTACCTGTCTTCAGACACACCAGAAGACGGCATCAGATGGTTGTGAGTCACCATGTGGTTGCTGGGAATTGAACTTGGGACCTCTGGAAGAGCAGTCAGTGTGCTCTTAAGAGCTAAGCCATCTCTACAGTCCCAGGAATTGTTCCTTTTACAACTGTCCTCTGTCTGAGGTTGAGGCCCCCTGAGATAGAGACAGTGATGGGCATCAGGGGGAAGGCCATAACCAAATGAAAAGGATGGGTAGTTCATGTAGGTTAGGAGAGTCCTGGGCTGGGACCTCTGTCTGTTCAGGGAAGACAGAATGTGGTGAGACAGGCTGAAACCAGAGTGAGAGGCTAGCGTTGGCTGCGAGGCAGTGGGCTGGAGCCACTAGAATGAGGTACCAAGGTTTCTCTTGTGTCATGGGTGCGGAGGAGAAGTTTGCCCTTCTGGAGACTACACAGGTCCTGTTCAGGGAAAGAATGGACCTTTTGATCCAAAGAGGGTCATTCGGGCTGACACTTCAAAGCAGTAGGTGGATAGAAGACCATCTGTTCTCTCTTGGGAGGGAGGAATAGGAAATGGGGCGTGGAAGCCGAAGCGCGGGGTGGGGGGAGCAGGCAGAGGTGGGGGGTACAGGGAGTGGCTTTCCTGATCCAGAGGCAAGGGAGCACCTGCCACCTCAGCATGCTTATTCCCTAACCCCAGAGATCAGATACCTATCAACACCGCCTCAAGGTCACCTCCTGCTCCAAAGGAACTTCCGGAATTGGGAATTGAAGCTAGCTCTTCCAGAACGCTAGACAAGTGTTCTGTCGCTGAGCTATAACCCCAACCTACTACCTAACCCCCTTTTTTTGGACAGTGTTTTGGTGTATATAGTCCAGGCTGGCCTGAAGTATTGCTCCTCCTGTCTCAGATGTGTGTCACTTCCCTTCACAAAGAGAAAGCTCTGAAGTCTAGGAGCCATCCTGTGGGTGCTGGCAGGTGGCACTCACTTGCCCTCCACATGCCTTGGTCCCCTCCGGGTAAGAAAGAACAGTTACTGTCTGACAAAGACCCCAGTAACACAGCGGGTTGGCTCAGTGACTATTCACATCCAGCATGACCATCGCCCGGTCTTTATCACAATCTATATTATACTGACTGGTTTGCATGTCTTCTCCTCAACTAGACTGCGCTTTTTGAAGGCAGGGAATTGCATTTTATTTCTATACATGACATACAGTAGGTGCCGAGTACTTGTTTATTTATGGATGCATCAGGAATGCACGCACGCACGCACGCAGAACACTGCCAGTCTCTTCTGTGTCTTGGTCAACGCAGGGAAAAGTGGCAGTGGGTGGGCGGCACACAGGGCTCGGCTACTGGCAGTCACTCAGCTTGCTGTGGTCTGTGATTTGACCCCCCCTACCTCGGCAGACTAGTGGACTTTTTTCATTGTACCCGGGAGGAACAGAACAAGGGCTTAGAGAGAGAAGGTGTTCGCCTAAGGCCACGCAACTTATGGTAGGGCCAGAATTAAGAGTTAGAATTCAGGTGTCCTTTATCCCCGTCCTAAGGAACTGGATGCACTTCATCGCTTTTCTGGGGCTGCTCTTGGGAAGGAGGGAGAACCTTCCTGCGGCTCCTCTCTCTGCCCTCCAGTAGTCCTTTCTTGGATTTAGCTTCAGCGCCTCTAGAGTCCGGCTTCTGCCTTAACCCTTTACCATACAAATTAGGAATAAGGGTCTTCCCTAAGACGCCCAGACTCATTCTCTTCTCCCCAGCCTTCAGCCTCAAGGACTTGTGGGACCAGAGATGGGAGACGGATGCTGCTTGATCCTCCCGCTCGCCAGGGCCCTTCCAAGAGGGCAGCTGGAGAGGAGTTGAGGCTGAGATCTTCCTAGAATGGGCAGGCGCAAGGAAGATGCGGTGAACAGGGCCGAGAGACAGAAAGGGTGCGGGGAGCCCCTGTTGCTTCTCCCCTTTAGCGGTGTGGTGGTGGTTATTAGGAAGGCTTGGGGGAGGCGGAGTTTGGGGGGCTGGGGGCGGGGCTCTGATGCCCTGGGAGGAAGAGGGGGGGCGCGCTGGCTCCAGCTCGGCTCAGACAAAAGGCGGCGGCGGGAGCGGGCGGGAGGCGGAGCGGCGCCGCGAGGGCCTCAAGGTGACACCCGCCCCCGGCCCCGGCCCCCCCAGCCCGGCCCCTTCAGTCCGCCCTCCCACCCATCCCCCCATCTCCGGCCTCCCCCGTGCCCTTTCTAGGCCCCCTCCCCCCGGCGGGGGGTGGGGAGCAGAGAGGGCCCCGCCCCTCGCGCCCCCTCCTCAGGGCCAGCGCAGGATGCCCCCGGCCCCTGGCAGCCCCCCGGGAGGTCCTGAGCTCGACGCGCCCCCTCTACGCCATGTCCCCCCCTGGCTCGGCCGCGGGAGAGAGCGCCGGCGGCGGCGGCGGCGGCGGCGGCTCCGGGGTCCCGGAGGAGCCCATGGCAGCGGCGGACGAGGGCCCCGCCCGAGAGGAGGTGAGAGCCGGCGGCCCCCGGTTCCCCCCCGCACGACCGCGACCTGGCCCCCATCCCCCGCACCTCGCGCGGTCCCCGCCGGTTCCGCCGCAGAGCGGCCGGCGCCCCGCACCCCGAGCCGGCCGCTGCAGCCGCAGTCCAACACCACTGCCCCGACCTGGCTGCCCGCGCAGTCCGCTGTGGCGAGGAAGGGGCCGTGTCGGGGGCGGGGCTCACGGGGGTCCGGGGCAGGGGGAGGGGCCCTGGGCGGAGCCTCGCAGACCCCGGGCTTAGCAGAGAAGGGCTAGGCCAGCCCCCGGGTGAGGATGGTGGGCGGCATCCCACCTTGAAGGCTGGGCGGGAGGATTGGAAGTGCTGGGAGGCAAGAAGAGTACCTTGGGGGAAGTGATGTTGTCACCCTAGCTGGGATCATAGGAAGATCAGCCGGGTACAGAGGCCATACCCCCTGGGGTCACTGGGAGAGTGTGTGTGTGTGTGTGTGTGTGTGTGTGTGTGTAAGGGGGCTGCTGCTCACCTCTCTCTCTTAATGCCTGATGCTCCCCCTAGGGGGCACCAAGCTTAAGAATTTCTGAGTCAGTACTGTGCGTGTACCTCGCTAGGGTCCCACTTTTAGTCTTTTGAAACCGGGAGACAAAGAAACTAAGGGAAATAGAAGCCCTCCGTCCCAGCCTCGCATCCGCACTGGTGCACACCGTGCATATTGCATGGGGGCAGGAGGAGAGTGGGGATGGACGTGTGGGTAGCCCCTTTCGGTTGTACTCACATTGGGACAAGCACATGACCAGGCGGGCACACAGGTGCACCGATGGACCAGACTTCCAAAGGCACAGCTCCTGAAAGGCTGTCTTCTTCCTGCCTTGCAGGTACCTGCTTGGTGTTGTGTCTTGTTCTTCCTAATTATGCCCAGAAATCTAGGGCCTCTGCTTTAACTGTACACTTGGTTTCCACTACCTTATCTCTCTCTTTCTGGCTGGTCCCAAGGCCAGGAGTGAAGAATTAAAGGGGCCAGTCAGCGCTGCATCAGAAGGTTGTGTGTGCGTGTATGCACACATGTGTGCAACAATGCAGAAAGGGTGGAAGACAGGTTATTTGAGCAATCAGACTCAAACCTTTATTGATTATGTGCCTGCTGGATGTCACTTAGGCAAAGAGAATGAGACATGAGGCCCTGCCCTCAGGAGCACTCCATCTGGTGGAGAACTATTCATGTAAACAACTCAGAAGGTACCCAGTGCTTTTAACCTGACCGGCCCTGGGAGAGTCTCAAACATTAGTGACAAATGCCTGGGCTTCCAATGTCTTCCTTACCTATGGTCCACACCCCCATCTTCTCTGCCCAGGGGCCCCATTCCCTCTTTCCCACCCTAGAACAGAGAAGGAAGAATGTGTGCTCGCTGGGAAGGGGGTGTGTGTGAATAGTAGGGAGACTCACAGAAGGACACAGAGGAGGTGGGAGGGATGAGAGTGACCTGGAAGTGCTAGATTGTCTGTGAGGGGGAGAGAGGTGCGTGAGCCAACGCAGAGTGGCTCCCCTGGAACCCAGGACTGACAATATCTACAAGAGGTGAGGGCCCCACCTGTTAAGAGGGGAGATGATGTCAGTGGGTCCCTCCCTACTCTCCTGGGACCTCTGGAAAGGGTCTGGGCTGAGGACTTACCTTCGCTAATGCCTGTTTGTCTATTCCTTTTTTCCCCCATCCACCCCTTCTCTTGTTTCATCGCCATCTTTGTGTCTGCCTTTGGAACTCTTTCTGGATACCATCCTATCCATCTGGGCCTCCACTTCTGATCTTTCTCTGCCTCTTGTGGTGTCTCTCTCTGTACTTTCCCGTGTTGGCATTCTGGTCACTTTTTTCTCGTGTTTCTGTCTGGGACCCTTCTGTGTTTATCTCTGGTCTCTGGTTCCCATCTCTGTCTCTTCCCGCTACATTCCTGTCTGCCACCCCGGTGCTGGTCTACTGTCTCTCCATCTCTGTTCGTCACCTCTGTGCTGGCTCCCGTCTCGTCTCCTCACCTTGGCATGCCCTCCCTTCTCATCTGAGCAGCAGCGTCCCATCCAGCCCTCTTTCACCAAATCTCTCTGCCGTGAGTCTCACTGGAAGTGCCTCCTGCTTTCCCTGCTCATGTACGGCTGCCTGGGGGCAGTGGCCTGGTGCCACGTCACCACAGTGACGCGCCTCACCTTCAGCAGCGCCTACCAGGGCAATAGCCTCATGTACCACGACAGCCCCTGTTCCAATGGCTACGTCTACATCCCCCTGGCCTTCTTGCTAATGCTCTACGCGGTCTACCTGGTGGAGTGCTGGCACTGCCAAGCCCGCCACGAGCTGCAGCACCGTGTGGATGTGAGCAGCGTTCAGGAGCGCGTGGGCCGCATGCAGCAGGCCACCCCCTGCATCTGGTGGAAGGCCATCAGTTATCACTACGTCCGGCGAACTCGACAGGTCACCCGATACCGCAATGGAGATGCCTATACTACTACCCAGGTGAGGGGCTGTGCGGAAGCACAGGCTGTTCAAGCCGAGGGAGGTTGCTCCAAGATTGCCTGCCTTTCTCTCTGCCTGTGAGGGAGCAGGAGACAGTAGCGAACCCCCGTGGGTATCCAGTAACAACAACAAACACCAACAGAACCTAGCTCCAGGCACATACAGACTTAAAACGGTTTATTTAATTCTTACAGTAAACCTATGAAGTAGGTATTTTATTTTAAGGAGCAAACGAGTGTGGTGTAGTGGTAAAAACCAAACCAAACCAAACCAAACCAACAAAAAAATCCAAAAAACAAAACAAAACAAAACAACCCCAAACCTGTCCAAGGTCAAATAGTAGGTAAGGAGATGGGACTTAAACTCAGCTAGCTGGCTCCTGGATGGAGTCTGTTTAGTGCTTCGTGTCTGCAGATGACTTCATCTGTATAGGCTCACCTGTTCAGTAAAGTAATTATTACCAAGTACTTATTCCCAGCTAAGGAGACCTCAGCTCAGACTTGCCTGAGGATACTCCTACTTGGCAGAGGTAGACTTAAAGTCAGGTTTCTGGGTCTCAGGCCAAGACTCTTAGAGGGGGTGGTTGTGCGTGGTACAGGGTTTTCAGGGGAATCACCACTTAAGGTATTAAACCCACTGGGGCTGGGAGAGGGAGGGGGCGGAGATAATGATGATGATGATGAAAATGATGATGATGGAGGAAATGATCTCAGGTATAAGGACTTCGGTCTGTGTTGGGATGGGTAGACAAAAGCTGCAGTCTGCTCCCCTCGCGACTCCAACTTCCTCCTGCAGGTCTACCACGAGCGGGTCAACACACACGTGGCGGAGGCTGAGTTCGACTACGCTCGCTGTGGCGTCCGGGATGTGTCCAAGACGCTGGTGGGGCTGGAGGGCGCGCCGGCCACGCGGCTGCGCTTCACCAAGTGCTTCAGCTTCGCCAGCGTGGAGGCTGAGAACGCGTACCTGTGCCAGCGCGCCCGCTTCTTCGCCGAGAACGAGGGCTTGGATGACTACATGGAGGCGCGAGAGGGCATGCATCTCAAGAACGTGGATTTTCGCGAGTTCATGGTGGCTTTCCCCGACCCGGCTCGGCCGCCCTGGTACGCCTGCTCGTCGGCCTTCTGGGCGGCAGCCTTGCTCACTCTGTCCTGGCCGCTGCGCGTGCTGGCCGAGTACCGCACGGCATATGCGCACTACCACGTGGAGAAGCTCTTCGGTCTGGAGGGACCGGGCTCGGCCAGCAGCGCTGGCGGCGGCCTGAGTCCCAGCGACGAGCTGCTGCCCCCGCTCACGCATCGCCTACCGCGAGTCAACACGGTGGACAGTACCGAACTCGAGTGGCACATCCGTTCTAATCAGCAGCTGGTACCCAGCTACTCGGAGGTGTTGCTCATGGACCTGGTCGAGCTGGGTTCACGCTGCGGCGGGCCAGGGGGTAGCTACGTGCCCAGGTGTCGATACGGAGGGGTTGGTGGCCCGGGCGCGGCGGGCGTGACCCCGAACTGGCGGAGCTGCGAGCACTGTCAGCGAGCGGTCAGCAGCTCGTCCATCTTCTCACGCAGCGCGCTGAGTATCTGCGCCAGCCCGCGGGCTGCCCAGGGCCCCGGAGCGAGCGCGGGGTGCGGGGGCAGCCGCTTCTCGCTCAGTCGCCTCTACGGCTCCCGGCGCAGCTGCCTGTGGCGCAGCCGGAGCGGGAGTGTCAATGAGGCGAGCTGCCCCACGGAGCAGACGCGTCTGTCGAGCCAGGCCAGTATGCGGGACAACGAGGACGACGAGGACGAGGAGGAGGCCGGGCCACCGCCGCCCTACCACGACGCCCTCTGCTTTCCTGTCCTCATCGTCCATCGGCAGGAGGGGTGTCTGGGCCACAGCCACCGGTCACTGCATCGCCATGGCTCCTGCGTGGAGACCTCACTGTGACCTCCCGCCTTTGGAGGGAGCCTGCGCCGCAGTTCTCCTTCCTGCCTCTCCTTGTGTTGTGCTCCCTGTGTGTAGCAGGGGAAGGCAGGATGGTGGCTAAGACCAGGCAGGGTATGAGAGAAGGCAGGAGGTGAGGGGCACGCTCAGACAAGACCTCAGTGATCTGAGACTGCTTCCCTGTACACAGACAGAGGCTGGGAGATTGGCAGCTCTCTAAGAATCCCATCCACCTGGGCAGAGGTGGTTCTCTTCCAGTCCCCACCGAGTTCTTGCAGGGGGGTACACCCCCTTTTCCATGCATACTCGAGATTTCCCTTTCAGGCTTTCATCGAGTCTTGACTGTTAGTATGTTGTGGGACCCGTTTCTGGCCGCCCAACCAAGGGAGTCATCATGGTGGGCACCAGGAAAGGCAAGGCACTTGGGGCATTTTTTTTTTTTTTCCTCCCCGGCTCCTCGTGGAGACGGGCGGTGGTTTGGTGAAGAGCAGCAGAGTTGGCTTCCAACCAGCTACTGTGTTCCCGGGTCTGAGGGTGGGGCCAGATGGCAGCCCAGTATTCATCTCCGTACCTTGAAAGAGTTCTGGCTTCTCTGGGGCGTGCCGGGAAAGCCACACTCATCACTGTTGTTTGTTTCATTGAGCCCCAGAGGTCCGGTCCTGGAGGGACTTTTTCATCACACCAGTGACGTCACTCACCTTGGGGCTTACCGGCTCTGAAGAGCTGTTGTCAGGGTGCAGGGGAAGGGAAGGGAGGGCACAGCAGGCCCTTTCTGGAAAAGACTCAGCCTCCGGTCCATCAGCTGCTTCCTCCCCTGGGTTCTTGGGTAGGTGCTTCCATCAAGGAGGCCATCCTGGAGGTCCTCATTAAAGCCGGCCAGGGGTGAGTGAGCAAGTGGACAGAGCCTGAGACACACCTCGATGTCGAGACCCCTCAGGAGCAGAGTTAGTAATGGTTGGTAGACTGAGACTAGCCCTGATGGTGTGGCATCAGGCGGGCGGGCGTGCTGTCGCTTTTCCTCGGTGGCGGCGCAGACTCTTTTTTTTTGTTTGTTTTTGTTTTTTTTTGTTTTTCGAGACAGGGTTTCTCTGTGTAGCCTTGGCTGTCCTGGAACTCACTCTGTAGACCAGGCTGGCCTCGAACTCAGAAATCCACCTGCCTCTGCCTCCCGAGTGCTGGGATTAAAGGCGTGCGCCACCACGCGGCGCAGACTCTTAAGAAGGATGTCCCTCACACATGCCTCCATAGAGCCTAGTCCATCCCAAGCCCTAACTAGAGAGATACCCATTTCCAGTGGCAGGAGATCCGTTCTCGCCAGACCCTCCACGTCCTCCTGTCCCGCGAGTTGAAGCTCTAGGTCTTCAGAGGGGCTCCATGACACAGCCCCGGGGCACCAGCCCTTAGTCCTCTCCCTTCAAAGCTCTGACGCCAACTTTGCTCTCCCTATACCCTCTAACCCCCTCCACCCCAGTGTGCATGTCTGTGTTTGGCCCCTTGCTCTCCCAGCTGCCCTGGCTGACGTTTTCCCAGCAGACTTAGTGCCCAGGGATTGGGTTCACATCCATCCAATCTTGCTCCCTCTGCTTCTTGCTTTGCCTTCACCATCAGAACTCTGTCTTTTTGGCTTTCCCTCTTCCTCCTGGCTCTGCCAGGCCTATGCCAACCAATGGGAGTGGCCCCTACCTATGCAAAAATCTCCTCTGGCTCCCCGTCCCCTTTTTCCCTGCGGGATGTGGGAAGCCCTGTTGTGGGGGAATGCCATGGTCTAGGGCTCAAATGGTGGCTGAGCTTTCTGGCTATACAGAGATGCTTGGGTGAGGAGGGAGGGGTGTCAGAGAAGGATAGGTTTGGGCGGAAAAGAACAAGTACAGCTGCCCACTGGGTTTCCTGGGCAACAGTGTCCTCTGGCCAGCTAGCACAGAACCCTCCAGGACCCTGAGTTTGAGCTGTGTGTGTGTGTGTGTGTGTGTGTGTGTGTGTGTGTGTGTGTGTGTTGAGTATTGGAGCACAGGTACTGAGTGAGCTGTGGCCTCAGGCCTCAGTTCTTGGCCAGCTGGCACCTGAATGTCTTGTTCTCATTTAGGGGCAGCTTGGCCATGTCACAGCTCCAAGGAGGGAAGGACTTGGCTCATCCTCCTTCATTTTGGGTCCAGAAACTGAGCTTGGCCTTGGGAGAGGAGTGGGGGGTTGGGGGGAAGCCCTGTTATTATTTTTGCCTGACCATTTCCGCCTAGGTCTCCTCGCACAGACAGCCTCACCACACACACACACACACACACACACACACACACACACACAGACTTAGAGAGAACGCAATTCTTTGGTCTCTTTTCTTGGTAGCTTTATTGATTGCCAGGGAAAATGAAAACCAGAAAATTAATTAATCTCTAAAATTAAACTTTACACTGAATGTTCTTGTTTCTCTAATTAGAACCTCTGCTAGCAGCTGTGGCTACACACACACACACACACACACACACACACACAGATACAGACACACACACACACACACACCCTCACACCTACATGTTTGCACTCTGGAACTGTCAGAGGGTATCAGGCACAGAGGACTCTAGGCTGCCCCGACAGGCACACACACAGTCACTCCCAAGCCCCCTCTGGTGCTCTGCTCAGCGCCTGCTTCTTGCAAAGAGTCCCTGGAGTGCAGGCCCTCCGGGATTGCAGCTGCAGTCGCCCATCTTTGAGGTAGACGGGCACTGGGGTCACTCAGCCCGGGTAGAGTTGGGAGATAAAGGGTCTGGATTAGTCAGTCAGACCCTCTCGTGGATCCATAGTCTGTGATTCCTATGGGTGTAGCCCCATGGTGGGCAGTCATGGCGTGCCAGGGACTCAAGGAGAGGGCACCTAGAAGACTGTATGTCCTGAGGATAAGGGCTTGTGGGGTGGGCTAGGCCTGGCTCGGGAGAAGACAGGTTTCTGTCAAATTGGGTGCATCACACTGTGGCCTTTCTGTCATGGAATTCCAAGCGCAAAGATTGTACAAATCACACTGATGGATAATAAAAGTGTGGATGACTCACTGGTCTGCGCCCTCAGAGTGACACTTGTTCCCCATCCTTCTGTCCCCCCCCCCCATTCCCAGTTTGAGGGTAAGGGCGAGATCTGTACAAGCAGACAACGCCAGGGGCCTGCCAGGCAAGTAGCATCTCCAGGGAAGGTGGGAGGGAGAGGGAGACAGGCATAGCTCTGCTCTGTGTGTGTGTGTGTGTGTGTGTGGGTGTGTGTGTGTGGGTGTGTGTGTGTGTAGAGACTGAGATCAGGGCTCAACTATCTGCTTAGTAGAAAGAGAAAGGGGTGGGGTGAGTCAAGAGGTAGATGATGCTCATGAAGAGTTTGAGCAGGGATGGTCTCTTTAGAGTCCTTTGCCTTCCCTGTTCCTGTTATGGGTCTAGTAATGGCCATTTTCTAGGTGGGGGAGTTAGCTCACCCATTTCATCCTTAGGCGCCCCTTCTGTATGTACCTCAGCATCTTCGCATACACAAATCTGGCCGCTCATTCCAAGGAGATTCGTGATCCCTTCTTCTCGCTACCTCAGGACCAGGGGCAGACATATCAAGGGTGTGAAATGAAGGTGTGGTTGCCGGGGTAACCCATCAGATCACCGTCTATCCCCGTTCCACATCTTAGCCCACAGAATTCTCAGCACAGTTGTTAATGGGTGAGGAGAAGTGGCCAGGATTCAGGGTTCGCTGGCGGGAAGCCTCTCGGTTGGCATGCAGAACCTGGCCAATGAGGTACTCGCTCTCCTGGGATACATCTGACAGTCGCAGGTCGAACTCTAGAATGGTCTTGTTGTCTGATATGCCTTCCAGGAGTTGCTTCCCACCATCCTGGGGAGGAGTGAGGCAGGGGGTCACTTCATATCACACTGCAGGGTCACGTGAACAGACTTCCATACAGATGGGAGACCTTTAAAAGCCACATGTAACCTATCTGTTCGGGCCATGGGCAAAAATGCCATTCTACTTGAAAAATTGTGGTTAAGGCTGACTAAGGTTAGGCTCAACCTAAACGTGGATTCATGGTAGCGATGTAGTTCCGTTCCTTCACTTCAGTCTTGGGGACCTGAGACTAGTTGGTCTAGTGAGACGTGAAGGGAAGTTTGGAGGGGATGGAAGAAGGAAAGACAAGTATGGCTACAATCCCAGCAGCCGGGAGGCGGAAGCAGGTGGAGCTTGGAGTCTGAGGTCAGCCTGGTCTACAGAGTGAGTTCTAGGACAGCCAGGGCTGCATGGTGAGACCCTGCTTCAATCAATCAGTCATCAACCAATCGCTCAAATCACTGTACTTCCCCTCCCAGAAACTAAGAGCTAAAGGGAAAAGAGGAGCCTGGAGGTGACCCCGAGGCAGGAGCTTGACTACAAGCACCAGGGCCAGCATTAGGATCTCCAGAGTTCATGGGAACGCTGAGAAGGTAGAGCGGCCCCTTGGGGGTCCGGGAGACAGAGGATCTCCAGAGCAAGCTGGCTGGCAGATCGGTCACTTCAGAGGGCGCGTCCGGGTTTGCCTCAGCAAATAAGGTGGAAGAGCCATTGAGGATGACGGCAGACATCCACTTAGGGTCTCCACATGCATGCACACTCGTGTTCATGCTCATACAGGTACACCCTCACATATGCGTGTATAGCACAGACACACGAACAATGAAAGAGATTGGGCCCTGGCGCGCGCACAGGAGAAGAAAACACGGCCCCTGCGCGGAACACCACACAGTCTGCTCCTAGCATTTCCGCCCCCGCCCCGTCCCGCCCCGCCCCCCTGCAAAGGGTCTACGGTAGTTGGATTCCACCCCGTGCCCACCCGGCCCGGAAGCCATGACTCACCGGCCCAATGTGGTTGCAGGATAGGTTGAGGCTGACGAGCGTAGTGTTGACTGTGAGCATCTGGGAAAGGAGTGTGGCTGTGGGCTCAGACAGCTTGTTGCCACCAAGGTGCAGCACGGAGAGGCACTTGTTGGTCTCCAGGGCGTGGGCGATTGCTTGGCCTCCCTCGTCCTCGATACAGTTGAGGCGGAGGTTGAGGGAGACCAGGTTGGTGTTGTGTGCCAGTGCGTGAGCCAGTGACTGTGCACCAGGCGCCTGCAGTTGATTGTTGGCCAGGTTGAGCACTCTCAGGCGACTGTGGCTCAGCAGCTTGGCTGCCGCTCGTGCGCCACGGTCTCCGATGAGGTTGTGGGATAAGTCCAGCTCCTCCAGGGCTGGGTGGTCCAGCAGGCTACGGATTAGAATGCGTGCCTTATCGTCGTCCACCTTACTTCGGGTCAGCTTGAAGATCTGCGGGCAGGTAGGAGTTTTTACAGTACCTGCCAGTCTGGGATAGCCTGCGCTACCTAACTGCCCTGGTCTGGTACAGAAAGAAAATACAAGGTGGCTGGAGGCTCAACACCTGGTGTTAGCCACCTACCTGGCTTTCAGGTGTGTGTGTGTGTGGGGCGTCACTCGATGATGCAGAATTACTGACAGGTGGCAGAGGGGAAGGCTGTCACCATGCCCAGCTCATTCTCCATTTGCTGGATGACCAAGAAACTGACAGTGGAGCCGGGCGTGGTGGCACATGCCTTTAATCCCAGCACTCGGGAGGCAGAGGCAGG
>NC_034607.1:13080585-13112145 GCF_900095145.1 Mus pahari | reverse complement strand
AAAGAAAGAAAGAAAGAAAGAAAGAAAGAAAGAAAGAAAGAAACTGACAGTGGAAAAATTCACCTACGTTACTGTCACTGGCTGGTATCACAGAATCTTCCAGTACAGTGTGCCAATCCAATTGTGCTTCTCTGGACAACAAACTCTCTCATCATCTGTGACAATGTCAGTTTCTCCAGTTCTCAGTCTACTCACATGCCAGGGTACCTATGAGCCCCCTTTCCACTGATGGTTGCTCTTCTGTTTTGTTCCGCCCCCCTCCCAGCCACTGAATAGGCCCCTCTACTGTTTCCATGACACCAACACAGATCTCCACAGCTGTCCATCACATGCCAACTGCCCCGCTTCAGGTCTCAGCCCCAGCAAGCACTGACCCTGGTCCCTGAGCCTCTCCTCTCTGTATAACAGATGATTTTCTTGGGGGACCAATTCAGCTTGAAAACCAATTTCCTCTTCAGAGACCCAGAAGCCCTCCTCTGTTCCAGTTCTGCTCTCCACTTTGCAGCCAAAGCTCTTAACAAAGCCGATCACAGCCCCCCCCCCAGCCCCCTTTCCTCACTTCCCACTCTCTCCATATCCACAGCTGCCCAGCTTCTGTTTCTGGTACCCACTGAAGTAACCCCACCTCCAGGGACCTCCCAGACCCCCTATGCTGGTCCTGGGCTCCATCCTACCCTGTGACTCGCTCCTTCTATTTGAAATATGTCCCTATCTGGGATCTGTGACACAATGCCATATCCTCTCTTCTACTCTTTCTTGGCAAGCTCTTCCTTCTCCAGCACTACATGTCCCGCTTCTTTTTTTGCCTCCCTTTGGATCTTCCTTCTTCTCAGACTCCATCCAAATGCAAGGCCACACTCAAAGCTCAGCTTTGGCTCCTCCCAGCATCAGACCCTCCCTAGCTGTAGAGAGGATCTCTACTCTGGACAACCTCAAGCTGGAACTCCTTCAAAACCAACCGCCCTCCTCCCCTCCCCCCTCTTCCATTCGCTGACTGCCAACGAGTCCTACAGCATCTGGTCTTATGAGATGAGGCTGTGGCACCTCTGCCTCCTCCTTCCTGTTTGCATCCTCCTTACGTCACAGCATCACAGCGGCAGGTGACCTGACTGGGTTTCTCTCCGGATTCTCTGCTTCCTCCACCTTCGCAGATATGGATGTGGTTCCAACTGCCCGCATAGTGCTTGCTTATTTCTTGGTTTGTTTTGGTAGTGGGGCCAGGGGGGGGGGAGGGACACAGCTGAGAAGAGAGGCTCACTTGAGGACCGAGATCAGATGGACTGGGAGCACACCCATGTGGTTGGGACTGTCTTGATTGTTGATTGATGTAGGAATGCCTAGCCCACTGTGGGCAGCATGGTCCCTAGGCAGATGGTCTTGGAACTGTACAAGAAAGCTAGTTAAGGGGCTGGAGAGATAGCTCAGTGGGGTTTTAGCCTGTACAGCTCTTGTGGTACGGGAGTTCAGTGTCTAGTAACTGTATCAGGTGGCTCACAACAGCTGATAATGCCAGGGAATCTGACGCCCTCTATTGGTCTCAGTGGGCATCTGCACTCACGAGCAGGTACCCTCCCATATGTATAATTTGTAATAATGAAAATAAATCTAAAAAGGAAAGAGAAAGAAAGCCAGCCGAGTAAGGCTGTCTACGAGCCCGCAGCAGCATTACATCATAACTTCATGCTGGACTTCTTCGGCTGTGTGTGAGTGCCTTTAAGTCTTTGCCTTCACTTCCCTCACTAATGGACTGTGGCCTGGAAGTGTGAGACAAACAAGCCCCCTCCCCCCCCCAAGTTGTTTTGGTCAGAGTGTTTTAGCACGGCAACAGAAAGGACACGAGAACACTAGCTTCATGTGCTAGAGCTTGCCCCCTCTGTGAACCTGAGGAATGTGAGGCCCTGGTGGAATGCAGCTAGGTCGTTAGGGACACCACTCTTGCAAGAGACTGGCGAGGCTCTCCCGGGACCCAAGTTAGTTCTTGCAAGCGGGGGTCCGCTTGCTCTCTTCTGCGCATGCCCTTTCCTTCTGGCTTTTCTGCTGTTAGTGCTGGTGACTATGAGTCCCTCCAGCCACCAGGAGCTAAGGCAACTCTGCTTCTTCTTCTTCTTCTTCTTCTTCTTCTTCTTCTTCTTCTTCTTCTTCTTCTTCTTCTTCTTCTTCTTCTTNTCTCTCTCTCTCTCTCTCTCTCTCTCTCTCTCTCTCCCTCCCTCCCTCCCTCCTTCATGTTTCTCTCTTTTTAGAAAAGATCCTTAAGTATGCTGTGCACGTGCGCCTGTGTGTAGGTCTGTGGGAGGCTATAAGAGGCCAGATCCCCTGGGGCTGGAGTTGATGATGTAGGTGCTGGGAACTGAATTAGTGTTTTGTGCAAGAGCAGTCAGTATGTGATCCTAGCCACTAAAGCAACTTTTCCCTTTCTCTGGGACAGAGTTTCCTGTAGCCCAGGTTAGTCTCCAGCTCACCATGTCTTAAGGCATGATCCTGACCTTTCAATGCCCCTACCTCCAACTCCAGACATGTAACATGCAACTTCAGACATGTAACATGTAACTCCAGACATGTAACAGGACACTTGGCTCACACAGTGCTGCTGATCCAACCCAGGGCTGTGTGCATGAGGGGCAAATTCTCTAGTGACTGAATCCCCCCCCCCCGTCTCTTTTTTTGTTTTGTATGACTTGGTGCCTGGAACTGAATCCATGTGCTTCAGTATCTTGTCTTGTTGCTGTGACAAAACACTGACAGATTCAAGTCAAGGAAGGAGGAGGTTCTTTGGCTTACAGTTTTGAGGGCATGGTTCACCATGGTGGGGGGGGGGGCGGGGAGCAGCATCAAGCTGCTAGGCTCAGTGAAGAGAGAAAGGAAAGAAACGCTGTGTCCTCCTTTCACCGGCTTTGCAGCCAGCCAGCCAGCCAACTGACAGCGTCGGGCCCTGTCCCAGGTGCTGAAGGTGCAGGGGGGCGGGGGAGGAAAGCGCAAAATTACGCTGTTTGAGCCCTGCGGAGGAGCGAGCAGTCTGATGGGATGAAAGGCACTAATGAGCAGCCGTGGAAATGTGAAATTGCAGCTAGGCGGTGGCTGCCAGACTTCACAAATAGAAACATGTTAAGTCCAGTTAAATCTGAATTTCAGATAAAACCCTCAATGTTTGGATGCATAGCCCAAATATTTCACGGGACATACTTGTCTGAAAATTTCAATATAGCCAGTGTGATGGTTAATACAGACAACTTGACAGCTTTAGAATAGCCCAGAGAGGAGTCTTTGGAGGATTATCTAGTTAAATAGCTAGCTAAATTATCTAGCTAAATCTTTCTTCCCGCCTTGAGGCAGGGTTGCTCTGTGTAGCCCTGGCTGTCCTGGAACTCACTCTGTAGACCAGACTGGCCTCGAACTCAGAGATCCGCCTGCCTCTGCCTCCCGAGTGCTGGGATTGAAGGTGTGCGCCACCACCGCCTGGTTTATCTAGTTAAACTTTAACTGTGTGCATGGGGATATCAGTGTGTGTGTGTGTGTGTGTGTGTGTGTGTGTGTGTGTGTGTGTGTCTTGGGCTGGATAAAAAGGAGAAAACCAAGTTCTACCATTTGACGCTCTCTGCTTAACCAGCTCCTTAAGCTCCCTCCACCATGGCTCTCCCTCTATGATGAACCATGCCCTGAAAGCTGGGCCAAATAACCCCACCTCCTCCATTGCTTCTGTCAGGGATTTTAACCACAGCAAGAAGACAAGTTAAGTGGTGCACTAGATCTGCTGTGGAGTGCTTTTTAGCTTTTCCCAGAGGCAGGGGCTAGACCCACAGTCTCACACATGCCACAGACGCTCTGCCTCTGAGCTGCACCCTCAGCCTGGACGTTCTTCATTTGGATCGATCCTTCGCATGACTTAGACTGGGCGTAGTGTCATACGCATGTGATCCCAGCACTTAGTCGTGTTTGTGTATGTAAGGTGGAGGCAGGAGGTCAGAAATTCAAGGTCGTTTCCAGCTACACATTGAATTCCAGGCCTGCCTAAGATATGTGAGACCCTGCCTCAACAAAGTTTCAAAAAAACAAACAAACAAACAAAAAACCCAAACAAAAAACAAAAACCCAACCAAATATCTAAACAATCCCTCCCTCTACTCAAGAATGCAAAGGAAATGAGAGAAGATGGTAGAAGGGGAGGAAGAGTCAGGGAGAAGCAATCCCAGAGACAATCAGAAAGGAGGCAAGTGAGTTGGGGGTCGGTAGGTACCTTGAGGGTGTGGCAAGCTTTGATGGTGGCTGCCAGAGAGTAGCAATCTCGGTAGGTGAAGAGAAAGAGGTTCCACTCAAAATTCATACCGCAGTCTTTGACGCCGTACACCAGGTCCAGCTCCTCCAGGTGTTTGAGGCCACCCACCAGCGTCTGGAGCTGGTAGTGGTCCTTCTCAGGCTCGCTCCCCTCGCCCTCACTGCCAGAGTCCGACTGTTCCTCTCCCTGGAACGGGGTTGGCATCCGCACAGGTGGGAGGAACTGGTCCACGTGAATGCGGCGCACGTAGTTCCTGCAGAGGGGCAGCAGGTCCAGGATCACGTTGGGGTCCGTGGTCCCCGGGATGAATAGCTTCAGCAGGTTCTCCAGGTGTCTCTCGAAGAACATACGCTTCCAGCTGCCGCCGTGCCTGGACACGTGGCACACGGACCAGCGCTTGATGCAGCAGCGGTGCCAATAATTCTCGTCGTCGATCAAGTTGGCAGTCACCGTCAAAGGCAGATCGGGGGGCAGGTTGCTCAAGACCTTCTTTTGGTGCTCTAAAGGCAGCTGCTTCAGGATAGGGTTGTCTTTGAGAAGGGAGGTAGGAAAACAGGGTTCAGTCACCATGCTGGGAGCATCGCAACTCAGCATCCTGGACTGTCTTGGGAGACCCTTTGTGGCCTTGGGAACTTTATTTTGAGAGGACAAACAGTCTTCTAAGGAGACACTCTTTGTGGGTGCTTTTGCCTGCAACTAACTGGCAAAATGCACTGGGCAGTATCTGGTCTCAAGCTGGCCCACCTGGAGCAGGACAGAATCTCAGGGCCAGTTCTCAATGTACGTCTAGTCTGACTTCTGAAACTTTCAGTCAGACCTTACTCATTCATTTCAGAATAACTATATGCATTTTAACACCTACTATGTGCCAGATGCTGCTGGGGGCGGGGAGGGGGGATTGAAGAAAACATGTGGCCAGAAAGATGGATCAGGGTGTAAAAAAAATGCCTACTGAGCAGAACTGGTGGCCTGAGTCCCACCCTAGAACTCATGCAGAGGTGGGAGGAGGGAGAGCTGATGGCATGAGGTTGTCTTCTGATCTCCGTAGGTGTACTGTGTTCTGTGGTGAGTGCTCCCCCCATCCCCACTACATTCTTAAAACGGAGAAATCAGACATGGCCCTGGCCTCCTTGAGTTCGTCTAAGCTTGCTGCAGCACACAGTCAATAAGCAACAGAGGAATGTGCTGCGTTAAATGACCCAGTTCTCGGGAAGCCCTTGTTCCATAGAGTAGGAGAGGACAGCTAGTTCTCTTTGGAAGGGGCTGGAGTACAGAAGAAACCAGGAAGCCATTTGCATCCCAGAGGACTCTGTCAGAAGGGTGTGAGAACCAGAGAGCTTCCGGGAGGAGGGAGAGGAGGATGTGACTAAGGCTCAGCTTACTGGAGAGAGCAGACATGATCAGAGAAGGGCAAAAGGGAGGAGGGCACAGTGTGTGTGTGTGTGTGTGTGTGTGTGTGTGTTTGTGTGTGTGAGTGTGCATGTGTGTGTGTCCACGCGGGTGAGTGCTTGAGTGTGCGTGTGCTCATGTACGTGCATGCATGCACATGTGTGTGTGTGTGTGCTCGCGAGTGTGTGTGTACGTGCGTGCATGTGCTCACGAGCGTGTGTACGTGCGTGTGTGTGTGCACGTGTGCATGTGTGTGCACGTGTGTGTGTGTGTACGGCAGGAGACACCACTGATGCTAAGTGGGAGTGGATTTGAGAATGCTTCCAGGCCTGGATATGGTGGTCCCCACCTCCTCTGGCCCAGATCACGTGGACTTACTCTGGAAGTTCTTGACGATATGTTGAATGCAGAGCTCTGTAAGGAGAGGTACGATGGCCAGTGACCACTCTGCATCCTCGGAGATGATCCTGCGCATGCGACGGACATTTGTGACCTTGGTCTTCAGCTGGCCTGGGGTAGGGGTGCTTCCAGTCTTCAAGGACATGGGCCCTGTACTGGAGCTACCCAAGGTAGAGACCTGGTGTTGAATGTTGAAAACTGATTGGCTGTGAGACGAAGAGTTGGACGGTACTGACGAGCTTTCCTGCATGTTGACTGCCGGCAGTGAGGCAGGGGTCGGAATCTTGGCAACCTTTCGGTAGGAAGCTTCTTACTGCAGGCAGGATACAGGATGGGGGCGGGATTGTAGCTTGAGCAAGAGGAAGAGGACAGTGTTACTGGGGGGGGGGGATTTAAGTGGCATGGAGTGGGGCTGAAGGATCAGTCTCTGGGGAACAGTAGACATAGATGACAACCTCAGAGACTGGCTGTGTGGCTTTGGGCAAGGTATCAACATCTCTGAATCTCAGATGATACCTCTGAAGTGAGGGCCGTAGCTACCAACAGGATTATTAGAGGAGTTGATAAAAATAACGTATTCAAAGGGGCACAGTGTGTGCAAGGAGAGCCCCAAAGTTTAGTCAATAGCTGTTCAGTAATTATAATCATTGCTACATACCAGGTATTCATTTTGGATATTAACTCATCTGTCATTAAGGGGGAAAAAAGCCTTTGGAGACATGAGCTCATTTTCATCTTTTTTTTTTCTTTCTTTCTTTGAAAGGAAATGAAATACAGAGAGGTTACTGGCTTGCTCAGTGATGCACAGCTGATAGTGAATGAGAAGGAACTTATTTTTTAAAGATTGTGTGTTTGCGTGTGTGCACAGGTGTGTGTGTGTGTGTGTGTGTGTGTGTGTGCATGCGCACACACAGAGGCTAGAAGAGGATATTGGATTCCCCTGGTGCTGAAGTCACAGGCAGTTGTGAGCAGCCTGACATGGGTGCTGGGAACTGAACTCAGTCCCTCGGCAAGAACGGAACATTAAGTGCTCAAAACCTCTGAGCCATCTCTCCAGCCGTCCATAACAGTGCATTTCAACTCAGTTTCTCAAGTCAGATTCTGGACTGCCCCCTCTAAGGCTGAGTGTGGGGGTATCAAATGCCAAGGGAGAGAGCTACCATGAACAACTGTTCATCTCAGAAGCTCCCTGCTCCCAGGGCATCCTGATGGCACGACTGAGATCACTGGCCAACAGAGTAGGGTACAGACTTCCACACTATCTTAATTTCTCTCTCTATCAATTTTGAGACAAGGTCTCAGGTATCCCAAGCTGGCCTCCAAGTTGCTGTGACCTTCAAGGGCTGAGACTCCCTGTTTGTATCTCCTGAGCACCGGAGTTACAATTTTGTTTTACCTCGGCCAGTGAATCCGGGGTTTCATGCTCCTGTCAGCTTTTCTGGCCTCCAAGGGTACTTCATGAACATGGGGCACCAACAACAAGCAGGGCTACACAGAGAAACCTGACTTGTAAAATAAAAACAGAGAGGACTGGAGAGATGGCTCAGCGGTTAAGAGTGCTGACTGCTCTCTTCCAGAGGTCCTGAGTTCAAATCCCAGCAGCCACCTGGTGGCTCACACCATCTGTAATGGGATCCGATGCCCTCTTCTGGTGTGTCTGAAGACAGCAACAGTGTACTCATATAAATAAAATAAATAAATCTTAAAAAAAAAAACAAATAAGCAGGAGGTGGGGGGAGGGGAGGAATAAAATACTATTTTTACTGCCAACACCCCCCCCCCAACCAACTAACCAACCAACCAAACAAAAACAGGAAAAAAATCATTTTATGTGTAGCCTGTCATTTACTCCATAGACCAGGTTGGCCTTGAACTCAGAGATCCTCCTGGCTCTGCCTCTTGAGCTCTGGGATCAAAGGTGTGCACCACCAGTGCCAGGCAAATAAATAAATAAATAAATAAATAAATAAATAAATAAATAAGGGGACAAAAGAGGCTTAAGTAGAGTGGGAGTGTGACTCATTGGCAGGGCTCTTGCCTAGCACTCTCAGCTAAAAACAAAACAAAACGAAATCTCAAACAAACAAAAACCCTACAGGAAAACCAGAAAGAACAGTACAACAAAATCCTGAAACAGGTTTGAGGCCAGCATGGTCTACAGAGTGAGTTCCAGGACAGCCGGGGCTACACAGAGAAACCCCGGCTGAAAAAGAAAAAAAAAACAAAAAACAAAAAACAAAAACCCTAAAACAGATGAAATCAGTTGTATACTCAATCCAGTGTGCCCAAACATTATTGTTGAAATGTGTAATCTGCATACAGGTTAAAATTAAAACAGAAAACAATAAAAACCAAAAGAGTTGACACAATTAATGCATTGTACTCAGGATACTGTCACTCAAATGTATGATCCGTAGAGTTTATCTCTATATTTTGAGTTGTCATTTAAATGTACATATGTACATACTTATACCCTGCATACGAGGGTGTGAGCACCCGTGCTGGTCCTTGGAGCCAGAAGAGCCAGCCCCCTGGAGTCGGAGTGAAATGTGAGGCACCATGGGACACGGGTCCTCTGGAAGAGCAATCAGTAAGCATCCTTAGCTGCTGAGCCACCTCTTCAAACCTCTGCGTAAAGGCTTTGAGTGGGAAGCATAGGTACATTCCTGTCAACCCTGCGCCTGTGGCCTCCACGCAGGGCGTGCGCAGTTGGGAGGGGCCAGACACAGCCTCCTGACCAGAGTGCGAATGCCTCTCCTCCCTTCACTTCCCACCTGGCTCCCACTTCGAAGTCTCCCCATCATACCAGACGGTGGCGAGCTGGCGTGGGAGGTGAGAAGGCAGCTAAATACGGGGCTGAAGACGGAAGACTGAGGTTACTGTCTGGGTCTGGGGGACCTCTTTGCCCCTCCTGCTGCAGGCACCCTGCCAGTGACCTGAAGGCAGAACAGCCTGTGCCTGGGCCCTCTGCCCGCCTGCCCGTTGCTGGGTCGCTTCCCTTTGTGCTACAGTGAGAAGGAGCGCCCGGCTCCAGCAACGACATCCTTGGCAGAGGGAGGAACCAGATGGTACTCTCTAGCCTGCCAGGCAGCTCAAGGAGGAAAAGCCTTGGGAGAAGGCTACTTACAGTCGGCAAGATGTTTAGGTATTTGTGTCACCACTGTATGCAAATCAAATGCAAATTCACCCCCCCTCCATCTTTACATAATGCCTTTAATCTCAGCACTTGGAAGGCAGAGGCAGGTAGATCTCTGTGAGTTTGAGGCCAGTCTGGTCTATAAGGTGAGTACCATTTAGATAGAGGCATCAGCTGGTTTTTTGTATTTCTGGCTTGCTGGTGATCTTAGGCAAGTTGCATAACCTATCTGAACTTCAACGTCCTCCCTTCCCTTATCTGTAAAATGGGATAATAATGTCTACCTACATCAGCATCTGTGGAGATTTCTGTCTAGAGTGCTGAGAGATGTCTTGAACTGAATGCTAGGTTGGTTTCTAAGCCTTGTCCCTGTCTCTACAGGAGAGGTGAAGGGCAAGGGGTCATTGGCAGCTTGAGGATCTGCTGCACCATCGTCGTTAGAGGCTACTTGCCCCACTAGCCTGGGTGTGGCTCTGCTCCCTCCTCCTAGGGGGCTTCAACCCAGCTGGGGCCAGTTGGGAACCCCTCTGTGCTGCTTACTGTCTTTCTTGGTACCAGGCAGTTCTTCCTAAGGTCTAGTTCTAGTTGTGTTTGCTGCTTCTTTGTAGTCTGGCTCTGGCAGCGATCATAAAGCCATCCATGGCCCTAACAAATCTCTTAAAGGGAAGGGATAGTCTCCCCAGTCCCCATGGATGCTACAGGTACAGTTGACATAAGAGCCCAGTGCCAGCCTTCCATGACAGAAACACTCATCCCCTTGGTCTGATGCCTCTTGGCTTTAGTTTTTGTCTTTTGTTTTGAGACAGGGTCTTACTTTGTAGCTCTGGCTGCCTTGGAACTTACTATGTGAAACCAGGCTAGCCTTGAACTCACACAGCTCTGCCTGCCTTTGCCTCCTTGGGTGCTGGGATTAAAGGCATCCACCATGCCTGTCCTGATGTCATTTTTAAGGCTAACATTGAAATCAATTACATCATAAGGTCAGATTTGACATATATATATATATATATATAGTACTGGCTAGCTTTGTGTCAACTTGACACAGTTGGAGTTATCACAGAGAAAGGAGCTTTAGTTGGAAAAATGCCCCCATGAGATCCAGCTGTGGGGCATTTCCTCAATTAGTGATCAAGGGGGAGAGGCCCCTTGTGGGTGGGACCATCTCTGGGCTGGTAGTCTTGGGTTCTATAAGAGAGCAGGCTGAGCAAGCCAGGGGAAGCAAGCCAGTAAAGAACATCCCTCCATGGCTTCTGCATCAGCTCCTGCTTTCTGACCTGCTTGAGTTCCAGTCCTGCATCCTTTGGTGATCAATCAGCAGTATGGAAATGTAAGCTGAATAAACCCTTTCCTCCCCAACTTGCTTCTTGGTCATGATGTTTGTGCAGGAATAGAAACCCTGACTAAGACATATATATATATTTGTGGTATGGAGATTAATCCAAGATCTTGCAGATAACAGCCAAACATTCTACCCCTGAGCCACATCCTATCCCATTTATTTTTTATTCGTTTTTTTCAAAAAAGATTTATTTATTTATTTTATGTATATGAGTGCTCTGTCTGCATGTACACCTGTGTGCCAGAAGAGGGCGTCAGGTCCCATTACAGGTGGTTTTGAGTCACCATGTGGTTGCTGGGACTTGAACTCAGGATTTGTGGAAGAGCAGTCGGGTGCTCTTATTCGCTGAACCATCTCTCCAGCCCCTCGTTTTTCATTCTTGAGCTCACTCTGTAGCTGAGGCAGACTGTGAACTTCCTCTCTCCCTGGAGTAGCCTTCCTAACAGTTGGGATTACAAGTCTGCAGTACCAGGTTTGGCTCTAAAGATATTTTTGACAGGAAAAATATTTATTACCAGGCATAGCTGGGCCTGGTGACACACACCTGTAGTCCCGGCTACAAGGAGTTTGAGGTACAAAGACAGAAACGTCAAGGTCTGCCTGGGTAACTTAGTAGGACTTCGTCTTTCCTTTTTCTTTCCTATTCCTTTTTTTTTTCTTTCTTCTCCTCTTCCTCTTTTTCTTCCTCCTCCTCTTCCTCTCCCACCCCCTTTTGTTTTTCAAGACAGGGTTTCTCTGGGTAGCCCTGGCTATCTGGAAACTCACTCTGTAGACCAGGCTGGCTTTAGAATCAGAGGTTTGCCTGTGTCTCTCTCCAGAGTGCTGGGATTTAAGGTGTGCATGACCACTGCCTGGCTAAGACTCTGCTTACTTCTCAAAAATAAAAACTACCAAGAGAATTGGGCATATATACAGTTTTTAGTGCTAGAACACTTGCCTAACATGCATGAAGCCATAGGTTCAAACCTTAGTACTGCCAAAAAATAAGAAATAAAATAACAACTAGAGGTTTATCTCTAGAGATTCCAGTTCCGTGTGGTTTTTAAACACATATTTTGAGGGACAAGGGGTGTTGTGCAGCTGAGAGTACCTGCCTGGCATTTTGGAAGTCTTGGGTTTGCTCCTGCACAAGCTGGGTTCCTGGTACACATCTGTCATCCTAGCACTTGGGAGGCAGAGGCAGGAGGATCAAAATTCAAAGCCATCCTCGGCTACATAGCGAGTTTGAGGCAGCAGGGGCTACATCTCAGACAAACCACCCACAAGAAAATGTGTTTTGAGGAACTGATGTCGGAGGGATGAGCCGTTGAGAGTGTCTGCTGCTCTCGAAGAGGGCTTGCATTCAGTTCCTGGGACCCACATCAGACAGCTTGCCACCAGCTCCAGCTCCAGGAGGATTCAACACATTTAGCTTCGGAGGGTACCTGCACTCGACTGCACATACCCACAGAAAGATGCTCAATTGAAAATAAAACAAAGTGTAAAAGAAAAGAAAAAAGTCGACTGATAGAATGTTGAAGTAGACTTAACAGGAAGTGAGTTAAGCAAGTTCCTTGGGTCTCTTACTTCTGGCTCTTCTCCTGCCTCTCTTGCCACTTCTGGTTTTGTTTTGTTTTTTTTAATTTTTAATTAAATATATATATATATATATATATATATATATATATATATATATATATATGTGTGTGTGTGTGTGTGTGTGTGTGTGTTTGCCTGAATGTATGTGGTGCCACATACATGCCACATACATGCCTGGTGCCTGAGAAGGCCAGAAGACGACATTGGGTCCTCTGCAACTGGCGTTACAGGCAGTCGTGTACTGGGAACCAAACCCAGGCCCTCTAGAAGAGCAGCCAGTGCTCTTAACGTCAGAGTCGTCTGTCTAGCCCCCCCCCCCCCCCCGGCTGTTTGTTGAGCTTACAGGATGTTTGCATGGCAGACTTCGGGCACTCTGACCATCCCCATCCCCACCCCGGCACTGCCCCTCCTCCTCCCAGGTTCTGTCCACCTTGCTCCTGTTATGGGACCCAGCTCTCACACTCTTTTGAGTTTTACACTCGGGTCCTGAGGCTTCTGGCCAAGTCCCTCAGATTCAATCTACACAGAAGGTAAAGCTGAAAGCAGGGAATCGGCTCCTTCTGCAGGTCACACAGATGTTAACCTGTCCCTTCTTAGCGCTCTCCTTTTTCACTACTGCCTCAGCGTAGGACTTCTGTGTCTGTCACACACAGCTCCACTTGGCCCGGGTCTCCTGTCTGGCCCTCTCCAGTCAGCCCTGCACAGCCAATGAGGCGGGCCTCTACGTAAACCCTTCAGCTGCTCAGCACTGCCTGCGGGCAAAAGTCAGCTCCCTCCGCACCACAGGGCCTTCTACCGCGACTAATGGCTCTCCGAATTAAAGTCTGCTCTCATCCAGGTCATTGCAGACTAGTTTGGGCCTTTACTGAGACCACTCCTTAAACTTGGGATGCCTTTCTTCCCATCTCCTTCTGGGAAAGAGACAAGCATTCATCCACTGACTAGTTCAATCACACCCGGAGCCCTAGCTCTCCAGGACCCGTGCTACCTCCCCCTGTGCCTAAATCCACAGCAGAGAGAGCTCACTGGATGTGCATGCCCAAACCCAGTGCCAGGTCTGCCCTAGGCAGGTAGCTAGTTTGGGTCTGTCCAATTTGCTTCTAATAATAGATTTAACAGAGTATCCCTATTGGCTACTGAGGCTGATGGGCGTGGCTTTATAATATCAGCCAATCAGAGACTTTCTTAGGATTGGTCCAAGTAGAGGCTGACGGAAGGAAGGACAGCTGTGTGTCCTTGAAGGAGCAGGAGCAACACTGCTGAGATTCACTTTCCGGACTTAGAGCCCATCTGCAGCAGCAGAGGACGGAACCTAGTTGGGGGGCGGGGGAGGGAGCAGCAACCAGGAAAGTCAGGGTGACAAAGCCCCTGGCCTGCAGGACTTCAGGTCTTGCAGGTCATGTCCTTCTCCTTTGTGACCACAGGGTGCTGAACACTGCTAGGCTCGCTGGGGAGTGAAATGGAGAATTCCTAAATCAAGGAAATTTGAAGTCAACCTGACTTTATATGAAACCCTGTCGAAAGAAAAAAAGAGAAAGGAAGGAAGGAAGAGGGGAAGTGGGAAGGGAGGGAGGGAGGGAGGGAGGAAGGAAGGAAGGAAGGAAGAAAAGGAGGCTACCTCAGTTTGAGGAGAAAGATGGGAGGAACCAGAGGGAAGGGAGAGACAGGCATAGCTGCTTATAGTATCTGCTGGTAGGCCTTAGCCTGGCTGGCTAGCCCCAGGCTGCCCTGAGGATTCTGCAGGGATGGACAGAAACCTAGATGACCAGATACTCCCGAAGACCCACAGAAGGAAGATAGCTCCAGAAGGGACAGAGCCCAACGCGGGCTGGAGCAGCGGGTACTCAACCTGTGGGTTGCGACCCCAGAGGGTCCCATAGCAGATATCTTCACGTCCTATATTTACAATCCACGACAGCCGCAAAGTTACAGTCATGAAGTGGCAATGGAATAATCTTATGCTTTGGGGGTTTACCACCACAAGAGAAAACGTTCTAAAGGGTCAGCAGCATTAGGAAGGTTAAAACCCACTGATCTACAGACTCGTCTTCCTTGAGAGCCTGTCAGGTGGGGAGAGAAATGGAGTTTAGTACTCTAAGGTCCCACTCCTTCATGTCGGGGATTCTTTTTGGCATTTCAGACAAGCTGGGGCCACCAGAAATGCATGTGTCTTGTGCTGCTGTGTGATGTCCTCACTCAGGGCAGTCTCTGCTCTTAGAGCGTGGAAGTGGGAGGTGGGTCGTGACTTTGATCTTGGGGTCCGTCTCAAGGACTTGTCGGCTTTACCTAGCTGTGTCTCTAGCATCAAGTGCAGCCAACCAGGACCACTACTGGCAGGGAAAGGCCATTCTTTCTCTATGTGTCCGTGTCCTCGGGACCGGGGCAGGGGTATAAAAACACAGGACACATGGAGTCACAACAAACATGAAGGGCTGGGAATTTCTGGGCCTTGGTACAAGTAATAAAATGGTGCCCCACTTTGGCCATGGCTGTCCTCATTTCGCATGGCTTTGTATATGGTGGACAGGTGGTCTGGGATCATAACCTTGGCTCTGTATAGCTATGATTTATTGCATTCTAGATGTGCAATGGCCGATGCCCACAGGGGGCCGGCCCTACAGCTGCTGGCTGAGCATCCAGGCCTTGGACTGTCTCCGGTCACTCCCCACCCCACCCCCTGCCTCTCACACCTCAACAGATTTCAGGGGGCATCGCCTGTCAAATGGGGACAGTCATTAATACTACCTTCGTCACCTATCATTCACTATAGATGATTAAGGAGCTAAACTGTGTGACATTTCACACAGGCTTGGCCTGGAGCGGCCTCCCCTCCATGAAGCTCACTAAGCCCTCATGTTCATGGTTGACATTTGTCGCTATAACACCATTGCCCCCACCTTGCAAAAGAGGAAACTGAAGAGGCTGGCTGTCACCAAGCCGGCAAGCCAGACGGACTGCTTATCTGCCCCCCTGGGCTCTCTTGCTTCTCTGAGGTGCACCTTTCTCACCTCAGCTCCAGAAAGGTTTCTGGAGCTCTCTCCAACCCGTGGGTTCTCTAGTCACCACTGTGGAGCCCCAGCCTTTACCTGCTTTGCCGCCGAGACGCTTCTGTAAAGCTGGATTGTGGTCGACTCTGGCTTGAGGTCTCCACAAGAGCCCAAGAGAATGTTGTGGGTTTGCTCTTCTGCCCTGTTCACGCTGAGAGCGGCATGTTGCTCACAGACTAGGTCAAGCTGAGATCTCTCCCTCATAGCCCTTCCCTTTTCGTGCTCCTTCAAGTCCCCAGTAAAATCTGGCCACGTCAGGGAGGTTCCTGCCACTACTCAGATGGGAAAGCTAAGGATTAGCCTGTCACTCCCTATGTTTCTCTGCAAGTGTAGCTGCGGTGGTCTGCTGTGGGGGCAGGTTGGGGTTTCCACCCACCTCTCTGCCAGCCTCCCACCCACGCTTACCCCATGCTCCCCACAAAGAGAACCCTCCTTGGGCCTCAGGTTCCACCAGGTTTGGTCTCTGGCTCAGGGAGATAGCTTGTTCATAGCCCCTGGGCCCTCCCCATCCCAGCTCAGGCATCTGTAGTCAGCTCTAGGGAAAGGGACACTTTCGGTAGCTCTACCCACGACTCCGGGCCGCTTCTTCTCAGACACCCCAGGGGGGATGCTCAGCTTCAAAGATCAGCATGGTCCTCCTCCTCCTCCTCCCCTTGGTAACCCAGAGAGACCAGGTCCATGGGGGACCTGGGGGAGGTGCAGAACCCACAGGGCCTGTAGCATTGTCCTCAACTGAGGACTGGGGACTCTCCTCTTCCCAGGTCTCCCCATGTCTTTACTTGAATTCTAGGCCTCTAGACCAGTTTACAGATAGTCGCCCAGGCATGCAGAGCCTGGATCCCACCTTTAGAAGACAAGGGGTGATGAGCTGGGAGCTTCATGTAACTGCAGGATGGGTTCTCCCATTACAGGACATAAGAAGCTAAGACGACGGCTGCGGGGCCACAGACCTCCGTGGGTTGCAGGAGCTGGCAGGGCTAAAGCTTAACCAGCGTGGTCTGAATGGGGAGATCAGAGTTGGGCTTCCCTTTCCCGGAGGTCACCTCACCTGCTCCGGGGACCCAGGAGACCGCTCTCTTAGCCGGTTGGCTTGGGCCGCAGTTGGTTGTTAGGGACGCCTGAGTCGCCAGGGGGCGGACCCTAAGCCCTCCGCCCTGGGCGTTGGCGCCCTCCTCCTCGGTTGCTCCTAGTGCGCGTGCTCAGAGAACGACCCTGTGCTCTCGGCCTCCGCTCGTGCTATCCGGCTGCGCTGCGTGTTTCGGGGCGCATTAAGGTTTTCGCGTGGCTCTAGAGGATGTACTTCTGATAAGGAATGGGGGCGGGGGGAGAAGAAGGCCCAAGAACAAAGGAGACAGGGGAAGCGAGAGACTTTCTACAGTTACTTAAGCCTCTGGAATTCCCCTGTGGTCGAGCTGTGGACCCCAACTCTGCTGGGGAGCCCCTTCTAACGTGAACCAAGTATCAGAGGCAGGAAGGGCCTGGGCCTCCCAGAGCTCTGCTCCTTCACTCAGTCTGGCGGAAACTCTCACCACTGGCTTGACCGGTTAGGGTTGCTGTCCTTCTGTCTTGGTAGGCAGGAGAGACGACTGGGGGTGGGGTGGGGTGGTGGTGTCAGGCTATATGTAGTAAAAGAACTCGTTTTCCAAAGCAGAGGGATAGCAGACTGTGAGTGTGTAAGTGTGTAAGTGTGACTGTGTGTGTGTGTGTCCTAGGAAAGCAAAGCTTAGCTTTAAGCTAGTTTCTCTGGTCAGATTGCCTCTGTTGGAGCCTCAGCTTGGTGGCCACGGACGGACGAGCTGGGCCGGCGGTAAAACCTAGTAGACCAATCAACTACCAAGTTCCAGCGGTCAAGCCATGCAGTGAGGAGCCATGTTTCTGTCCCCATGTCCCTTCATGCTCTCACAAGAGGCTTACAGACCATCGCGTGTATAGTCGTTGGATGATCTTGATTCTGAAGAGTTGGGATTACAGGGGGTGGAATCGGGTTTCTGCAGTGCTGGGGAATTGAACCCATGGTCCATGCTTAGTACTGGGCCACCGGAGCTACATCCTCAGTCCAAATGCTTACGTGTTAGTCAGTGCCCACTCTGGCATCATGTAGGCCCACGCTGCATCGTTAATACAGTGTCAAGGAATCCTTGCTATGAAGATGTGCACCCCCACTGCTGTAGCCACTCCTCACTCCTGTGTCTAGGTAGAGCTCTGCCTGGCAGCTTTGTTCTGATAGAGGAGGGTCTTCCCTACATTCCTTGGCTCCGCTGTGCTTCAAATGCTGGGCTTCGGCCGCAGCTGCTCTATTTGCGCATGCGTCTGTGCGTATGTAGATAGGTGCGCAGGTATGTACATGCACGTGGCAGGAAGAAGGCTGACCTCAGGTGCTGTCCACCTCGAGAAAAGGTCTTTTGCTGCCCCGGAGCTCCAAGAATAGGCTAGGCCAGATGGCTCGTGGAACTGGGGGAATCCCCCTATCTCTGTGCACCCTTCCCCCACTGCGCAGCTGGGATCACGAAGGTGCGTCACCAAGGCTGGCGTCTGTGGCTTCTGCCACTTGAACTCGGGTCCCTATGCTCGAAGAGCAAGCACTTCATTGAGCGATCTGCTCAGCCCCGGCTTCAGTTGTTCTCCGCTTCAGCTCCGCCTTGGGGCACATGCTGTGTTAACTTTTAAAAGCCGGTTGTTGACGAGGCCTGGTGGTGTATGCTTTCCATCCCAGCTCTTGGGAGGCAGAGACACGTGTGTATGTCTGTTAGAGATCAGCCTGGCCTACACAGGGGGTTCCAGGCCAACCAACCAGAGCTATACCTGGAGAGCCTATCTCAGCAAGAAAAGGCCGTCACTGGTCTGACTACCCGTGGCCTCACCCTCTGTTCGTTCCTTCAGTTCAAACACCTCCCTAAGGTTTCCTCAAGGCTCACACCCGTACCTTAGACACCCTTCCCAGAGATAGTGATACCAACGGTGTCTTCTTGTCCCCATTCTTTCCCTTTCTCATCCTTGACGACCCGCCTCCCCCCTTCTTCTGTGGCTTCCCCTGGAAGCAGGCTCTGTAAGGGGAAAGCTGTTGCATCTGGCCCTCATCACCGTCAGTGGACCGGGCCCTGCTGCTCAGAGCATTAGCGAGCCATCTTGGCTTTACTTCAGTTGTTTGTTAGTAACAAATGGCACCAGGGGTGTGTGCCCCACTGGTCTGATTTTCACATGACATTTCTGGGTCTTGATAGCCAAGAGACTCTCTTTGGTATCCAGCCAATCCTGACCCTCTGAACATGTGTGCCTGGATGGCCCAGTTTTAGGTACCAGGGCACTTTTCCACTAGGGAGAGTGGTCAGATTACAGATGGGCACTTATGCCACGCCAAGGAGGGGCACTTTTTCCTCTGTGTATGCCACATATTTGCTGGAGTCTCAGATCCAGAAAAAGGCAATGGATGTGCTGCTGCTGGAGTTCAAAGTGACTGTGAGTCACATGAGCGTCCTAGGAGCTGACCTGGGCCTCTGGAAGCACAGAGGGCACTTTAAATGGCTGAACAGGCCACTCTTTTTCCAAAGACAGAATCCCCTAGAACTTCCATTCCTTTGTGAAACACTTAAACACACACACACACACACACACCCCAAATTATTGTATTACTGTTTATAAGTGTCTGTGTAAATGAGTGCCTGCATATATGTCTGTGTACCATATGTATTTCTGGTGCCTGAGGAGGTAGGGAGCCTTCATGTGGATGCTGGGAACTGAACCTGGGTCCTTTCTAGGAACAACAGTGCTCTTATCCACTGAGCCGAGTCTCCAGTCCTGTGAAAGACTTTTATTAGGTGCTCCCGGCTCCAGCAGCCCGGGTCTTCACATTTGCTGGGGTTGCTGCCTCTCAGTTCGGTTTTGTTTCCTACAGTCTCCTGGTGGCCCGGGGGGCCTTCTTTGGCTCAGATTCCTGGCCTCTGGCTGCTGGTCCTCTGCCTCAGTCTCCAGGAAAGCTCTGTGATTCCATGAAGGCTCCGGATGCTTGCCTGCCTCTTGTTCCTCTGTGTCCTGGGTGGGCCTCGTCAGAGCTGGCTAAGTGCGTAAGCTCGGGCTGTCCCGAGGGCAGCCTCCAGGTCAGCCGTGTGTCCAGTCCCCTGGGCTACCACTCGGGAGCCCCAAGCCTTGCCTCCCATGTGGCTGCACACAGCCAGTGCCCAGGCTTCAGCTGTGAAGGTGGGTGTGGCATCCTGGGGGGCAGAGAATCATAAGGGGAAGGAAGAAGCTATGTGGAATAGTCCTCACTGACTTTACCCATTGGATGGACCCTCAAGGGTGCAGCCACCAGCCATGTGCACCCTCTCCCGGGCTGGGCACAGGGGAGGAGCATTTGGTGAGGCGATAAGGAATGGGCTGGACTGGGAATACGGATGAGCATCTGAGACTTGTTTGCAAGGAACTGGGACCTTGAGGCAGGTGACTAAGGAATTTCACAATGCCTTCTGAGAAGGGGAAGGGGGCATCTTTAGGGATGAGGAGAGCCTGCTCTATTCCTGTCACAGGTTATCTCCCTGAACCCTACATCTCCTGTCTGGAAGAATAAAAGAGGTGGAAACAGTTAGGCACGGGCCACTTTGGGTGGGTTCTTGGGACCCTCTTACCTGGGCTACTTGGCAGGCACACAGGACACTGCCAGTGGGCTGGGGGCTGAGCAGCAGCACGGATATGCTGGGGGCCTGTTTGCACAGCTGCCGCACGACCTTTACCAGCACCTGTATGAGGGTGACACAGTGACCCACCACTCCCCAGAGGCCCGGGACCTCCCAAGGCAGGACTTGGCCTTCTGCAGGCCCCGGGCAGGTCACTGCATGGCACTCACTGAGAGGGACTCGGCAGAGACAGTGTCCACAATCAGAGGCCCCTCCGAGTGTCGTTTCAACAGCTCCTGGGATTTCTCTGTAGCCTGTGGGGCAGAGGAGCAGTGGAGGGGCCAGAGATGGATGTTCCACGTCTGAGCCGAGACCCAGTCAAACATCCCCTCCCTCCCTCCCTCCCCCCTCCCTCCCTCCCGTGCTCTGAGGAGAGGTGGTGGGGGCTCTGCCTGGCATGGCCTGCTTTCTTGGGTCCCATCTGCGACCTTCTCTGACTGCCTTGGCTCTTCTATTCTGTCACAGGGCCCTACAACAGTTGCTGAAGGTGAGAGGAGGAAGGCCAGATGGCGCAGATGGCCGGGGAGGGGACCAGGAACTAGCAGTCAAGGAGCAATTAAGGCTGAACAGCATTTGAATCAGGAGGCTGCCTAATGGGAATGGCGGCGGGGCGGGGNGGTGGTGGTGGTGATGGAGGTGGAGGGGCCAGAGCTGTGGCCAGGCAGAGGTGGGGAGTGGCTTGGTGATATGGGTCATGGGAGCACAGCAAGTAGGACCCTGCACCTGACTTCTATCCCGGTTCTGGAAGCTTCCTAGGGTGAGCGAGGTGATGTCCACGAGTACTGGGCACGGCTGACCTCCTCTTACCTGGCCCTTCTCCAGTTTCCGGATGGCAGTGTTGGCACGGCGCTGTAGCATCTTGAGTGTGGTCTGCAGCTCCTGACGTTGCCACTGAGGTATCACGGCAGACTCGGCTACCTATGGTCAGAGCCGTGTGTCACCGCCCTTGCCATCCCCCTGACTGACAGTGCCGGGGCAGACACCATACCTACCCTGAAGACAAACATCTAGGCCGGCTGGAAGGCTGGGAGGGACAGAGGGGGGACACGGCCAGTGGAGGGTAGGGACTGGAGTGGTGAGGGTGGCCCCTGACCTCGGTGAGACGTCCTATGTCCTTAGATAGCTGGTGAGCTTCCGGCAGGTCTCGGCTGCCCCGACTTAGTCTCTTGCTGGCTGCTTCCACCTCCTGAGACAGGCCCTGGCCCACCTCTCGGGCCTATGGGAGGGGACAAGAACGTGAAGGCATACAGTCACCCTCCTAGGACAGGGTCTCACACCTCACTGCAGTCTGGGCCATATTAGAAATGTTTGCCAGTTGGGGCCAGTCAAGGAACCAGGCCTAAATTAGCTGCTGCTAGCTGCCAGCAGATGCTACGTTCCCAGCAGTGTGTGTTAGCGCTGGGCATTGCTGAGCCTGGGGGTCAGCTGTGTGTTCCCCTCATCCCTCCGCCCCCACCCCATATTCAGAAGTCTCCAGGGCTTCTAGTACTCTGACCTGTTGGGCCTGCTCCCCAGTGATGGCCAGCAGGCGAGTAATGCCCTTGACCAGCTGCCGATCCCCAATGATCACCAAGTCCCCCACGGCCCCGGTACTTAGCAGGTGCCTAGAGGAAGGCGGGGAAAGGGGTGATAAGGGAGAAGTCCGAACCCAGAGCAAGGGATGGCTGCTAAGGTTAAGGGAGGACGGGGATCCAGGGCTCAGAAGCAGGGTGACCCAAGAGTGACTCACGTCCCACAGCACAGCTCCACAGAGGTGTGAATTGCAGCCTGGGAGGCTGGCCCCAGTGCCTGGGCAACAGGAACCCCCACGGACACCACCCGGACAGGGTCTGGGTACACCTGAGAGGAAGGCGGGGCAAGGGCCGTCAGCTGCCGGGGAAGGACAAGGGAGGCCTCCTGGGATCACCCGTCTACCACTCACCTCATCCAGTGAGCGAAGGCCGGGGATGCGGGCAGTGTGCGCCAGGGGCACTTCCTCCATGAACACAGGCTTATCCTGCCCCACGACTTCCTGCACATAGCTCTCTACTGTCCGTAGCTGCTCTGTGGTCAGTGGGGTCTGGGAGGGTGGGGACACAGAGCGACAGGCACAGGTTTGGTAACTGCTTCTGCCCATTAAAGGGTAGCTGATGTTCCCGTCGGGGACAAGGTGAGGGGTAGCGAGAGGTGAAAGTACTACCCTGAATAGGGTGACCTTGCTGAGGTGAGGGTCCAAGGAACAGTACCGGGGTACCGACCCAGAGCCTGGGTCCTCGACACTGGTTGACCCTAGTCTGTCTTGGAGCATGTCACTTCCCATAAGTCCATCTTTCTGTGTCCAGCTCACCTGGGTGGCCACGTCAAAGCGCAGCCGCTCGGGGTTGAGATGGGAGCCCCGCTGCTCGGTGGTCGGTCCGAGGGTCTTCCGAAGGGCCCAGCTCAGCAGGTGGGTGGCCGTGTGCTTCACCATGCATCCCATTCGCCAGGCCTGGAACACTTTTGTCACCCAGGGTCCTGGGTGAGGGCCGGGGTGGGGTGGGGGGGAGGGGCTACAAGAAATCAAGAGCAGGTTACCTTATCTACATACAGCTGCACTTGATCCCCGACCTGTAAGTGCTCAGGAGCCATGGCCTCATGCAGGATAAAGCCCCCACAGAGCTGAGCCCGGGCCACAGGGAACAACACATCCTAGGGAGAGGAGGAGGTAGCCAGATAACTGCTTGTGGTCATGTCGCCACTGGTGTGGCGTCACATCTGCCTCCCACGGGAGCCATCCCCGGGGTGTCTGACACTCACCTGCTGCCCTATACGGACAAGGTAGCCTCGGTCTGAAGCCTGACCCCCTTGTTCAGCGTAGAAGTTGGTTCTGTCTAGTAGGAGGCCACAGCGCTGGCCTGCTCCCACGGAGGCCACAGCTGTCCCAGTCTCTGAATACAGCTGTAACACCCGGGCCTCACAGAGGCTGAACTCTACCAGAGGCAGAAGGATTATCAGTGTTAGGGCCCTGGGATGTGACAATGGGTTTGGGATTTGAAGCAAAGGCTTTAGAGGGTAAAGGAGAAGGCATTTCCAGATGAAGGAGGTAGTGACCCCTGCTGGATACTTTGGGCAATGCAAGAGGCTGATGGCTACCATTTCCCTCCTTCCCAGTCAAGGTCAGGTAAGCTTGTGCCTACGTAGCAGCCTGGGTCTAGGTCCTGGGTTCTCACCATAGTCCCCGTTGGGGTGAAGAGAGTAGTCATACTTGGGGCTGTCATCAGTTGGGGGTACGCCTTGACGGTGCAGCTCCTCCAGTGCGTGGACGTCAAGACACAATCCCTCCTCCTGATCTGCCTCTGCCTGCTGGGCCTGGTGCTGCAAATACAATCGTGTGTGTGTGTGTGTGTGTGTGTGTGTGTGTGTGTGTGTGTGTGTGTGTAGGTGCTGAGGGGGTGCCAGGTGCACAGAGAACTCCATGGGATGGGACTTGAACCTTTGAGAGCCCTGTCTCTGTGGACCCTGCGGCTTGCATGGAGTGAGACCTAAGGGGGTTTGTTGGCCTCTAGAGAGCTATCTTAGGTGGCTAGTACACGAGACAGGACAGGTGCCTCGGGGTCAGGTCTCTTTGTCCACAAGCACCCCTGGCCCTCTCTTCTTCTGTTCGGCCACAGGGGCTGATGCTCCTCTCTATGGACTGAGCAGGGCCCGTGGTTCTGTCTCCTCACCTCTAAGGGCTGAGGGAGGAATGGCCGGGTCACTGCCGAGCCCCGCGGCTCTGTACCTGAGCCTCCTTCTGGGCTAGCTGCTCCAGTCCTGCCATGTCCAGCTTCACCCCCTTCTCCTCCAGCATCAGCTCCACCAGGTCCAGGGGAATCCCCAGATTCCCAGACAGCGACAATGACCAGGCCACTTCGGCTGAGGGAACAGGGCAGAGGGTTGTGGGTGGGAGTGGCAGGTCGGAGGGAGGAGAAGGAAGGAAGCCAGCTTAGGCCTTGTTTCAGCCACATGAACCCCTCTCATGTGTGTGAGGAGCCATCTTGAAACTTTGAAACTTCGGGTTCCAAGGTAGGATAAAGATGCGGACTCATTGCATTTTGGTGGTCTCAGTTTAAGCATGAAGCTGACTGTGGTAACAGGGGATGGGAGGTGGGGCTGGTTGGGTGGCTGGGTGGTTAGGAGAGGGGGTGGCAGGGCAGGGGTCCTGTGGTGCTCAGGTTTAAAGCAACTGGGAGAAACTTCTGGCAGAAGCTGGGGCTGGGGCTGGGGGCGGGGTGTGTGAGTCTGAAGCCCCTGGAAGGCTGAAAGCTCCGGCCTCTGCTCACCCTGGCGAGCCTGAGAATCCCTTTGCTTTGGCCAGGCTCCCGACTCACCAGGGAACAAATCAGAAGGGCCCAGGCGCTTGACAGTGCGATCAATGATCCGCCGGCCTCGCTGCAGGGAGGCCAGGAAGGCTGCCTCATCCTCTGACACCAGGCTGGCTATCTGAACCGAGGCAGGGCAGGGAGTGGATCTGGGTTTCCTTGGAGACGGGACGGGCTTCTCCCTACAGCTCTCCGGGCAGCCTCCCCGCCCCCACCCACCCTCCCCACCCCGATCAATACCTTGACTGAGTTCTTCTCAAGTTCTGGATAAGCAGCTCCCTAGGGGTGTGGGAGAGAAGAGATAAATGGTCCACCCATCCTCTTACCCTGGCATCAAGGGACACCTACCCAAGGGGCTCAGATGCTTTGAGAAACTGGGGAGGGACTCAAATAAGGAAGTGACTTCCCAGGGGAGCAGGCATATAAAAGGAAGGGAACCCGGAGGTCAAAGGTCCAGCACCCTGAATGAACGTCCTTCCAAGGTCTCCCTGATTTTCGTGAGCAAGACCAGCTCTCTCAGCCTCCTTGATGGGGTGCGGGGCTGGACAGTGAGGGTGGGACACAGCTGGGGCTCAGTGGTGGGCTCCCAAGGGCTCAGAAGGCCTGAAGAGAAGAGGAGGCTCTGTACTTACCAGTGTCTCTACCACCACTGGCACCAGGCTGCCTAGAAAGCCAGGCGGTGCCTGCAAGACCTCTGTGGAATAGCGCACAGCTCGGCGGAGAATCCGACGGAGAACTAGCCTGGAGGGTTTCAGAGCACAGCTGTGACCGCCTAGCATCATCCAGCCAGCAATACGGGGGTGGGGAGTGAGGGGTGCTCCCCTATTCCCTCTGAGCTCTTGACCTGACTTCACCTCCCCATTTCCCCCCTCCCAGCCCTGCCCTTCCAGACTCACGGGGCACCTGACATCCCCGGGGAGACACCGTCAGCAATGCAGACACTGAGTGTGCGGATGTGGTCGGCTACCACTCGGTATGCCGTGTCTATCCGTCCCTCGTCTGCTGCCCCTACCCGGCCAGAGTAAGGGGGAGCCCCGCAGCTCTGTAAAGCAGGAGAGTAGCCACGGGTGTTGGGTCTGCCTGATCTGGCTCCGGTATGGGCTTATTCTCAGTCATAAAACTGACCACTGCATCCCGTAGGAACCCCCACTCTCCAAGAATGGAGTCCTGTGAGAATTCTCTGCACTGGTGAGAAAACTCCAAGAAATCAAGACAAATGTGACCCTAGTTCCTTCAAAACACAAGAGTTGTTCTTGGAATGTGTTTCCGTGCTCCTCCCAGGGGTAGTGGGTAGGAGTGAGTTTACTTCAGCTATGGTTATTCATACACCTCTATAGAAAAAAATGTTTTTGTTGAATGTGGGTTGTATACTTGTGACTGTACACCCTTCTCTTGTAAGAAGGTGATTCGTTTTAACAACAAATTGTCTGCTGCTCTGAATAAAGTTGGTTATTGCATGGGACTTTAGTCTGCCTCATTTTTAGGTCCCACTCTCTCGGCTTCTCGCCAACAACCAGAGTAGTAAACAATGCCTAGAATGGTCTTCCCAGCACTGGGGAGGCAGAGGCAGGCAGATCTCTGAGTTTGAGACCAACCTGGTATGCACAGCAAATTCCAGGACGGCCAGAGCTATACAGAGAGGCCCTGTCTTGAAAAATCAAATACAAAGACCAACAAAATGAACAACAACGAAAAAACCAACTAAAAAAAAAAAAAAAAAACCCAAACAAACCCAAACTCCAAAGCAACAGAATGGCCTTTTGGAAAAGCTAACCGTGGCATAGGACTCCCTGGACCTTGTGGGGCTAGCGCTGAGTATGAAAAGGCCCATAGTGGCTGTCACCTGCTCAATTTCCATGGGCAGAGCATCCCTGAAGCACATCCCATCTCTGCTGGCTGGTTTTGTGTCAATTTGACACAAGCTAGCGTGATCGTGGAAAAAGGAATCTCCACTGAGAAACTGCCTCGCCGTTCTGTCCTGTGGGTAAGCCTGTGGTGTTATTTACTTGATTGATGATGGATGTGGGAGGACCCAGCCCACTGTGGGCAGAGCAGCTCCTAGGCTGGTGGTGGTGGTCCCGGGTTCCATAAGAAACAGGCTGAACAAGTCACAGTGAGCACGCTTGTAAGCAGCTCTCCACCACAGCCTTTGCTTCAGTTCCTGCCCTGACTGCCAACTGAGGTGACTATGATACAGAAATGTGATTGAAATAAATCCTTTTTCTCACCAACTTGCTTAAGTCATGGTGTTTATTATGGCTATGGAAATCCTAAAATACCACCCATCCCTAAAACAACTTCTCTAGAAAGTGCTATTACCCTTGCTTACTTTACTTTTTATTGATTTATTAAGACAGGGTCTTACTGTGTACCTCTGGCTCACCTAGAACTCGCTATGCAGACCAAGCTGGCCTTGAACTCAGAGACTGGCTAGCACATGCCTGGCCTCAACACTTGCTTTAAAGAAGAAGAAAAGGGTTTGAGAATGTGACTCGGTTGACAGAATGCTTACTTTACATGCATGTAGCCCCTAGCACTGCATAAAACTGGGCACAGAGACCTAGTCCAGTAACCCCAGAACTTGGAAGGAAAAGGTGGGGGGGCTTAGGAGTTCAAAGCCATCCTTGGCTACCTGGCAAGTTCAAGGGCAGCTTAGAATATGTGGGACTGTTCAATTAAAAAACCAAACAAACCCCCAAAACATCCATCTGTCTGTCTATCTGTCTCTATCTATCTGTCTATCTGTCTATCTATCTATCTATCTATCTATCTATCTATCTATCTATCTATCTGGAGCAGATGTGAAGTCTGGGCCAGGCTGGTATGAACCCCTATCTATCTATCTATCTATCTATATATCTATCTATCTATCTGGAGCAGATGTGAAGTCTGGGCCAGGCTGGTATGAACCCCCTTACCCCCGTTTGCCTCTCTGATCTTTCTAGAGGTAATGGTCAGGGGTCAGGGAGTGGGAATAAAGGAAGCTGGTATACACTCAAACATGCCACAGCAGGCTACTTAATCTGCCACTCACCACAGTGCTTAAGCCACTCTCTCAGCCCCACCCAGTGATGGGTCTTTTCCTTTGACTTCAGTGAGATATCTTGTCTCTTTGATAGCGTCTACTCTTCAGCCGCTCACCTGGTGTATGGCGTCGAGCAGTGGCGAGAAGAGGTCGGTGTCATAGGTGGACCGTTTGCCCTGCAGGACAGCCACCAGCCTTTCCAGGCCCATTCCTGTGTCTACATGTCGCTGCGGCAGCAGCTGCAGGCTTCCGTCTGCCTCTCTGGCCAGGAAAAGTGTGCAAGGTGAGGCCAACTGAGGCAGGTCCGAGGCAGGTGCTCAGGTTCAGCAGAAACCTGATAACCCATGGCGTGGGAGTAGCAGGGACCTGAGGGCAGATGGACCTAGACATGCCTACTAAGACAGAGTCTTTGTCTTTAGAGAGACCTGCCAAGATATGTTAGAAGGTAAGAAGAAAACTGTAGCGATCACCAAGCTTAACTCCGTTGTATGACAGGAGGCCGGAGAGTATCAGTAACTAACTAGTCCAGGCTGTCAGGACAAGGACGAGAATTAGATCAGTTTCTCTTTTTAAAAAGCATGTAAGACCGCCCCCCCAAAAGGTGTGTAAGTTCAGTTAGCAACTAATGGTAGTCATGGCCACCATTACCTGTAGTGTTGCATGAAGACCAGATTCCAAAGCTCCACCAGCTGGGGGCTTCCCATGCCCTCTGCCAGGTCATAGTGGATCTCAGTACAAGGTCCACAAGGCCCAGTGTCTCCCATCTCCCAGAAGTTCTCTTGTAGTCCGAAGGAGAGCACACGGCTGGCAGGCACTCTGGGGAGAGAGCCATGTAAGTGGTGGGAGACTGGCATGTTCAGAAGCTGGCACCACCGCCTTGCCCCCCAGCCAGCTATGACAACCTCTTACCCATGTCCAGCTCAGGAAAAAGGGTCCTAGGGCTGAGCGACATACAGCATGCTGGCACATGCCAAACTCATGAGGGTTTGTACTGACCGTCTGCTTTCCACTCTTCCCAATGCCAGTGGGGGACAGAAGAAGGGGCCTGACTTACCCCAAGCTGAGCCAGATGTCTCTGGTCTCCAGGTCTGGGTCCAGCCCTGTCTGGGAGTCACCACTGAAGTAGGAGACCCACAACCTGTCCTCGGGGATCCCGTAGACTTGAGTCAGCAGTTCCCAGGCCATGCTACAAGCTTCCTCCTACAGGCAAAACCACCGCAGGGGAGGAGAGATGTGACATTGGGGTCACCCAAGATCATGAGGCCAAGACAAAAACCATTCCCACTACCCACCCTAGTTTCAGATCAGGCCGTGTCCACTTCTGCCTTGAGTTTTTCCTGTCCCCATTCTTACAAGCCTACCTTCTTTCCAGACCCAGATGAACTCTATCTTCTCCTTAAGCCTCTCAACCCACCCACCCTGACGTGGGGACTTTTGTCTAGTGACAATCTCTGCACAGCTGCCTGGCTATCTGCTCAGCTAACTTTTAAACAGCCATTAAGCAGGTGACAGTCCTTTCCTTCAGTCACGGAAGTGAGGCATATTCTTTCCTATTGGACATCGTGTGTGTGTGTGTGTGTGTGTGTGTGTGTGTGTACACACCTGTAACATGTGGGCATGCACCTGTGAAAGTCAAAGGACAACTATGGGTGACTACTTAAGAGCTAATTTTTGTTGAAAACAGGGTCTCTCATTAGCTTGGCACTTTGATGTAGGCCAGACTAGCTTGTCTGTGAACTTCCAGGGATCCTACTGTCTCCATCTCCCATCTGGCCATTCCAGCACGATAGGCACACACTGTTGGCCTGCACTTTAAATGCCAGTTCTGGGGCATCCACAAACACTTTACCAACCGAGTCATCTTTCTGTCTCCCCTATAACACACTGTGTCTAGCTCTTGGTCACAACATCCAGCACTCAGGGTTCAAAGACTTCCTTAACTCTAGAGCTCCCTGGACACCCACCTTAAAATATTCACCCCCGAAAGCCCAGTTGCCAAGCATCTCGAAAAAGGTATGATGAGAGAGATCTCGGCCCACATCCTCCAGGTCGTTATGGCGTCCTCCAGCCCTGACACACTTCTGGCTGTTAGCGACACGTCGGAAGCCTGCCATCTCGCTTCGTGGATCCACTGTGCCCAGGAAGATGGGCTTGAACTAGAAGCACATAAAAGTCGGGAAGGGTAGAGAAGAGGTGTACGAACTTAAACAAGAGACTCTGCCTAGTAAAAAGTAGTAAAATTTACAGATAAGGAAGTGGTTGGACAGAATCAAAGCTTCAAGAATATTACCAAGCACCTAGCAGGAGTGCAATAAATGTCTACTTAATGGATGAATTTTATTTATTTAAATAGTCTTTCACTCGGAGCCTGCCCCTCTGGGCTTCACAGCTGCGATCCGGAGATAATAAACTTAATTTCTCCCCACAAGTTTCCAAGCTAATTCCCCAAGACCTAACCAGGTCCCCACCCCATTTTACCCAGCCCCTCTTCCACTCAGAGTTCCGCCCCTCACATTTTTGGTCCAATCCTGAAGCGCTTTTCTCAGGCTGACTCCCGAGCTCCGCCCCCGACCGGTGTGGCCCCGCCCCCACCTGGTTCATGCCTGCATTGACGAAAAGCAGGCTGGGGTCGCCGCGCGGCCTCACGGAAGCGGAGGGCACGAGCCGGTGGCCGTGGCGATCTCGGAAGAAGCTCAGGAAGGCGTCCCGCACGGCCGCTCCGTGGGGTGGGCCGGGCTCGGTTGAAAAAGGCTGCCATGGGCACGACCTCCCAATGGCTCGCCGCAGCTTCCAGGCTGCGGCAGCCAACGCCACCGCCATCTTAGCTCCGGGCAACGGCTTCGCGGGGGTCAAAGAGTGACGTTCGAAAGGACGCCTAGTGTTTCCTACAGCGGCCCCTGGCGGGTGGAAGACTTAGAGGGGCCAATCTCAGCTTCTGTTGAAAGGGGTTCCCCAAGAAGGGGACTTCTTCCCCTGCCGAGCGGTTCAGCATACCACTTTGCACAGAGTAGACCCTTAATTCATCCAGGGTTAAACAGATAATTATAAAAAAAAAATAATTACATGCTAAGCTGTATTTTGGACGTTAGTAGCAATGTTAACACAATGCCTCTGCTTCCAAAATCTGTATTCTGGCAGTAATGGTGGTTGTGCCATTGATTTTGTGGAGTTGCAAATGAACAGGTGTGGGTGCAGTTCGGTGCGTGGGCCGTGTGGTTTGTGCTGACCCAGGCTGAAGAGTGCCAAGGGATCGTGAGTATTCAAGAGGTGGTCAAGAAGTACAGAACCCTGCGTAAGTGCCAGGCACCGCTCTAAAGCCTTGCCAGGTCCTCTTCTGCCCTCGGTTTGCAGAGCCACTTTGTCCTTAGGGACTGAAGCAGGTTCTTTGGAGCAGGAGTCTGGTGGAGACACAGAAGCCAGACTGCATCTGCTCCATTATTAATTGCTTAATGACATTTGGTCTTTTAATTTGCTCGGGGATGAGAGAATCCAGGTCGACAGGTCAGGACAAAGCTGTTGGCTGAAAGCTGTGACGATGGCTTTCCATGAGCCTCCCAGGGCCCTGAGACTTTGAGTTTTGCTGAGATAAAAGCGTCCCAGTCCCCTTGACTTCCTTTCCATGGTAACAGCGGTGACAGGAAGCCCACAGACCTTGTGGGTGCAGCTAGACAGCTCAGGGGCTTCTCATGATGCCCTTGCTTGACCTTTAGTCTGGGAAATTTAGCAGATCTAGGAAGAGAAAGGGATTTGCCAAGTTTAAGACCTAACAGAGTAGTGGTTCTCACCCTGTGGGTGGAACCACATCGGGGTTGCATATCATTTATTTACATCATGATTTGTAACAATAGCAAAATTGCAGTTATGAAGTAGCAATGAAGATAATTCTATGGTTAGGGGCCACCACACCATGAGGAACTGCATTAAAGGGCTGCAGCATAAGGAAGGTTGAGAACCACTGCACTAGAGGTTACTGAACCCATGTCTTTGTGGTCAGGAGGACAGCCTTGGCCACCCAGGGGGCGCTTTTGACCGGCAGTCTTTGTGTGTTATTTGGGTCTTTTGAAGCACAGCTTCTTTTCAGGGAACACATAGTCTATTTTGGACTGGAGTTTCTATAGCAATGGTGAATTCTGACAAGCCAGTATATCCATCCCATGATTCCCTGTCTTCTCTTTTCCATGTAGGTTAAAGGTGTTGTTCTGCCTCTTTTGGTTTCCTCCAGGGTGTTTGGAACAGAAACCTGAAGCCAGATGGGGATTTCTGAGATTGGTGACCTTGAGAAAACACTGAAATTCTTTTTTTTTTTTTTTTTTTTTTGGTGTTTTTCGAGACAGGGTTTCTCTGTGTAGTCCTGGCTGTCCTGGAACTCACTCTGTAGACCAGGCTGGCCT
>NC_034607.1:13069951-13080580 GCF_900095145.1 Mus pahari | reverse complement strand
CCTGCCTCTGCCTCCCAAGTGCTGGGATTAAAGGCGTGCACCACCATACCCAGCTAACACTGAAATTCTTTAACTAACTGCGATGAGCCCGTTTTCCCAGCTAGAGGAGGAGATCCTCTGCCCTGTGTTACAGTAGCGAATCTGTACTTTAGACTAACCCAGATGCAGCACGTAGAGGCTTTCACACTTAAGCCCAGCACTGGGGAAGGAGAGGCAGGTGGCTCTTTGTGAATTTAAGGGCAGTCTGGACTACTCAGAGACCCCGTCTCAAAAAATGTAGCTTTAAAGGAGGCCATGGCTGCTCCTAGGTATGACAGGGCTTTATTTGTAGATAGAGGGAAAACCAGGAGACCAAGAGACCAGGAGGGTAAAGGGCAGACAAAAGAACTGGGTACCAGAAATGGCTGGATTATATAGGGAAGGGTAGTTGGGGGAAGGGCAGCCCAGCTCCTGGGCGGGATATGCTGGCCATGTCCTATAACAAATAGGGACTAAGGGATGCTGGGAGAACCTGCTGGTCAGGCCCACTTTGATCTCTTAAATAGGCACCTTAGTTAGCTCTTTGTCCTGGAGCTAACAGTTGGGCTTTGCCTGGCATCTATGAGTCCCTGCGTTCATCCACTGGAACTACATAAACTGGACGTTGTGACGAGCACCTGTAACCCCGGCACTCCAGAGGTAGATGCGGGAGGACGGGAAGTTCAAGGTCATTCTCAGCTAGAGAGAGATCTTGGGGCCAGCCTGGGAGAACTAGCCTCTTTCAAGAAGCAACAAAAAGTAATTTCGTTGAAATAAGACAAGACTAGAGTGACAGCGTAGTGGGCAAAGTGCTTGTCATGCAACTGGGAAGATTTGAGTTCAAGTCCCCAGGTAGACCTGTTCACCTTTTCAGTGTTCCTACAGTGAGACAGGAGGCATTTCCAGAAAGAAGGAAGCTTGTGGGCCAACCAGAGTGATGATTGCAGCAAATTGTAGTGACGACCAGCAAATTATCATGTTTCAGAGGTGGGAGGCAAGGACCAGCACCCTAGATTGTCCTCACACCCCCACACTTGTGCCTGTACATCCATCAGATACACAAGAAAAGCGCACCCACAGGAAGTGAACAAAGCTTGTAGTATATTCACCGCCATTTCTAAAATCACCCCCAGAACACTGGGACTACCTTAGAAAACAATCTTGCGTTCTTTGATCCTTACTCCCCAGTCCTTTGGTCCTTCCTAGCCTCAGGAAACCATTAATCAGTTTTTTTGTTTTTATATAGATTTGCCTATTGTGGACATTTCCACCAATAGCTTCATTTGTATGTGATCTTTTATGAATGGCTTCTTTATTATTTTAAAAATTGTGGGCACGCACACACACATACACACACGCGCGTGCATGTGTGTGTGTGTGTGTGTTTGTGTAAGAGGGAGAGGGGGAGGCAGAGAGAGAGAGAGGAGAGACAGAGACAGAGGCAGAGAGACAGTGAGTTTGTTCAGGTGCCAAGTGAGGTCAGAGGTGTTGAATTCCCCTGGAGCTGGAGGAGGTACAGGCAGTCACGAGCCACCCAATGTGGGCGCTGGCAACAGAGTTCTGGTCTTCCTGAAGAAGCACATGTAAGGGCTACAGTTACCCTGGAAGCCCCACTTGCCCACGGACAGATAGCTTCCTGAAATGCTGGGGCCTGTCTGTTGTTCATGTAAGATAACAAGTCACAGTTGTCACTTCATTAAACAAGACTGGTTGCCACAACTGCAAGGTCCCGCTTAATTACGTGGTCAGGGAGCAACCTAGGCAGGAAGTAAGTACATCAGGATGTGTGCTTGCCCCTGATTGGACAAAAGCAGGAAGTACCGAAGGCTGTGGGTTCCTACCTTTCGGGGCACCTGACTGATCTAATTTGGCACCGTTTCTTTGGGAATCCCTGATACAGAAACAGCCAGTGTCCACCTTCTTGGCCAGTGTTCAGTAAAGCTTGCCTTAATCGGATCATTGTGGAACTGGTCTTTCTCTTCTCCGTACTTAGATTTAACACACATTCCTAATTGCTGAGCCATCTCTCAGCCCCTGCAGCTGGCCTCTTTCATTTAATATTTTGAAGATTCATTCATGGGCGGGAAAAAAAGAGAGAGAAATAAAAAGGAGAGGAAGGGTCATGACTGCTCCTAGGTATGATGGAGGAGAAAGCTTACTGTATATAAAAGGGAAAGCATAGCCAGAGGCAGACACATCTGGGAAGTGGTCCTGGCCCTCAACACTGTGGGGAGATGGGGGAGGGGAAGGAAGAGAGGGGAACCAAGTATAGCAGCCAGGAGGCCAAAAGTGCAGAAGGACAGCCCAGCCCCTGGGCTGGTGAGTTCAGGGTAGAGGGCAGATATGCCAGCTATACTCTGTAACAGGTAAGAACTGAGGGATGCTGGGAGAACCCGGAGGCCAGGCCCACTCTGATACCTCCGCCGCTTGTCCCGGGGCTGTTTGAAACTGAACCTGGGGAACATGTATCATGGATCTTAGAAATGCATTCCTTTTTTAGTTGTTTTTTTTTTTTTTAAATGATAACTAGATGACAAACAATTAAATATTATTTATTTATTTACTTATTTTTGTTTTTTCGAGACAGGGTTTCTCTGTATAGCCTTGGCTGTCCTGGAACTCACTTTGTAGACCAGGCTGGCCTCGAACTCAGAAATCCACCTGCCTCTGCCTCCCAAGTGCTGGGATTAAAGGCATGCACCACCACACCCGGCTTTTTAGTTTTTTTTGTTTTTTTGTTTTTTTGTTTTTGAAGTAAGGTTTCCCGTCTTATTATTTGCCCTTGCTGTTAAAAAGTGATCTTTTTCTTTGAGTGTGGTGTTCTACATGAAGCAGAGAGGTTTAGTCTGGGGCTGGGAATGCAATAGCTTTGATGTGCCACCGTCACCCGATGAAGAAAGTAACCCGAAGGTCTGTACCTTCCCAGGATAGCCAGAGGTGGAGAGAGCTTGTCAGACCGGAAGTTAGCGACCTGGGAGAGCCGCTTCTGTCTTGGTATTTGGAGGAACTTCACCGCGTGGTGTAAAATGCAAATGCTGACAGTTTTCTGGTTATTCCTCTGCAGGGGTTTGGGGAGCTCTGCCCTGGGGCTGCCTACATGGTTGGTAAAGAATGGGGCTTTCTCTTCTCAAGGGACTTCTCTTCTGTCACCACCTGACCTACTTATCTCGGGAGGTACAAAGCAGCTGTCTTTGACACCTTCGCTTTCTGTTTTGCCTGTTTAAAAGAAGTGACACCCTCTGTCGCAGTGGAACAGGCTCTTTCTGGTTTCCCCGTCACTTTGAGAGTAGGGACCCAAGGTCGATAAGTTCTATCCTGGACCGATGGACAGAGGCAGAGGGGGAGTTCCACCCTTGCAGTGCAGGGAACCCAGCTCCACAAACTTCCTCTTAGCAAGGCCGTAGCCTAAACATTGAAAGTTCAGTCTCTGAGAGGACTGTCCGGGTGATGTATTTATTATGGGGTTGTCTCATCTGGGGTATAAAAAATGGGCCTCCTGGCTGGGTGTGGTGGCGCACGCCTTTAATCCCAGCACTCAGGAGGCAGAGGCAGGCGGATTTCTGAGTTCGAGGCCAGACTGGTCTACAGAGGAGTGAGTTTCAGGACAGCCAGGGCTGCACAGAGAAACCCTGCCTCGAAAAACCAAAAAAAAAAAAAAAAAAAGGCCTCCTAAGCTCTGGCTAAGGGTGCAGGTACTGGAGGCCGAGGATTTATCTCAGTCAGTGAAGCTTGGTATGGAAGCTTGAGGACCTGGGTTTGATTCCCCGGCCCCCTCATAAAGATTGAGCCATGGTGGCAAGACATCCCAGTACTGAAAAGCGGGGCAGGGGGCTCCTGGGGTTGGTTGGACAGCCATACTAGCCTATTTGAGTGATCTCTAGGTCCTAGAGTCTCAAAAAGTGAGTGTTTCCTGAGAAATAATACCCAAGGTTGACCTCTAGGTTCAGACAGATGCATGCATATATATATATATATATATATATATATATATATATATATATATATATATATGCCTTGGGTTTGACTCTCCAGCATGCAACTAATTTCTCCCTACTACCTTCGATGTGGACTAGAGCCCAGCAGTTTCCCTGGGGCCCTCTATGGCTTCCGCCTCAACCTGACCTGCCTTTCTCCTCCCAGAGGCGCCCAGCACCCGGACGCTCTTAGTTCTTACCAGTTTCTTTTATTTCTTGCCCCCTTACTGGCATATATTAATTGTCCAAAATATTATGCTTCATTATGATACTTTTATACATGTAAACAGCGGGCCTTAATAATATTCACACTCAATTTGCATTTTTTTGACACAAGGTTTCAGGTAGTGTAGACTTGCCCCCAACTTGCTTTGTAACTATGAGCTTTTATTTTTCAAAACCTACCTTTAATGATGGTTCTTAAATGCTTTCACCTCCCTTCTAGCCCATCACCCACCAGAGGTAGGTGGAAAAGAGAGGTTATTAGGATACAGGGGCCGGGGGGTTGGTGGAACTGTTTAGAAACTGTTCTTTGGGGCTGGTGAGATGTATCTGCTTGTGTAGCTCTGTGGAGGTAGATGACCTTGAACAAGGAGCGGGGCGGGGTTGGGTGGGCGGGGTTTGTAGTTTTTTTCCCCCTGGGGCAGTGGGGGTGGGATTGTCTTTGTGTGTCTGTGTTTATGGATATGTGTGTGTGTATGCATGCCTGTGGAGGCCAGAGGCTGGCATCTGTGTCTTTCTTGGCTGCCGTACGTTTTGCACCTTACGTTTTGCAGACAGTGTCTCTCGCTGAACCTGGAGTTGTCTGTTCGGATACCCTGGTTGTTCAGAGGGCCCCAGGATCTCCGGCTTCCCACCCCAGTGCTATAGCACTGTTTTTTTTGTTGGATTGTTGTTTGTTTGTTGTTAAAAAACAAACTCTGGATCTTGCATGGCAAACATTTTCTCCAGTTTTTGTCTTTTTTTTTTTTTTTTTTTTTTTTTTTTTGAGTTCGTAACTTAGTTCATTGCTTCCTTGTTCCAAAATAGGTGAAGGACAAGATCAAAGCCCCTGAACCAACATTTGTTTATTTCCAGGGATTTTATCATCAAACCCGGCTCCATTTACAAAGATAGTTGGCTGTGTCCCTTCCCTCAAAGGTGGGATTTTGGGAACAAAAAAAGAGTAACCTCCCAGAATACATACTACAGTGGAAGGTGTCATGGGGTGGCTGAGGCGCTTGACACTCAGATGGGCTCGTTTACCCAGCTGCCTGATGTCCCCACAGCTTCCTTTGTCACCTGCTGTCAGGGGTGGCGGCTGCTACTCTGGCTTTGATTTAGAAAGCTCTCTCAAACACACACACACACACACACACACACACACTAATAAATCAGAACCCAGAATTCCATTATCCGTCTTGAAATGGGGCCTCTGTCTGTCTGTTAGGATGTCTGGGGAGAGCAGAGATGTAAACACAGAACTGGAGACCTACCATTAGCGCCGATGTCATTTGCTATCAGCTTACCCATTACCCTTTGAGACGCCATTAAAAATGCATTCAGGATGTGAGGGAGATGGGGCCTATCAAAATACAAGTTGATTGTAATTGATGACGACAATCCTCCCCCCCCCCACACACACACTGCCCCCTTCCCCCGCCTGCCCTTAGCGTCCAGTGGCTTTAAGCCATCTGGGACAGAACCCAGAGCAGAAAAGAGAGGAGGGAAGAGGGCCTCCAGGCAACGGCAAGTGCTGCCAGAGGCCAGGGAGCCAAACTCCTCCAGGATGGCAGATCCTTGCTTGGGGACCTGGGACTTAGCAGAGTACTTATGCTTCTAACAGCAGCCACCTGGTCCTGAGTACCTGGTATGTGTCAGGCTCCAACCCTGCCTCCTGTATTTTAGGTAAGCTCTCTAGCACCGCCCCTCCATACCCAGGCTCTAGTAACATGCTTTATATGTAGTAACATTTAGTTTTCACATTAAGCTGTTATGAACCTTATTTTATATACGAGGAGGCTGAGAGTGGTTCATTGGCGTGTTTACTAACATGCAGGCAATAATCAGTAGAGTGGGGATTTGAACCCGACAGCCTGCCTTTAAGAACCAACACTGTTAACTTAGTGTATGTGTGCACCCATGTGTGTGTGCATTTAAAGCTTTTTTTTTTAAAAGATTTATTTACTTATATTATGTGAGTACACTGTTGCTCTCTTTACACACACCAGAAGAGGACACTGTATCCCATTACGGATGGTTGTGAGTCACCTCACCGTGTGGTTGCTGGGAATTGAACTCAGGACCTCTGGAAGAGCAGTCAGTGCTCTTAACCCCTGAGTCATCTCTCCAGCCCCATGTATGTGTGTTTAATACACACAATCTTGGAAGTCCATGTATCTGCGATCCCAATTCTCAGTAAGCTAGGAAACAGGGTCACTAAAAAGCCCATTCACCTCAGGAAAGACTACCATGGAGGCTCCTTGCTGCCTGGCACAGGCAGGGAGCTCAGAACTCTCCCTGGATGGGGGCAGAAGCAATCTGCTCCATGGTGTACAAACTCTAGCCTTCTCTCCTTCCCAGGCTGAGACATAGACTTATAGCATGGGTTGCTGGGAAGGCCCCCATCTGGCCAGGACAAAGAAAGAGGATGAAAAGACCCTTGTCTCTGGCCTTACGCAGTCACACGGGAACTTGGTCTGCATGGTCACAGGCAAGAATAACTTTTTTTTGTTTGTAATACCGTCTGTAGATGAGTAGCCAGATTTGTAAGCTGATGGGAGAAAATAAAAAGCCGATGCGTGGGACAAGATGGATTATGATATATGTGATATATGTTTGCACCATTTTGGTAGCAAGCCAAGGAAATATTGAAAGCGTGTTAGAGTAAATTCAGGAGCACGTGGAGCCCTGAAGATCAGCAAGGGCACTTTAATGCTTCAGAAAGGCCATTGGAAAATTCCTCAATGGCCCAGACAAAGGAGGGGCTGTATAATTTGGTTAATGGGATTAAGAGTATACATACGTCCCGTTCAGTTCTGCAAATGTGGGGAGTGACTACCTTGTGCCCAGCGAGGTTGATGCAGCCCGTGCTCTTAAGGAGCTGAGCAGGGAGCGTGTGTGTGTGTGTGTGTGTGTGTGTGTGTGTGTGTGTGTACCAGGAAAAGGAGCTGCAGAATAACTATCTCCAAAGATGCTAAGAGACTGAAGACACAGATAGATCCAGGGTTGAAAAGAACAATTTATTGGGGACCAGCTAGCAGAAGCATGGTCAAGGGTAACAGCGGACAGCTGGATCCATTTGGGTCAGAAGGAAGGGGGGTCTGCTGTGGTGGGACAGAGCGACTTTCCTCTTGGCTACAATGTATCTGGTATATCTCAAGCTCACATCAAAGAAGATGCCACACATATTCTTGGCTCTGAGAGCCCCAGCATGCAGTCATGGAGCTCTGCATAACGGCCCCCATGGTTTTGTCTGTCTGTCTGTCTGTCTGTCTGTTTGTCTGTCTGGTGCTGGGAAATAGGTAGAGAAACAGGCCGGGGGTGGGGGTGGGGGTGGGGGTGGGGGTGGGGGTCAGTGTTGTGGTTCAAGATGGCTGTATTTATGTCCAGCGAACTGTCTTGCATAGCCAAGCTAGACCCTTATTGTGGTTGTCGAGAGCACACAGAAGACTGTACGGAGATGAGAAGGAGCTAGTTGTTGGGGAGCAAACAGTGTGACTGATTTGGGGACCGGGGTTCAGGTTTCTAGAGTGCTTGCCTAGAATGCAAGGCACCTAAAGTCCCAGAAACCCATGAAACAGATGTGACGGTACATACCTGTCATTCAGAGGTAAGAGGCTCAGCAGTTCAAAGTTATCCCTGGCTTTATAGTGACAGTGAGTTCTGGCCAGGCTGGGATACATCAGACACTGTTTTGGAGGAAAGGGAGACTCTAAGCAGAATTCTGTGGATCCTCTTTGCTAGGTGACATGGAAATTCCCTTAAACAAAGGCTACAGATGGGGAGGTCTACAATGAGGTGCCAGAGGGCTTCTCTGCCTAGAGGCCCTTATGTGTGACCACAGAAACTTACATTTTGAGTTCCCAGTTTCCCTTTTCATCCGTGTGGCTCTTGGACTGTGGGTCAGCAGTCCATGCTACCCCCAGCTGTCATCTGGGGGTCAGAAGAATATTCTACCTTTTTTTTTTTTCTTGGCAAGGTTTCTCTGTATAGCCTAGGCAGTCCTGAAACTAGCTATGTAGACCAGGCTGGCCTATAGATCTCTGCTTGTACCTGTCGCCCTACGGCTGGGATTAAAGATATGTGCCACCATATCCAGTGACTTTGAACCCTGGATCCTTCCTGCCTCTACCTTTTCAAGTGCTGGGATTATAGCATGTATCATCACATCCAGTTTCCTCCTTTATCCTCTGGAAGTGGTAAGAGCAGAGGGGGCGGTGGGGCCTCAGGATGGAGACAGCACTCCCAGGCAGCCTTGCCCGCAGTGACAGGCAGATAGACACCAAGTTAAAGACCCTGGCTGTCTGTTCTGGATGATGATGTCACCCTTCCGCAAGCAGGGAGCCAGAGGGAGTGATAAATTGAAGGTATTAAATGGCACTTGGGAAGCTGAGAAGAAACAAATGAATTTACTTTGGAGCTGTCTTGCAGAAATATTGATGCCTGCAAGATACTTGACTTTTCTTTCCTTTTTCCTTCAGACACTGAACTCAGGAGGAGTTGGATGATGGCAGCTAGGGAGAGGAAGGTGAAACCAAGAAAAAGACAAGAAGTAGTAGCCGACTCAGCCGTGAGAGTGGCTTTTCCTCAAAGCTGCCTTCCCTAGAGTCTCAGCCTCGGTTTTACATCTCTAGTCTGCAGAGACAAGACTTGGGCTGGGCCCCGAGTCAAAGCCAAAATCCAGCAGCAGATGGTCACAAGCTTAACAAATTGTCTATAATTTTATTTTTGGGAAAGTGGCTTTCTTTCATATAAATTAACGTAAATACATATGGATATGCACACACATACACATGTACATATGTATGCACACACCGAGATACATATACACATGTCTGAACATATGCATCTGGATTTCTGTTTTATTTTTCATTGCCAAGGATGGAACCTGAACTTTGAGTTGCTAAGGGAGCACTTACGCCAAGCTACAGCCCCAGACCTTTGTTTGACTTCATTTATTTTTACACCTTAAAACATTTGTTTGTTTGTTTGTTTACTTATGTGTATGTGGAATTTGTGGAGGTCAGAGGACAACCCGAAGGGGTCAATTCTTTCCTTTTACCATGAGTGCTGGGATGGAAGGACCTCTGGCTAGGTGGCAGGTGTCTTTATCTGATGAGTCATCTTGCAGGCCCTAATTTTACTTTCAATAAAAAGATTTATCAGAGTTGAGCCGGGTATGGTGGCGCACATCTTTAATCCCAACACTTGGGAGGCAGAGGCAGGAGGATTTCTGAGTTCGAGGCCAGCCTGGTCTACAGAGTAAGTTCCGGGACAGCCAGGGCTACACAGAGAAACCCTGTCTCGAAAAAAAAAAATATCAGAGTTGTTTCTTACACAAAACTTGGTGAGCAGATTTAAAAATGTATACTACGACACAGTAAATAAGATACTGAGATGCCAACCCTCGAATATGGCCAAAATAAAATTTAATTTCTATGCACGGGAAACGCTCCATTTTACCCCCAGTGAATTGACATTGTCCTCTTTGGCATAATAGGTGAGTATATTGAACTATCAATATTTATTATATTTTAGCCAGCACCTGAACTTTTATCTACTTTTTGTCTCCCCCACACACACAAAGGTATAAAATGGCCTCCCGATGTTGATAGGACAATTAAATCTATAACACAGTCCACCCAGCCCTAAGGTGCCAAGGCCAGTCCAGTGCCCACACCAGAGCATAGATAGCTATGTGTGCCCGTGACTCACTGTCTAGCTGGAGGAAGAAATAAGGCGGGGCCCAGGGAGGTGGGGCAGCAGATAAATCCCTTGCCGTGAATGTGTGAGGACCAGAGTTTACATCTGCAGAACCCACTTAAAAGTCAGGCGATGCGGATCCACGGGCAATCCCAGTAGTCGGAGGCAGATGGAAGATTCCTGGGACAAGCTGGTTAGCAAGAGGAACAGGGTCCGCAAGAGACTCCGCGTCAATAAAATGAGAGCAATGAGAAGTCATGGGATGTCATTCAGGTCTCCGCACAGGCATATAGGTAGCACACCCTCTCTCACTCGTGTGCGCATGCTCAGGTGCGAACGTACATGTGCGCATGCTCAAGCGCGCACACACGTAGTGATGGCCGGGTTTCAAAGGAATAAGATAGAAATTGATAAAGGCAGCCATAGTCCTCTGGCTTCTGCATACCCATGGCACCCCTACCTACCATAGTTGCCACCAAATAATAATTTAATATATAATGTAATGGGAAAAGTGCCTAGATGAATTCTTGGGTGGATTTCCCAGTGATTATGAACTTTTTTTGTTTTGTTTATTCCAGACAAGGTTTCTCTGTGTAGCCCTGGCTGTCCCGGAACTCACTTTGTAGACCAGGCTGGCCTCGAACTCAGAAATCTGCCTGCCTCTGCCTCTTGAGTGCTGGGATTAAAGGCGTGCACCACCACGCCTGGCGATTATGAACTTTTTTTTTTTTTT
>NC_034607.1:13067309-13069233 GCF_900095145.1 Mus pahari | reverse complement strand
CTTTAAAATGTCCACTCACATTACTGTGCCACAGTCACCTCTACCCACCTCCATACTGAAGCCCTGCGTCCTCTGAACACCCGGCAGTCCCTGGCAACCACTGTTCCACTTCCTGTCTCTGTGACTGCGGCCCTTCCAGGTGTGACACCGATCTGGTTTCTTTATACAATAGTGTTCACCTGTGTGATGGCTGGCCATCCACAGCCAACTGTGGCGCCGTTAGGACTGTCCCTGTGGGTTTCCCTCTTATTAACTGTCACCACTGGGGAAAGTTGCTTTTCAGCTGATGTTCTGACTCCCACCACGGTCCCTGGCATAGGTACGAGGAACTGCCAAGTGCATAGCTACCTTTCTGCGGTCGCAGGAGTAAGTGGATGACATCCAGTGTGAGAGTGGGTGTGGGTGTGGGTAGTGGTTTTAGGGCCTCCACGCAGTGAGCGCAGTCTTTCAGGCTCTGTCTGAAGCCGCTGCCTCTGTTGTGATGGTTTGGGAATCTTTCTTCATTATTTCATCTGCTCTGAAAGATACCCCTCTCTCTGTCTCGTCTCTCTCTCTTTGTTTTTCTCTCCCTCTGTATACCTCTCATTCTGACTCTCTCTCTCTCTCTCTCTCTCTCTCTCTCTCTCTCTCTCTCTGTGAGTTCACAACCATCTAGAACTCTACCTCCTTGTGATCTGGTACTCTCTTCTGGCCTAACCACATCACACACACACACACACACACACACACACACACACACACACACACACACACACACACACACACCCCTTATCTTAAAAATACACTTCGAGCTGGGCGTGGTGGCGCACGCCTTTAATCCCAGCACTCGGGAGGCAGAGGTAGGCGGATTTCTGAGTTCGAGGCCAGCCTGGTCTACAAAGTGAATTCGAGCAGGTTGACCTGTTTCTTTTCTGTCATCACCTTTACCCAAAATCAGACCCACGTTCTGCTGGTCAGAATGAACACCAGGCTGTTTACGGGCTCATTTCATCTTCTGGAGAAAGATGTGCCTGGTTCTGAGCTTTTCTGGAAAATGAAGAAGCAGAATAAAGTTGGAGAGGACTGAAGTCTGTTAGCAGAATATGTTCCAGTCTATTCCAGGGCACAGGAATCTTGAAGACATTTTCTCTGATTTTTTTCCCCCCCAAAGGTCATGGAGGGAGCTGTCCAGCGGCCGTGACTGTGTGCCACAAGCTCTTTCTTGGAAGCTGGAGAAGACAGAAGAGGAACAAGGGATGTGTTGGGGGCACTGTTGAGAAAGGGTGAATTTCACTGGGTCATACTGCTGGAAACTCAGCACTGTTAGAGCTGAGCAGCTGCGCCCTCCGCCCTTGTGTGGATGTCCCCAGCCATGGGGACAGAGATGCTGGAGAGTCCCCTGTAGATATCCTTTAGAGAGCCACTGACGTGAAGCTGGGTCCTTTGCAGAGCGAATTTCAAGGCAAGCCAATATGACTCAGGATTGGACTTTATTAAGAGATTTCTGTAAACAGATTTAAGCACAGGGCTTAATAGAGAGAGGCCCTTGGGGACAGAGGGAACACGCCTGAGTGGCTGGGGGGTGAGCCTCCATGGTTTTCACAGTAACAGTATATACAGTTTTGGTGAATTCTGGTTACTGTTCCCAGAGGATTTCCTAGAAATTTATGTACACAGGATGGTTCCTGTCAGGATTATGACGCTTAAGGGGGCACCCTAGATAGAGACGCAGGAAATGGAGATATTTTCACTCTGCTCCAAAGTTGATAGTCTTGTTTGTGAGATATGCAGAGAGCCTCTGGAGAGGAGGAGGCCATATGTGAGATAGGATACACTTGCTTTAACTCTTGAGTTGTTGTTACTCTTTTTTTCCCCTCCCCCATTTATTTATTTATTTATTTATTTATTTATTTTGAGGCAGGGTTTCTCTGTGTAGCCCTGACTG
>NC_034607.1:13065540-13067124 GCF_900095145.1 Mus pahari | reverse complement strand
CTGGAAGAGCAGCCAGTGCTCTTAACCACTGAGCCATCTCTCCAGCTCCCTCATTCTTCTTCTTCTTCTTCTTCTTCTTCTTCTTCTTCTTCTTCTTATTATTATTATTATTATTATTATTATTATTATTATTTAGTTATTTATTTTTGGTTTTTCGAGATATGGTTTCTCTGTGTAGCCCTGGCTGTCCTGGAACTCACTTTGTAGACCAGACTGGCCTCGAACTCAGAAATCCGCCTGCCTCTGCCTCCCAAGTGGTAGGATTAAAGGCGTGTGCCACCACCACCTGGCTATTCTTATATTCTTAAAAGAAATACCATCCCTATGTCTGGGAAGATGGCTCAGTGGTTATAAGTGCTTGCTGTTCTTCTGGAGGACAGGAGTTCTATGCCCAGCATCCATGTGGGGATGGAGGGGGTGTTAAGAGGTGGCTCACAACTGCCTATAACTCCAGTTGCAGAGGATCTGGTCTCCTGATTACTAAGGGTGCAGGCACTCACATGTATGTGCATGCATAATAAACCGATAATAATGATGATGATAAAATACTATCTCTATGTCAGCGACCTTCAGAGCAAATGTTTATTATATTGGAGTTGATTCTCAGCTTGTGAGAGGTCCCAGCCAGACTCCTTCCCTCTCCCTAAATTCCCTTAATTTTTTTCTTTGTACTCTGCCTCAGACGGGACATATGTTCTTGACTCCCCAATTTGGGCTTTTCCCATGTGACTCTGAGTAACAGCAGAGAGGGTGTGACAATGTGACATTTTCAGAAAGTTGAATCCCTAGGCATCTTGTTCTCACTCACCTCCTGCCTTTGCCATCTGACATGAGAACACCCATTCTTGCTGTTTTCAGGAGAACGGAACAAATCTGGGGAGCGAGCCTGAGCCTGGCTGCATCCATCATTACCTTTAGCCGGAAGCTGATTGGGAGTCACCGACTCATCCAGACTCATGAAAGAGAAAACGAGAACATCTCACACTTGTTCTTGTAGGCAGCTGAGTTTGGGGGGCTGTTTGTTATGCAGCATTATTATGGCCAGCGCTGACGAATGCACAGAACAAATGACAGAAACCAAATGTAAAAGGATTAGGGAAGGGAGGCTGGTGTGCGACACAAACAGCAAGTGGTGGTTGATAGTGCAGTTCACTCACAGGCTGGAAGAACAGCTAAAATGGGAATCTCCCCCACATACAGACAGACACACAGACACATACACACAGACATATACAGACACACACAGACACACAGACACACATACACAGACACACACACAAATACACATATACACACACAGTCACATAGACACACACACAGACACAAACACACAGACATACAAACACAGATACTCAGAGACACACACAGATATACACACAGTCATACAGACACACAGATACACAGACACACACACACAGAGTGATATTTGGCCGAGGAAATGGCACTATTTGGAAGTGTTGCCTTGTTGGAGTAGGTGTGTCATGTGGGCATGGGCTTAAGACCTTTGTCCTAGCTGCCTGGAAGCCAGTCTTCTCCTAGTGACCTTCAGATGAAGACATAGAACTCTCAGCTCCTCCTGCACCA
>NC_034607.1:13062585-13063538 GCF_900095145.1 Mus pahari | reverse complement strand
CTGAGACACACACACACACACACACACACACACACACACACACACACACACACACACTCATTTGTGAACACTGCCTGTCTGGTGTCTTTGACCAGTATTGCCAATGTCTGAGAGGTGTCTAAAGAGTGGGAGTTTGCTTTCTTTGATGGTGCAGATTTTTCCTTAAAAAGAACAGAAAGAGCCCGGCAGTGGTGGCGCACACCTTTAATCCCAGCACTCGGGAGGCAGAGGCAGGCGGATCTACCTGAGTTTGAGGTCAGCCTGGTCTACAGTGTGAGTTCCAGAACAGCCAGGGCTACACAGAGAAACCCTGTCTCAAAAAAACAAAAACAAGTAAGCAAGCAAACAAACAAAAAACAAAAGCAACAAACAAACAAAAAGCCAGAAAGAGATACAATGGTTTTCTCTGCCGTTTTCCTTGCCTTGGTATTTAAGGAAAGCGCAAGTCTGATCTAATAGAGGGCAGCATGGTCTGAGCTCTCATTGGCTGGAGTCAGTGTCCCTTCAGCTTGTTTTCTCAGCTCCGTCAGCCACCCTGCTGGCCTTCCTTCTTCTTCTCTCTCAGGGGAATCTGCATATACTTCTGCTTGCCTAGGAAGAGGTGGACAGGCCCTGGGGAAGCAGACAGCGGCGCTCAGCAGGCCATCCCACGCTACCACCAGCTTGGGCTGTGGGCCTACTCTCTTCCGGTCACTCTGTGGGTGGCTGGGTGACCACTCTGCTGCACCTTTAGTCACAGCATGAGCTGGAACATGTTTAGCTGGACAATGCCTTTATACCAATATGTTGCTTTTCCCCTTCTGTTCTGGCTCAGCTTTACACACGTGGTAAGGATATCCTACACTGGCGAGGTCGAGGATATCCCACGCTGGCGAGGTCGAGTATATCCCACACTGGTGAGGTTAAGGATATCCCACACTGGTGAGGTTGAGGATATCCCACACTGGTGAGGT
>NC_034607.1:13046707-13062133 GCF_900095145.1 Mus pahari | reverse complement strand
AGGATATCCCACACTGGTGAGGTTGAGGATATCCCACACTGGTGAGGTTAAGGATATCCCACACTGGTGAGGTCGAGGATATCCCACACTGGTGAGGTCGAGGATACCCCACACTGATGAGGTCGAGGATATCCCACACTGGCGAGGTCGAGTATATCCCACACTGGTGAGGTTAAGGATATCCCACACTGGTGAGGTTAAGGATATCCCACACTGGTGAAGTTGAGGATATCCCACACTGGTGAGGTTGAGGATATCCCACACTGGTGAGGTTGAGGATATCCCACGCTGGTGAGGTTGAGGATATCCCACGCTGGTGAGGTTGAGGTTATCCCACGCTGGTGAAGTTGAGGATATCTATCCCACGCTGGTGAGGAGGCCCTTGCACAACCAGCTTTACAGTTTTTCTTAGTTTGTGTGGAGAACACTGTCCCAAGAAAGAATCTTTTCCCATCTCTTTCCTAAAGTCAACTCTTCTCCGGGGAGGGGGCGGGGGGGTTGTCCCTGGTTCAGGTTCAAAGGTCAGCAGAGAGGCAAACTGTTGCCCTGCTAATTAAGGTGAAACCTACCATTGTTGTGACAGCCTTCTGAGCTCTGTGTAACACGGAGGACTCCCTTCACTGGCAGGGCTTCTCTGACCTTGTCTGGGGAGTTCAATGCCCACCCCACCCCATACCCCACACCTCTACCTAAGGAATGTCATGTAGCCTTGGCTAAGATTAAAGGCTCAGTTTTCTTTTTCCTGGTAAGAACCCTTCAGCTGGCACCCGAGACTCCCGAAATGCTTCCCCATGCTCACGATGCTCAGATCCCAAACCTTCAGCCAAGGACCTTTGCCCAGCCTGGATGTCTCTGCCTATGACTTCTCTGAGCTGTTACCAAATATCTGACAGGAAGCGACGACTTAAAGGAGATTTGTTTTAGAGTCAGGTTGAAGGGATGTCGCCCACGGTGGCAGGGGAAGGTGTGCTATCAGTGTGAGGGGGCAAGGCAGCACAGGTCCCTCCATCTTGGTCTTGCAGAGGCCATTTTAGATTTAACTGGAGTTTGATTTCATTGTGTTAGTCCCGCACCCCACGCTAATTAGATGGGACTGCTGACCCAAATCACCGTGGCCAAATTAATTAAAGCAAGCATTTAACTAAAGCAAGTTTGAAAATTCATGTACATGAGTTTCAGACCTCAGCACTGGATGCGAAGGAGACAAGGTTTTTATAACTCAGGGGTAGGGGTTTCCAAATGGGGGACCTGGAGGGCTAAATAGGCGGGGTTACAGGAGCCACCCATAAACATAACAAGTTCATCATAACAACGTCCGGAAACAAAGATAGGAAGGCAAGGTGGTGGTAACAGCAGGGAGTGAATGGTTTTGTAGGGGAAAGGGCATCTTGGTGATCAGCAGGCAAGGAACACCACAAAATGACACCACGCAGCAAACCTCACACAAGAGATTCACTGAGGATAAGGGGATACAAAATGGCTGGCCCTGAGCGAGGATAGAGAGAGTGGCAGGCCAGGTCAAGATGGCCGGCTTTATAGACTGGTTACGGAGCATGCATATGGGGGAACTACCGTGAGGGTGGCAATGGTGGAGACACATTCCATTGGCCGTGAGTGATGGCAGGCTGCCCTCCCTGAGCCAATGAAGGTGGTCTGGGGATGCTCTGAGGAACCTGGTTTCAGGATGTGGACCAACATATTAGACCATATTACAACACAGTAGACCAATAGGAAGTCATAACAAGGTAGCCATAACGTCCCTTTTGGAACAAAGGTAGGGTTGCAAAACTTGGCTATAAACAACTTTTTGAAACAAAGGCATGATTGCCATTCTTGAAACAGGCAGTCCAGTACCATTGGTAGTTATAGTTACAGGTGGGGTACAGCCCAGTCCTTGAAAAAGGGACTTAATCATAAAAGAAAGGAACCTAGTTTGTCTTTACTGTAAGCTGGCTTTTAAGCCTAAGATGGAGGCAGGCTTGTTCTTCACATGATGGGAAGCCCTGTGGAAAATTACCCAACTCCATTCTAGGAGCCCAGGTCAAGATGCCCTGGCTAGCTTATCCTGGCTTCTGTTAAACTGCCTGCATGTGCAAACCTCCCTTCTGCTGCTGGCTTCTGTTAAACTGCCTGCTTGTGCAAACCTCCCTGCAGCTACTGAGTGAGACACCAGGACATAAATTTTGCCTTAAAAAAAAACAAACCCAAAAACCTTATGCTCAAAACTTGGGGCTACATTTGGGTCCTAAATACCAGAGTATAGTCCCAGCTAGCTGAATTAAAGACTCTCATTTGGTTATAGACTGTGGTGTTCTTTGGTGGGCTTCCTGTAACAGCAGGAGGGTGGGGAGTTAATCACATTACTTCCGAGTCTGAGAACAGAGAGGACAGGAGGGGGTCTCGAAGCTTCAAGTCTCTCCCTCAGTGACCCAGTTCTTCCAGTGAGGCTCTACTTTCTGAAGTTCCACAACGTTCCCAAACAGCATTTCTACTTGGACACCAACTGTTCAAACGCCTGTGCTTACTCAGGCCATGGCAATGGGTGTGGGCATGGGTGGAGGTGGGTGTGTGCTGACAGTTCATATGGCTTCCACCAGGGGCTAGCCTCCCTCCTCTCAGAATGCCTGCTGAGCAGGGTTAGTGGATTACCTGCAGTTGTGAGCCCTGCCACAGCCACAAGAGAGTGGCAGTGTTGGCTCTGCTCTGCTCATATTCTGCCTCATAACTCAGGGGCCAATCACATGGAAGGTTTTTGTTTTCTGTTTTTGTTTTTTTCCAGAGTCAGCATCTTGGTATCAGTGTTGCTATGTTAATTTTCAAAGTACTGATTGGTTTGAAACCCCCAATAACATTTGTTTATATTTTCTTTTATAGTTATTTATTTTATATGAGTATGCTGTAGCTGTCATCAGATGCACCAGAAGAGGGCATCAGATCCCATTACTGATGGTTGTGAGCCACCATGTGGTTGCTGGGATTTGAACTCAGGACCTCTGGAAGAGCAGTCAGTGCTCTTAACCACTGAGCCATCTCTCCAGTCCTATACTTCCTTTTTTCTTTTTTGGGAAATGGATAAAGTTTTGCAGTGTTTAACTATTTATAGCTTCTTATTAGGTCCCAGGAAGACTCTCTCTCTCTCTCTCTCTCTCTCTCTCTCTCTCTCTCTCTCTCTCTCTCTCTCTTTGCTGTGATGTTTTTTGAGACAGGGTTTCTCCACGTAGCCTTGGCTATTCTGGAACTCACTGTGGAGACCAGGCTGGCCTTGAGCTCAGAGATCCACCTGCCTCTGCCTCCTCAGTGCTGGGACTAAAGGCGTGTGCTATCACCACTGGACCGGATGTTCTCTTTAACAATGTGAATCACGTCAGCGCATCGGTCACCCCAGGACTTGGGAAGCGGAGGCAGGAGGAACTTCTGCCTAAGTTCTAGGTTAGCTTGCATTACACAGTCCCAGAGTCAAAACAAAGTAAAAACAAGAACAATACTAAAAATAATATGGATTATGTAGTGCTTCTGTTCCAATCTGGAGGGTCAAGTACCAATTCCAGGCAATAGAAAACATCTCCTCCACTTCCTGTTAATATGTGAAGTCAACTCTTGTCCTGCTTGAATCCAACTTCATGATCCCCCGTGATCTCCGCCCTTTCTAGCTTGCCCAGAGATTAACCTTCCTTTACATCTATTTTAAAGACATTTCTCCCAGTCACAGGTTTAGATGTTGTCTTCGTTGTCTATGGCTGGTTTCTCATATTTAGCAAGTCCCTCTTGGCCCCATCTCCTCTTACCAATGTTTCTACCTGGCTTTTATCAGATTAATCTCCCTAGAGCTCTTGGGTCTTGTCTTAGGGTTTCTATTGCTGAGATGAGACACCATGACCAGGACAACTCTTTTTTTTTTTTTTTTTTTTTTTTTTGCGAGACAGGGTTTCTCTGTATAGCCCAGGCTGTCCTGGAACTCACTTTGTAAACCAGGCTGGCCTCGAACTCAGAAATCCGCCTGCCTCTGCCTCCCGAGTGCTGGGATTAAAGGCGTGCGCCATCACGCCCAGCTTTTTTTTTTTTTTTTTTTTTTGGAGGACAACTCTTATAAAGGAAAACTTTTAACTGGGGCTGGCTTACAGTTCAGAGGTTTAGTCCATTATCATCACGGAGGGAAACATGGCAGCATGCAGGCAGGCGTGGTGCTGGAGAAGGAGCTGAGAGCTCTACATCTTGGCCCGCAGGCCGCAGAAGGAGCTACTGTCCACAGATAGCCAGGAGGGGGTAATGAGGTGACAAACGTGGCCCTCACTGCAGAGAGTGCTCATGTGAAGGCCTGGGACTGTGGGCTTGTAGTGAGGACCCAGGCTCACTATGAAAACGGTCTGTCTCCTGAGGTCAGAAGATGAACGCCCTCCTGGCTCTTTTATGTGGGTCTGGGGAATTGAACTCAGGTCCTTATGCTTAGGGGACAGGCACTTTACTTCCTGAGCCATCTTACCAGCTCGCAAGTCTGTTTTTTCTTCACCTTTGAGTCTTCTTGGAACACAGAAGGTCTCTCTGATTATGGATCCCGACCTAAGCTGACAGTAGGTGCCACTGTAGATCTGGGGCTGGCAGTGTTAGCTGCATCTGGGGTACCGTATAAGTCCTTACCCCACTGCAGGTTCAGCAGACTGTGTCGTTCAGCACTGATTTCTCAGCTCCCTCCTGTTGAGAGACCCCCCCAGGAAGCCTCAGTTTTCAGGTTGCGATAGAGGACCGGGCATCTTCTTCCCCATGTCTGGGCTCACACTGCCCTCTGGTGGACACTGATGGTATAAACAGGCCCAACGACGGATTGCAGTGGGTGTCCTTTTTCTGACATTGAGGAGGGAAGGCTTGCTTCCCTGGAGGGGTTTTGGCAGAGCTGCTAGGCCTCCAACTCCCAATGTACCTTGCAGCTCTTTGGTGTTAACAAGCACACGACCTTTTTACCAATGTATGACACTCCTCAGATAATGCCTGGCTCAACTTTCTTTTCCCAGAGTGCTTTGCCAAGACCCATGAGGGAAGAGGGAGAGTTTATCTGATCCCTTTCTCCTCCTCGGCTGGCCGGCAGCTGTTCTCTTATCCCCAGACACCTAATTCTTAGTTCTGCCCCAGCTTCTCTCAAAAAGGGGGTGTGGGAAAACAGAGGACACCATCTGCCTTGTGTTTTGTGTGTCTGTCCGTCTGTCTCTGTAGTGTCATGCTCCCCTCCCCACCCCCTCCCCCTCCCGCCCTGCTCTGTGACTGTCAGGGTCTCAGCTCTGCGTGTGGTCCACAGCTCCTGCTTCCCTGCCTCACCTGGACCCAAACGCCAGGTTACTGAGGTTGGCCTGGAGGAAAGCTGGGTCGCGCAGAATAGTGATCAGGGATGCAGGCGCGAGTCCAGTCTCTCTGTTTCTGATCAGATGGCCGGAGCTCCCTGGGAATCAGTGAACAAGGCCAAGATCTTCCAGTCCTGGCAAACTGAGCCGAGCGGCCAAGCCCAGAGGTCTAGAGTTCTAAAGCCTTTAGAAGCCAGAGACTCACGGCTCTCGGGTTGGAGGCTTAACTTTTAACATCAGCGGCTCTGGCTGCAGTGGTGGCAGCGCAGAGCAAGCAGCAACAGATGGTTTGCTCCTCCTAGGGTTACAGTTCTTGGACAGGCGGCAGGTACGGGACCCTTCGCGCGCCCGCGCGCAGCAACCAGTGCCGTGGGCGTTGTTTAGGATGTTGTTATCTTAGCTCTCCACGGTGGGTTCTGTTCCAGCTCTCTGGAAACTTGGCCCCCCAAGGCTTGGCAGCTCTCAGGAACTCTTGCTTTCTTGGTCGGTTGCTATAATCTCCAGTGCTGTTTTGCGCCACCGTTGCAATCTTTCTTTCTGTTACTAGCTGAGTCCACTCTACTAAGGGAGTTAGGCAAGAAGGCCCGGGAAGCCGGCTCAGTCTGTAAAGAGTGTGGAAGCCTGGGTAAGCGAGGAGAAAGGTACCTTTGATCGCAGCACTAGGAAGATAGAGACAAATGGCTTCCTGGGGTCTGCTGGCCAGATAGGTAAACTATTCAGTAAGAGACCCTCTATCAAAAAATAGGGTGGAGAGTGATTGAAGCGAATGTTTGCCCTTGACCACCGTCCCCACATGTATGCACGCACACACATGCACACATGCATGCACACACGTGCATGCGCACACACAGAGTATGAAAAGATCACTTTCGGGCTGGAGAGATGGCTCAGCGGTTAAGAGCACTGACTGCTCTTCTGGAGGTCCTGAGTTCAAATCCCAGCAACCACAGGGTGGCTCACAACCATCCGTAATGAGATCTGATGCCCTTCTCTGGGGTGTCTGAAGACAGCTACAGTGTACTTACATATAATAAACAAATAAATCTTTAAAAAAAAAGAAAATATTTTCTATTTGCCCTACCAACCACTCCAATCCCAAGAGGATGCACAGAAGAATGTCTCGAACCTACTGTGTACAAAGGGAGCGTTGTGAACTCTGCTTATACAGCCGGGTGCCTGAACCAATCACAGCACAATCACTCTCATGCAAATGAAGGACAATGTTTGCACTAGTTGCAGGCTTTCTGCTGGGCTGCCAGGAAAGTGTTCCTCTTCCAATCAGAGGCAAGATCATTTCGAGTTTCCCAGAGCTTTTGATGACAATGGGTGCCATGCAAGCGGCTGGAAGCAGTCATAGGTGGGGTTGCGCTCCAAGAGCCAGAGAGATGCGGCTTCAAGCAGCTGTGGTTGTTGGGTTGCTGTGTAACTTCCTCAGAGTGTTCCAATGCCTGTCACCAGCATAAGGGCTGTCCCCTGGCTGTTGGATGCCAGCCCTATCAGGGCAGTCAGGGTGCCTGGGAAAGATGCAATGCTGGTCAACTGGGGAGTCAAACCACTTAATCTCAGACCTCAGGATGCAGAGGCAGGGACAGGCAAATCTGTGAGGTCGAGGCCAGTGTGGTCCACATAGAGAGTTCCAGGCTGGCTGCAGCTGCACAGAGAGACCCTGACTCAATAAAATAAAAGTCAAGCCACTCTGGCCCCAACGTCTTAGCTTTTACAAAGGAAAAAAAAATCGCATTAAGAGGGATGCTTACAACAGGATTTATCATTATATAAAGGCACTTCAGCTGCAATTAACAGCACTTTAACAGTGCTTTGCTTCTGCCCCAGAGAGAGATGGGGCCTTCTAATCTGTCCTTGCCTTTGACCTTGTTGCATTCCCTGATAGGAATGCTACTATTTTACAATTAAAATTAATCCCATGAAACTAACAATAGCCAACTGTTTCATCCCACCAGTGGCCATTCTGACATTACCGCCTTCTCCTTTTCTTTCTTCCTGAGACACAGTTTCTCTGTATAGTTCTGGCTGTCCAAGAACTCACTCTGCAGATCAGGCTGGCCTTAGACTCACAGAGACCCACCTGCCTTTGCCTCCAGAGTGCTGGGATTAAAGGTGTGTGCCACCACTGCCCGGCCCCCAAACCAGGTCTCAATATAAATTAAATAAATATAAATTTACTTAATTTAGCTTGGGGTGGGGGGGTGTTTCTATGCGAGATTTATTAGGGAAAGGGTGAGAAAGATAAATTTCAGTCTATACCATGGAAAGAAAGATAGCTTTGGGAGGGTGGAACTTGGGAGTGAATCCGTTTTCTGGATGACCTTGAACGAGCCTTTGCTCAAAGTCAGTTTTCTATTTTGAAAAACGCAGCTGGCTGTTGAGGGAGGACAGCATCCAGCAGGGCGCCTGGCCCAGAAAAAGGCGCGGTAAGTGGTGGGTTAATCCTGTCTAATCAGGATGCCAATTCTACACCGACTTCTGCAAGCCCTGTAGAGGGTGCATCGCTCACGGCCACCCGAGGTTACAGAAGTAGCAATGACAGTTGTTGGAAAAGAGCCACAAGCTAAAACAAAATCCCGAGGTTCTGCATCTCTTAGGTCTGAGACCTCCATCCTCAACCCAGACCGAAGCGCCGGGTGCAGGAAGATAGGTGCGTCAAGAGTAGCGCGCCAGCTCGCGGGAAGTGGCGCGTTGTCCTGGCAACCCTGGACCGAGCCTTGCAGGCGGTGGTAGGCGCCCTTGCTTTCGCTTTGCATCCTGGTATTTGGCAGTTCCGCTGCCAGTTGGTGCGTTGATCCGGGCCACATCCTCCATGGAGTCCTCCAAGGGTAGATGAAGGGCTTCTCCCAGGGAAGTAGGGTGGGACTCAGAGGTGGAAAGGAGACCCAAGGACGGGGCGGGGCGAGTACCTTCCGGAGCCCTGAGTCGGGAGGAGGAGGAGTGGGCTGGACACTCAAACCCATGAACCCCGCTAGGAGGTCCAGTGAGATTTAGGTTTCTCCCTTGCTCTGCCTCTTGAATTTCACTGACTTCTGGGGTCTGTTGATTTTAAAGGATAGCCTTTCTAACAAGCACCTTTTGGGTCCGGTTGCTTTTCACCGTGTGCACCGGTGAGCCCATGAATACTGGATATGGCAGTCCCGACCCGCCAACTTTCCTCTGTCTCAAGAACGGCCTGTACTAGAGAGCTGCAGAAGGTTCCAGAGAAAAGCGATTTGGGCATGACTAAAGGGGAAAAGAAATACAACTGAGTTCTGAGAAATCAAAAGGTTGGGTGGGCGTATAAGCTTGTGGAGAGAAAAGGTTTATTGGACTCATAGCTTTATAGGTTTTTTTGTTTTTTGTTTTTGTTTGTTTTTTTAAGACTAAGCACTGCTACCTCGTATGTAGCCCAGAGTAGCCCGGAATTCTCCATCTTTTGCTTCACAAGGCCCCCGTCATTCCAGGTGTGGCACATGTTCATGGTCCTGTTGCTTTGACCCTCTAGTGGCATTTCATAGTGGCAGTCATGAGTCATATCAAAGCATCTCCCTCTTAGTCAAGAAATAATGATGAGTAAAAGGGAGGGCTGTGGTCCCACTCTTCCACTCAGAGGCACCCCAATGACCCAAGACCTCTTTTTTTTGTTTGTTTGTTTGTTTGTTTTTTCGAGACAGGGTTTCTCTGTGTAGCTCTGGCTGTCCTGGAACTCACTTTGTAGACCAGGCTGGCCTAGAACTCAGAAATCCGCCTGCCTCTGCCTCCCGAGTGCTGGGATCAAAGGCATGCGCCACCACGCCCGGCTTTTCTTTCTTTTTCTTTGTTTTGAATTGTCTTTATTTTATTTATGTATGTTTTGCCTGCCTGTTTGTATGTATGTGTACTGAATTTGCGCCTGGTGCCTGCAGAAGTTAGAAGAGGGCGTTGGATTCCCTGGAACTGGAGTTATGGATGGCTGTGAACCACCACGTGGTGCTGGGGATAGAAGTCCCGTTCCCTGCAAGAACATCGAGGGTTCTAACCCTCTCCACCCCCATGCCCTCTCACTTTTAAAACAGTCCCACCATCCCAACAGTGTGGAGCTAAATCTTTAAAACATGGGGTTTTTGGAGAGCATTGCAGATCCAAGCTAAGGCAGCTAGTTAGGGGCTACACACAAGGAGCTCATGTCCTCATTCAGAGATCTGATCAGTCAGAGACTTCCATCAGAAAGAGGAGCTAAGCTGGCGCGGGCACACCTGCAATGCTTGTGCAGGAGAGGCAGGCACGAGGATTGCAGTGTTCGAGGTCATCCTCACTTATATAGCAACTTTGAGGTCAGTCTAGGCTGCGTGGGACCCTGTCCCAACAACAAGACAAGGCAGAGATCTGAATGTTTTACTGCCTGGAGCTTCTCACAGAAGGGAAGTATATTGTAAACGAGTAAAGGGAGCCAGAGGTTTGAGCTGCCTGGTGCTTTGTTTAATAAGCACAGAGTCTGGGCTTTGCCCTAGGGTCTGTCCATATCCATTTTTTTTTTTTTTTTTTTGCTTGCTCATATCTTAGTAGAAATGCGGCATTACTTATTAGATGGGGCACTTCAGGCACTTGAGCGCGCCAAGGCAGGTTTGAGCAGGCTCATGCTCTTATTCCATAACTGGCTCTTAAGGCAGAGAAGGAAGAACGGAAACACGTTTCTCTTTGTCCAGACGACAGTACAGTTTCCCCCAAACCCTTCGGGGTGAATCCAGGCTCAGGCTGTCATGACTGTAGGTCAGTAGCCAGTGTACTGCAAAAGAGAAGTCTCAGCTTTGTCCCCAGCCTCCTAGGTCCCAGGTCTTCATATGTGATTCTCCTTAATAACTTAGATGTAGGAGCTGTTCCCATCCTCAGCTATAAACTGGGCTGGAAGGAGCCGGAGGACCTCGGCCCATTAACATGCCCATCATGGCCAAGATAGCAAGGAGAAAAGGGCGCGGGGATTCTAGCTGTCCTGGGCCGTCATTCCTTCCCCGTCTCATGTGGTTCATATTAACCTAAACTTGCCAAGTAGCTGAGGGTGACCTTGCATTCTGGTCCTCCTGCCCCCACCTCCCAGGTATGTGCCATCATGTCTGGTCCCGTGCATGCTCGGGGTTGAACCCAGGGCCTCATGTATGTTAGGCAAGTACTCTGCCAACTGAGCTACATTTCCAGTCCTGGGAACCTAGCTTTCAGCTTCAGAACTTCCTGTTTCTCCAATCTGGTTTGGAGTGAGGAGGAAGCCACTTTAAGCTGGAGGGGTGGGGTAGGGAAATCCATGCTCCCCTCTCCCTTTCTCCTCTGAGCAGGTGGGGGGCCCCTGGTACCCCCTCACCCTGGCACAGCAAGTCTCTGTGAGGCTAGGCACATCCTCTCCTACTGAGGCCAGATAAGGCAGTCCAGATAGTACAACGTATCCCACAGACAGGCAACAGCTTTTGGGATAGCCCCTACTCCAGTTGTTCAGGACACACACGAAGACCAAGCGGCACATCTGCTACATATGTATGGGGGGGCCTAGGTTCAGCCCGTGTATGTTCTTTGGTTGTTGTTTCCGACTCTGAGAGCCCTGAGGATCCACGTAAGTTGACTCTGTTGGTCTTCCTGTGGAGTTCCTGTCCCCTTCTGGGAGCTACAATCCTTCCTCCTGTTCTTTCCTAAGCTCCATCCACTGTTTGGCTGTGGGTGTCTGCATCTGTCTGAGTCAGCTGCTGGGTGCAGCCTCTCAGAGGACAGCCATGCTAGGCTCCTGTCTGCAAGGATAACAGAGTATCAATAATAGTGTCAGCGATTGATTGGTGCTTGCCCACTGGATGGGTCTTGTCTTGGGCTGGGGATTGATGTGTTTTAATAGTCACTCACCCTAGATCTTCAGCTTGCTTGTCGAGCAGATAAAGCAGGAAGTGGGTAAATGAGAGTTATTTAAAACTAAAGACACTCCATATTGAGCCAACATGGTTTGCTGCCTGCATTATTTTTCTCCCTGCCAGACAGAGGGTTTTGAGTTAGCTGAGGAGACACGTATGAGGATGTACTGTTATGTAAGGCGTTGTTTCCACCCAAAGAAGTGCAGATCTTCTCGAATATCACAGATGGCACCAAAGACACAGATTGCCTTCCAAATTCCATTTCCCTCACGAATTCCTTTCTGATCTCTAGAATCTTCCATTGGTCTTTTTTTTTTTTTTTTAAAGATTTTATTTATTTATTATATGTAAGTACACTGTAGCTGTCTTCAGTCACTCCAGAAGAGGGAGTCAGATCTCATTACGGATGGTTGTGAGCCACCATGTGGTTGCTGGGATTTGAACTCTGCACCTTTGGAAGAGCAGTTGGGTGCTCTTACCCGCTGAGCCATCTCACCAGCCCCCTTCCATTGGTCTTAAAAAAATGTTTACTAAAAAATTAATATGGCAAGGCAGTGATGGTGCACATGCCTTTGATCCCAGCACTCGGGAAGCAGAGGCAGGCGGATTTCTGAGTTCGGGGCCACTGGGCCACTATTTTATTAGAGTCTTGCTACTGTAAAACTTATTAAGAAAGCTAGGAAATATTCTCTGATCTTAGATGTAACTCAGTGTTCACTGGTCAGGGTGATGTAGTACTTTAAAAATCTCTCAGAATCCCAATACAAACAAAATACTTATGAAGGGGCAAGACCCTCTGATACTATCCATAGGGGCCAACTACTGTGTGTGTGTGTGTGTGTGTGTGTGTGTGTGTGTGTGTGTGTGACTGCATACAGCTGGAGGTCAGAGAACAACTTTCAGAAGTTGATCCTTCTTCAAGGGTCTCTCTAGTTTCTTTGTACTCCAGATTAACCTGGCCTGTGAGCTCACAGACAATTCCCCTGTCTCTATCTTCCATCTTACTGAATGGGCTCTACAATTACAAATATATGTGCCACTACATCTGGCTTTGAAACATGTAACTGTAGAATTGTTGTGTGTGTGTGTGTTTGTGTGTGCAGGCGCATGTGGAGGTCGGATGACAAGTCTGTGGTCTCAGTTCTTTCCTTCCAAGCTTATACGAGCTCTGGGGATGGAGCTCAGGTCACTTAGGCTTAAGGGACAAGTGCTTGTCCCCTGCTGAATCACCTTGCAGTTGCATTTTTGAAGTTAGAGCTGGTGTCACCAGCTCTCCAGGTATGGAGAGGAGCCATAGTCATAGAGACATAGTCATGTCTTTGCTGTGTGAGCAATGAAGCATGCCAACTGCCTCCATGGCTTGGAGGAACATTCCAGAGACAGAGGAGAAATGTGGAGACCAGTGGCTGACCTGGAAAATGACTTAGTAGCCAGATTTTTTAATGTAAATAAGGTGTAAGAATACCTTAACCAATTGTTCATCCCTCTCTCCCTCCCCCCCCCTTTTCTGCATAGCCCTAGCTGTCCCGGAACTTGCTCTGTAGGGCAGGCTTGCCTCAAATTCACAGATATACACCTGCCTCTGCCCACAAGTGATGGGATTAAAGGTGTGTGCCATCACCAAGCTTTTAATTTATCATCATCATCATCATCATTATTATTATTATTATTATTATTATTATTATTAGACAGAGTTTCTCTGTGTAACCCTGGCCATCCTGGAATTCACTCTAGAGACCAGGCTGGCCTCAAACTCATGGAGATCCTCCTGCCTCTGCTTCTGGAATGCTGGGATTAAAGGCGTGCACTGCCACCGCCACCCAGCCCCAATTATTGTCTGTATGTGCATATGTCAGTATGATTAAAACCTACACCCAGGTCTAAAAGAATGCCTCAATGCGGATAAAGTAAAAGTTCCAGGTCATCTGGACTGGAGAGATGGCCCGGTGGTCCAGAGTGTTTGCTGCTCTTGAAGAGGACCTGAATAAGATTCCTACCCGGGGTGACTCACAACCACCTCTAAGTCCAGTTCTGGGGGATCTGATGCCCTCTCTGGCCTTCTCAGGAACTGCACTCACATGGTGCATATACACATGAAATAAAACAAAATAAAGAATCCCAGGTCAGGAAGCATCGTGTCATCAACTGACAATCTTTGTTCCTCGTGGTGCATAAAACAATGCTGTTAAAATTGATAGTGTCATCTACTCGGTGAAATACAGTATTTGCACTTAAGAAGGCAGGTTTCCAATAACTGTTTGGCTGGTTTGAGTGTTAATGTGATTTCCATCAAGATTTCTTTTTGGTGAATTATTCAGCAGTGTGGTTTGAGCTCCCAAGTTTATGGTGAGGTTTTGGCTTGGGGCTTTTTATTGATTTCTAATTGCGTCGTGTTGAGTGGAGACTATGTGCTTTTCTTTGGCTCTTTTGTGGCCGAGTAAAGATGGTTCATTCTCTGGATGCTGGAGACTGCCCTTCCCTCCTCACACCTCTGTCCTTTTCCCATCCCTTCGGCTGACTTTACCTCTGGTAACCACTTGGCCTCACTGTACCTATGGCTGCCCTGGGATCTGGCTCCCAAGCCTTTGGGGATCTGCCATGGTTACAGGTCTCCAGGTCTCGAGCCATCCTCCAGAAAACCTGAAGGTGGAGTGGGGGATTCTGAAGATAGGATGTAGCTCAGCTGACCTTTGACGTTTGTAGCCACAGCATGCTCCTGTGAAGAGTGTGATGTCTGTGTACCTCTTCTTCCCTTCCCCTCCCCTCCCTCCCCTCCATTTCCCTTTCCTCCTCTTCTCTTTTTCTTCTCATCCCTTTTTTCCTTCCTCCCCTTTCCCTCCCCCATTCTTACTCCCCTCCCCCTCCTTCCTTAGTGTCACTATGCTGTTCAGGCTAATCTTGAACTCAGGACTCTTTCTGCCTCAGCTTCCATCCAAGTAGAACTGTGGGCGTGTGATACCACATCTGGCAGACATGAAGAGTTAGGCGGTGGGTAAACACTTGACCAGAGTGGAGATGAGTTTAAGAGGTGATGAAGACATTGTCTGCTCTGTAGTCCTGTTGACAGATAGTGGAGAATAAATGGAGGAGCAGTGTATGGTGTGGTCCTGTGCAGGGGAACCAGGGCAGAGCCGAGGAATAGACTCTTTTGTTTGTTTGTTTGTTTTTTGAGACAGGGTTTCTCTGTATAGCCCTGGCTGTCCTGGAACTCACTTTGTAGACCAGGCTGGCCTCGAACTCAGAAATCCACCTGCCTCTGGGATGAAAGGCGTGTGTCACCATGCCCAGCGAGCGAGAGGACTCTTGATTTGTGTAATTTTCTTACCACAATTACATTGTGTCTAGTAAGCGTTTGTGCTCTGTGAAGTTATTCACAAAGAAATACAGTTTATTCATCTGGACTTGAAAAAAAAAGTAATTGGAGGGGTGGGGAGGAGGCTCGGCCAGTTAGAGCACTTGCTGCTTCTGCAGAGACTGGAGTGTGGTCCCCAGCACCCACATAAGGTGGCTCAAGCATCTGTAACTCTAGTTCCAGGTCTGTCACCCTCTTCTGGCCTCCATGAGCACTGCACACATGTAGTGCACATACAGGCATGCACACATACACATAATAATAATAAAAAAAAGCTCTTAAAAAAGTAACTGAGCGGGCTGGAGAGATGGCTCCACTGTTAAGAGCAGTGACTGCTCTTCCAGAGGTCCTGAGTTCAATTCCCAGCACCCACACGGTGGCTCACAACCATCTGTAATGGGATCTGATGCCCTCTTCTGGAGTGTCTGAATTCAGCTACAGTGAGTGCACTCATATACATAAAATAAATACATCTTTTTTTTTTTTTTTTAAAGTAACTAAACAGGGCACACACTGTTATAAAATGATAAAGAACAGATCGACTTTTACACAAATATAGATCATACAGCCAAAAAAAAAAAAAGATCTTTCCATGTGAAGGTCTCAGACTTAAAGGACCCCTTTGTCATTAAGGGTGGCTGGGGGGGTGCTTTTTCTTTTTCCCTTTTCTTCCTCCTTCTTTTGATACAATGGCTGACCTTGAACACTTTATGTAGCTGAGGATGAACTTGAACTTCTGATTTTCCTGTCCCTACCTCTTAGGTACTAGTATCACTGGCAAGGGCCACCATGCCTTTTTTATGTAGTGCTGGGCATAGAACTCAGGGCTTCCTGCACACCAGGCGAGCGACTTTCCTACTGACCTCCATCCCCAGCCCATTGACCTCCTTCC